>NC_139940.1:50793202-51088202 GCF_963454915.1 Gymnoscopelus microlampas | reverse complement strand
CCGGTATGTGTGTGTCTGTCAGACCTTGCTGCCCTCTCAGTACTGGTACTACATGATGTTATGTGGATTTGTGTGTCTGTCAGACCTTGCTACACTCTCAATCAGGGGCGCAGCCATGGGTGGGCTGGGGTTGGGCCGTGGCCCACCCACATAGAAAGCTGGCCCACCCAATACATTTTGCAAAATAAATCAGGCAAAAATAAGAATTAAATAACATAACCCTAACCCTAACCCTAAAACCGAAATAAAGTAACAAAAAAACGCCCCAAAACTGCTCAGGCCCAGCCTATACTAGCGTTCTGGCTGCGAAACTGCTCTCAATATTAGTACTAGATCATGTTATGTGTATTTGTGTGTCTGTCAGACCTTGCTGCCGTCTCAGTGCTGGTACTACATGATGTTATGTGTATTTGTGTGTCTGTCAGACCTTGCTACCCTCTCAGTATTGGTACTACATGATGTTATGTGTATTTGCGTGTCTGTCAGACCTTGCTGCCGTCTCAGTACTGGTACTACATGATGTTATGTGTATTTGTGTGTCTGTCAGACCTTGCTGCCCTCTCAGTATTGGTACTACATGTTGGAACTTGGTTTCTACTCGTCGCTGCTCTTCAGTGTTTTCGACGATGTCAAACGAAAAGTAAGACAACTTCACACACAACAGTTTGATACACACACTGTTTATTGAACTGTTTATTGTCATATCTCCAGGACCATCACTCTTAGTTTTATCCGCAGGCTCTATGCCTTTGTGATTGTATTTATTTTTAAATATCTTCCATAGTTGGGTCTTTTGCTGTCTTTATGCCCATGTTGTTTTTATGCCAATGTGTTGTATCCTGTAGCACCTTTGAGTCAAATGTAAAGTGGATTACAAGTGTATTAGTATTTTTATTATTATTCTCTCACGCTTCCTTTCTCACCCCCCCCTCTCTCTCTCTCTCTCTCTCTCTCAGGACTTTAAGGAACAGATCGTGCATCACGTAGCGACCATCATGCTCATTAGTTTTTCGTGGTGTGTGAATTACATCCGCGCTGGAACCCTCATCATGTTAATACACGACTCCTCTGACTACCTGCTAGAGGTATTATTGTTATTGTTATTGTTATTGTTATTATTATTATTGTTATTATTATTATTATTATTATTATTATTATTAGTAGTAGTAGTAGTAGTAGTAGTAGTTGCCATTCAATGACTACATTGACATTAGTTGATGTTTTACTGCCACCTAGAGGCAAAAAATACACTTTCCTCACCAAAATCTATTTGTGTCCATCCATCCATCCATCCATCCATTCATCCATCCATCTGTTCATCTTTCCATCCATCCATCCATCCATCCATCCATCCATCCATCCGTCCGTCCGTCAGTCTGCTAAGATGTTTAACTATGCTGGGTGGAGGAACACCTGTAACTACATCTTCATCGTCTTCGCCGGAGTCTTCATCGTTACTCGTCTCATCATCTTACCTTTCTGGTACGCACCCAAACACATGAACGCACACACACACGCACACACACACACGCACACGCATGGAACCTTAGCGGTTCACCTAGTGGTGAAACAACTAATATTTGCTATTTACAAACTCACCAAAATATAAATGCTTAACTTTGTTACATATTGATATTTTAAACTGCTGAGTAAATATATGAATTATTTGCAGATGTCTGTTAGCATAAAAAAAGGTCTAGGAAGACACATTTGTGCAGCTTGAAGCCCTATTTCATACTGTAAAAGCTTTTTGAAAGATTGAGAAGACCTTTTCACCTATATAACGACGTATCCAACATTGGGAGTGCGTTCGGAAATGCGCACTGGGAGCGCACTCACTCACGTATTAGTTTGTATTGGCCAGTGTGCTCAGTGCTATGTATCTGAACACACCCTGGAACACCAGGTTGAATGTGGTTAATAATTCTTCTCCCTGAGTGTCCAGTCTCCTGGGTTCTTTTGTATATCGTTGCTTTCAGGCAAAAACCTTGTATCTCCATATTTCAACTTGTTATGCTTTTTATACAACTTTATGCAACTTTTTAAGCTCACGACACAACATTGTGATGCATTGGAACGGCTATTTTTGCCCTTTTCTTTTATTATTATTTTTTTTAAATGGTGGTTTAGTCTGTTTGTGGATTTTATAAATATTGAACCAATGAAAAAGTATGAACAAGTGCTTGTGACTAGATAATAACTACATTGGAACACAGGTTATTTTTCTTATTTCCTGAAAAGTTGTTGTTGAAAATGTTTTGGACATACAAGGTTCCCACCTGACAGAAACTATAATACGTGAGAATCATCCTGAACAGGATGACTGGATTCTCATTGCTACTATGCTCAACATGCCTTCAGCCACAACTGGATATAGTTGGAGCTGCTTCATTTCATAGGTCATGGATCACCAAAACTGTACGCCCCTTTTAATTCAACTTCAATAAATAGTCAAATAAGGTCAGGTGCGGGTCAAAATAATGAATGATTATTACAGGGTGTATGTGTGTGTCCATGGGAATAATAATTACTAAGTGAATATCCTTTTGTCAGTTCTATTAGCGTCCACATCGGTCAGTCATTAGAAATACTTAGGATTGTTTAGATTAGCTGCTGGGTCTTATTGTGGTGAATGGACTGTTCAAACAGTCATAAAGGTGCAGGTTGACTTTGGGCCATTGCAGCTGCTCGCATCATGGCTCATGTTGACAGTTAAATAACCGCCTGCCTGGATCCTTATGAAATCAATGCCGTCAAATATAAAATAATAACATGATGGACTGTAACGCTAATGAACACACACACACACACACACACACACACACACACACACACACACACACACACACACACACACACACACACACACACACACACACACACACACACACACACACGCTTGCATGCTCACACCATATTCCATATTAAACTCCTGTTAACTGATACTATACTGATTTGTAACATTTATGAGCGAACAGAGACATGCCACATTTCCTAATAATGATGACTCAACGAGGCAATCCAGTTTTGAGATTCTAACTCCCTTTTCTGTGGAATTTCTTGACTTCCGACATCCCATTAGCTGACAACATTGACGCGGCATCTTAGGTCACCAGGTCATTTAGTGCACTGTTTTACAACTAGTGGTCCATGTCTGTCTCTTCTTGGCTATAGTGGTGGACAGGGACAGAGTCTCGGGTCCTTTTCGGGCTCCAACCTATAGCCCTGTACATATTCTTCAGGTATACCAGTGTGGAAACATCACTCTCACAGAGATATGTAGTTATAAAAGGTAAAATACATTTAGCTTTTACGGTAAACTCTGGGAATTGTGCCTGACAATTTTCTTCTGTAGTAGTTAAGCTTAAAGTACTTTTGGAATTGAAGCACAAGCCTCCTCAAATGAACACTGATCATGATGCTAATGTATTAAATTCCACTGACCTCATATCACACAAATACCAAATTACTAAGTTTCTCCAAAATATAACAAAATACGATCTTCACTTTCCTACATAATAACTGAATGCATGGTCATCCAATACCTTCACAGACCACTTGTGGCCCATGGACCACCAGTTGAAAACCTCTGATCTAAATGATTACAAGTTTTTTTTTTTAAATGTCACGATTAAAAATATATAATAATAAATAAAATAAATCTACAAGCTCACAACGGGTCGCGATGCAAGCCGGTGTGAGCTGGGTGATCGGCTATTTTAGATTAATTAATTAATTAGATTAATAATTCAACCCCTGGAACCCCCTCAAGGACCCCTCGGGGTCCACAAACCCCACATTGAGGACCACTGCACTAGAAGACAATCACAAACGTAACATTTGTTTCCCTTCTATGCGTGTGTGTTCGTGTGTGTGCGTGTGTGTGTGTGTGTAGGATCATCTACTGGACTGTGGTGTATCCTCTGACCATGTATGAGCCATTCTTTGGGTATTACTTCTTCAACGGTCTGATGGTCACCCTACAGTGTCTGCACGTCTTCTGGGCCGTGCTCATCATACGCTGCGCCGTGCGCTTCCTCACCAACAACGTACGTACGCACGCACACACGAACGCGCACGCACACACGCACACACAGAATTGACAGTAAGATCTCTGCCGGAAGGATCTCTGATGAAAGAAGTGTTTCTAAACGTCTGTCTGTCCGTCTGTCTGTCTGTCTGTCTCTGTGTGTGTGTGTGTGTGTGTGTGTGTGTGTGTGTGTGTGTGTGTGTGTGTGTGTGTGTGTGTGTGTGTGTGTGTGTGTGTGTGTGTGTGTGTGTGGGTGTCTCTGTGTCTCTGTGTGTGTGTCTCTCTCTCTCTCTCTCTCTCTCTCTCTCTCTCCTCTATCAGGAAAAGGTGGATGATGACCGCAGTGATAAGGATGAGACGGATGACTCCGGAGAGGAGGAAGATGAGGATGAGAGGAAGACGAAGAGTTGCAACGGCCCTCTGCAGAACGGAAACTCACACCACAATCACAACCACAACAACCACACCAAGACAGACTGAGACACACACACACACACACACACACACACACACACACACACACACACACACACACACACACATACTCATGCACACATCTTATTATCTCCATGAGGCGAAGATTTTGAATTCGGCCCGGTCTGTGTTTTGTCTGTCTGTGTGGCTGTCTGTGTTTTCTGTCTTTGTCTGTGTGTGTGTCTGTCTCCATGTATATCTGTCCGCAGCTACTCTCACAAACTACTTGTCGGATCATACTCTTTGTGCACACTGCCAGTAGGCCAAGGACCTCGATTCCTGAATATTTCTCACATCAGCCAACGACAAACTATGTAATTTCTGTGATTCAATCATCGCAGATCAGTCGTCCCTCAAGGCCGTGGAAAACTATGCGGCTATGGACCGAAATCTGTCCGTCCGGCTTACGGGATCGACTCTACTAACTAGCCAATTACAACGCTCTTGTCCCTCCCGCTCATGGGATGAAACCGGTACTAGTCGATCGCAGACATAAGGTTAGCTGGCACGAGCCAAGGCTCTAGAGTGAAATGCCAACTCGTCAAAGTTGCATTGTAAGTTGATAATCTATGTATGTTAAAAACACGTTTTTACGGCAAATCTCTCAGTTACACCAACATTGTTCCTGTGAAGTAGTTTTCTTATTGGTGACGTTTATAAGCAACGATATGTCTGTTTAGACACAAGCCTACTGGAAACTGACCACCGCCTAGCGTTGCCTGCCTTCCTCTCGCGCAGGACTCACACAGCGGGCGAATGTAAGGCAAAAACAAATTTCAAATCGCAACCTTTCATTGACAGGGGATACAAACATAACTGACACAAGGGATTAACAATCACACTTTGCAGATTACACAGAACATTGAATAACAGAATGACGTGTGGGAACTACTGACATTGGAGCTGGGAGGTTCGCGCACACATATTGTAATGTATTTAAGGCACTGACAGAGTCTATACGTACAGGGTGATACATTGTGTAGACAGACCTGGGATGAACATTCCACAATCGTTTGCCGTATCATAGTCCAGGCGTGATATAGCTTAGTTGTATAAACACGGCCTCCATCAATTTCCAACGTTGCTAGTTTGTAAAAGTACTTATTTTCCATAGTTTGCCGACAAATGCAATGGGTACATTATCAGGACACCAGTCACGTTCTCACATGGCATATCAAATTTTGTTATTGTCCTCTGTCTTTTGAGAGAATGCAAGTTAAATCACACAAAGCTCATTCCATTTACCAGGTCTAAAGACAAGAACAGCTGAAACAGCTTTTCACTGCAATAGCGCATGTCGATGTGAAACACTTTCATGTCGAGCCATGTCGTTACAAGAACACTAGTACGTACGCTTGGCCATAAACATCAAGGTTTGCCTTGACATGCCCAGATGCATGGCATCTTGGCCTTTAGGCTATAACACTGTGACATCATGTTTTCCCCAGTGATGTTTGCCCTGGTGATGTTTGCCCTAGTGATTTTTGCCCCGGTGATAATGACAACATGCCACACTACTTGTCAATGTCTTCACTGTTCAAAGTCCATACAGCCTGTCACTCTGGTTGCCCCCTAATGATGTAATGACAGTTTACCCCCCCCCCCCCCCACCTATGCCCCGTGCCTTTTCATATGCACACAACCCCAATGACATCTCAGTGGCCTTGTGGTTAGAGTGTCTGCCCTGAGATTGTGAGGTCATATCAAAGACTATAGAAAACGGTAATCATTGGTTCCCAAGGCTACTTACGTACACAATCCCCAAAACATTATCATCACACAATCCAGACAGACAGAAAGATGGAGGGAGGTATGGCATGCCTCCTGGAGGAGATTTGCGCTCTACTGAGCGCACCTTTCTAGTTGTACTTTAAGTACAATGTAATCTAATCACAAGGTGATGATATACACTACATAGATTAATTAATAGTGTCTTAACACGCACACGCACACACACGCGCACACGCACACGCACACGCACACGCACACACACACACACACACACACACACACACACACACACACACACACACACACACACACACACACACACACACACACACACACACACACACACACACAATCATCCCAGATGGACACTTACATGAAGTGTCTGCCTGGAGATGTTAATAGTGTTCAATTGTTGACTAGTTTGCCAAAATATAAGTAAAGAAGCGAGGGAAGGGTGGAGTTTGAAACGAGGGATGAAGGACAGGATGGAGGCTTTGTTCAAACTGCAAATGGCAAATCCGATTTGTTTCTCAAATCTGATCTTTTGGACTGAGAGCCCACGCGCCCGTGCCGCGTTGTGAGCTATTTTTGGCACACGGCTAAGTATAAATAAGGCATTGCGACACCATCAAGGCCTGCCAAAATACATTTTAGACGACTAAATCAACTGTAGATGTATTTGACTTAAACTAGATTGAAACATTTCAGATTACTAAAATATGACTAAAACTAAAGAACTAAATCGGAATTTTCTGTCAAAATTAACATTGTTAACAGTGGCCAAAAATCGGATTTGGGCCGCCAGTGTGAACAGAGCCGCAGAAGTGAGGGATGGAGTCAAGTATGAGTGGGGATGTGCCTTTCAGACAAACTTATGTTTGCTGCTTTACTTTAGATGGTTTTCCTATGGTGCCTTTATGTTCACTGCTAAAGAACCAGCAGAGAAGCAATCAATCAATTAATCAATCAATCAATCATCATGTCTTATTTGAAAGATTTATGATCAAATTAATGTCACTTATTTCAATCATTTCTTTATCTATGCAATTCCATGTGTCAGCTCCATTTACATGGTCACCACACCTGATTCACAGGGACCTCTAGTACTGCTGGTTTTCTATCCTACCAGGACCTCAAGTATCCTGCTGGTTTTCTATCCTACCAGGACCTCTAGTAGTATATCCTGCTATAAACAAACTCTCAAAATATGAATGACTTTAAGTAAAATAAGAAACAAGATTACACAGTCATAAGGTCATAGGGTTGTAATAAAAACTGCAGTTTTAAATAACATATGAAACTCCTTTGAACACTGTTTCAGAGACATTCTTATTAATCTATGAATTTGTATGTTTTGACTTTAAAACATTTCTTTAGAGTTTTTTTTTAAATCCATGCACTTTTCCCTGGTGGGTATATAAATGAAATGAAGGGCAACCTTAATTTTGGAAAGAAACGCCTACATTCCTCAGGGTGGACATAGACCAGCTTTAGCAAGCTGGTAAAAATGTTCATAACAATAGAAAATGTGGAAAAAAGGAAACATGACACAGACAAACTGACCCAAGACAGTCAGTGACTCTACCTAAAAGGTATAACTGTTTGTCTCATTTCCCCAATGCACTAAGTTGGGCATTCAGATTAGATTGACCCAAGCTTATCTAAAAAGATACATAAACAAGGAAAGGGAGTAAAGGAGAGTTCAACCCCCCTTCTATAGGAACCAGGTGGACAGCACCGAATAACAAAGCTGTCTTATGAGAAAATATATTCTAACGAAACATTACGTAACATATTTAGGAACCCACAGGTCAGTTTACTCTAAGCATTTTCATAACATCATTATCAAACAGTTTTTCCCCCCCATATCAGTTCCCCCTGGAACAGGGTGTGGATCCAGCAGTACCAGGGTTCCATGGGGGGATGGCCATAGTTGCATGGGTACAGAGTCCGCCTGGGAAACAGAAGGTCCCAGGTTCGATTCCCTGCGCGTCAGGAGGTGTCTCTGAGCAAGACACAGCTCCCCCCCACGCGCTCAGGTCTGATCACTTGGGCAGCAATCAGCTGGGTGAAGCTGAAAACGATGATCAAAACGATGATCAAATAGGTATAAATTAAATTCCAGGGTTTGCATCCAGCACTAGGGTACCAGGGTTCCCGGTGGATCAGGGTGTGGGAACCTGTGTCGTAGATTGAATGTCTGTCTTTCTCAGCACGGATTCATGTGTAGTTTTGTGTCAACATTGTCGACTGATGATCAGATGGAGGGTCAGAGGTCGTGTGACCTGGGCTGTATGGTTCTGCTCATTGAGAATCATTTGAGGCAGTGGTTCTCAAAGGACCCGCGTAACTCTGAGAGAACGGACCAAAACGTTTGGTTCCATCTGTACACTCTCGGAGTTACAGACCTGCAAGGGTCCATTTGGATCCCTTTCGGTCCGAGGAGCCCTGAGGGTCCCTGGGACCCTGACTTTGAGAACCACCGATTTGAGATTTTATGATTCCTATGTATGAAACGGGTTTTCACTCATTGCCAGAGTTTATTATTGTTTATTGTGGTTTATAATGTCGGAGATCGAACGTGTTGAAATCAGGTTTCTTCTGCAGAGGCTCACTTGTATGAGGAAATCAATTAATGTATATTTTGTTGTTTATACGTTGAAGTTGTTATTTCAGTATTTCAAGTGCCTTATCTGTAATGTGTGAGATACTCTTTCTCTCTCTCTATCTCTCCATCTCCATAAAGAGTCCTGATCAGTGTTATTTTGTATTTTTCTTTGTTTTAATGATGTCTGAGTATTGTTAAAAATATAACAATAATAATAATAATAATAATGATAATAATAATAGAAAAACAAACGTCATGAGTCACACAGCTGTTTGTCTGGTGTAATTATTTGTTTGTGTGGGGTCACATTGTGTGTTCACTACAGATACATTACATTAACCTGGTAAACCATCCCGGGCGTGTCACTTCGCAGACGCTGATCTTGGCTCTTCCACTTTTTGGTTTCTGCAAAACGCCCAGTCTGGTCTGCAGAAGACACATGACAATGGGAATACACGCGAACGGGACGGTTTACCAGGCTAACGTTACATCACACACAAGTATCTCTATAGTCTATACCAGGGGTCTTCAACGTTTTCAGGCCAAGGACCCCCCTAGCTGAGAGAGAGATGAAGCAGGGACCCCCTCTATATTGTATAAAAATTGTGTTTCACATGTAACTTTTTTTGTTTACTTGGTCTGCTCTCTTTCCTCTCTACACCAAACACCTCTTTGCCAAAAAATAGCCGATCTACAAGCTACAGAGCTTGTAGATCTGCTATTTTTGGCTAAAGTTCTCATCAGAATCGGGATGCTAGAGTTCAAGTGGTTAAGGTAAAAAGAAAAATCACATCACACAAAGATTTGGCGGACCCCCTGTAGTAACTCTGAGGACCCCCTACGGGTCCCGAACCCCCTGTTGAAGACCCCTGGTCTATACTATGGTCAACTCAGCTTCAACTTACATTGTCACATCACAGGTTTACGCTCAGGTGTAAAAGTGAAATTCGTTGTTGTGCAAGCTCCATCACTGCAGTTTCAAGAAAGCTGAAAAGAGATGGAGAAAGAATACAAAAACAGGTCAGATGTCAATATGAGCAGTGAGTGTGATAACTTGTAAATTATATAATAGGACAGGTACATAAGGTGCATGGTTTAACCATTTGAACCCTTGTGGTCCCCGTTATGGGGCAAACATTGGGAGAAGATGGTAGATTTACAAGTACTCGTGCTCTCTCCTCAGTCTCTTGTAGTTCGCGATCATTTCCAGTCTTGCTGATGTTGAGAGCGAGGTTTTTTGATTGATTGAATAGTCAGAAATGTAAACAGTAAGACATTAAGGCTAAAAAGGATAACACAAATAAGTCCTGGGGTCTTGTTTCCATTGTGGTCCTCCTATGTATTTCAATAGGCTCTATGCACATCAGCCATATTGGTAATGAATTGGGCCCCTTCCTTACTTCCTTCACAGGTGTTACCAATGATACTAATTAAGGCTCTGTTCCATTTAGTGTGGCATAGTGGTTGTCTTATTTTCAAGAACCTGCATAACTCTGAGAGTGTACAAATGGAACCAAATGGACCCGTACACACCCACCATAAAGGGCCATTTGGGAACCAAAATGGAGTGTTTCTAGTGAGCCGCCAACACGCATGATATCAGCACCCTGACCAGAATGGAACAGAGCCTTCATTAGTATCATTGGTAACACCTGTGAAGGAAGTAAGAAGAGGCTCAATTTCTTTCCAATATGGCTGCTGTGCATAGAACCTATTCATCAACATATAGAGTGTCAGAGGTCAAGTCAAGTCAAGTCAAATGTATTTATATAGCACATTTAAAAACAACAGCAGCTGACCCATGGTGCTTTCCAAAACTAAAAAACAGGTCAGAGTCCTGGTTTGACCTCGTCCCTGCAGGCAGTCTCATCGTGAACAATCTGGCCCACCACTGTTGTGTTGTCAGCATACTTCGTCATGATAACAGTACATCTCTGAGCACTTCTCTGGTACTGGTTTTGCTTTGGGACCCATGCAACTTTCTAACATTCTATGGACATGGACAAAATATGTAATTAGATTATAGTTACATTGTCATGGAAGCTTGATTACGTTTGTTTTTTATTGTGTCTTTAAAGAGCTGGTGCCATGTTTTTGCACTTTTTCTGTTTTTCATGTGTCTATAGACGGGTTTCCTGTTAGTAAACATGAGAGGAATATGACCGCGCAGAGGAGGGGGAAGCCTATGGGTGCGTTTGGAAATTACGCACCGGAGCACACTCGCCTATTAGTTTGTATTGGCCAGTGCGCTCACTGCCGCTCAGGGCTGTATTTTCGAACGCGCCTTTCACCCGGGCATGCGCAGATTGCGCATTCTGCTCTGTGATGACGTCGCGCGGAAATCCGTCTATGAGGTTGATAGAACTTCATTAAGCCCCCCGGTGGCGGTTTTATGGTGTTTTATGTCTTCTCTGACTATTTGGAGTTTCTTCCTGGAGGCTGAAACTTTGAGGGTCAAACGTGCCAATAGAGAAACAGCGCTTTAGTGACATAGTAAAAACATACCCTCCCCCTCATTATCATAGCACAACAGGTGTGGGCATGAGGAGGAGGAGGGACTAGGACAGGTGGGTGGTGCTAAGGTGGTGGAGGAGGTGCTAAGGTGAGAACCAGGTATACTTAATGAACTGGAGGCGTGTCCACATAAAAACATAATTTTAACAATTTCTGTACACTTTTTTGAAATAAATCTTCCTCCTAGTATAACCATAATACCTGATGATTATGTTTTACGGGGGGGGGGGTCACTGAAAATCACGGCACCCCGTCTTTAAGGAATGGCAATTTTCAACCTCTACCCCCAAAAGCTCAGCACTGCAGGACAGTCTGGGTTCACCTCAGCTGTTGAACTAAATCATCTGTAGTATTCAGATTAGATTACTGTTTTATTTGTAATCCAAGGGATTAAGTTGCTAAATGAAAAAATTGCCAACTACTTTACTTGAGTATTTCCAATACTTGTACTTCTACTCCACTACATCTCTGATCCAAATATTGTACTTTTACTCCACTACATTAATTTGAAAACTTTACTAGTTACTTTAGATTGTAATTGTTATTACAAAACATACATTGATTAACCACTTCAGCCCTATATACATTTTGGCCACCTGAAAATAGCCGATCACTGGCTACAGTTCAAGCGTTGACATTCAAAAGCTGTGTGCTGACAATGCACTTTTGGGACCCACTTATAAAATGTAAATCAATCCGTTTTAGGCCCCTTTAGAATCTAGTCTAGACATGATGCTTTATGGTTGTCACAACAACACAACTTGTGTTGTGACAACCATAAGCATCATGTCTGGATTTGGTTTCTCTCTTCTCATGATTGCGAGTCACAATCATGAGAAAAGAGAAACAAAATCCAGTGTCACATCTGTCTCAATCGTTCAGTTTTCTGCGCAGCTGTTGTTGACATTCCACATGTTACGCCGGCGTTGGTGACCTATCGACATCTGTGTCAGGTCGCTGCTGCAGCTCAGCGTTTCATTTATATATAATTTTCACATTTTCTGTTTATAATGACAAACTCAAATTACCAGGCACCAGGGTTGAAAGTAGTTCAAAAGCAATTAAATTGCCATTCCAGTCTTTTAGAACAACACGGCATGACGGCAACCTCTAGGGCCACAGTATTGTATGGGTCACCAATTTCTGTGTAATGCAAGAGGAAAATGTGGGTGGAGCCAAACCCTGGATCTCCCACATTAAACGTCATCAGTAAATTGCTGCTTTGTCCAATAGGAAGCTGTAAATCTCAGACACTTTTCTGCAGTGGGGGAAAGTAACTAAGTACATGTACTCAAGTATTGTACTTATAAGTACATATTTCAGGTACTTTTACTTTACTGGAGTATTTCCAATTTTCATTATTTTTTACTTCTCCACTATATCTCAAAGGCAAATATACTTTACTCGACCACTACAATTATTTGAAAACTTTATACTAGTTACTTTGTAGAAGCTCACAACCGTTTGTAGATCTGCCATTTTCAAAGCATTTATATACATTTGGAAACTTGTGAAATGGGAAATTCTGCTTTTACTTTCAGTACTTCAGTATATTTTAATGTGAATACTTTTGTACTTTTACTTGTAACAGAGTATTTCTACATTGTGGTATTGGTACTTTTACTTAAGTACAAAATGTGAGTACTTCTTCCACCACTGCTTTTCTGTGTTGTCCAACTTGTCCAATAGAAAGCAGAGGACTCAACTCACTGCGCCCGCCCATTGACAGCCTGACGCCATCTTGGATGCAAAAGGGGTTTAAACCGGAGGAGAAACAGGAAAGGGGGCCGTAAAAAGATGAATAAACAGCTTGATGTGTTGTGTTTTGAAACGTACATGCTGCTGTTAGGTTACTGGATTAATGGCGGTGGACCATTCCTGTGTGAAATAGAGAAATAAAGGAGCTGGACTGAGAGGGTTGACCCACAACTGTTAGCAACATGCTAGTTAGCACAGGAGTAGGAGGGGGTCTGGGGCTAGGATGAAGATAGCAAGGATAGGACGGTGACGTCAAACAATTGGAAGTGTGTGTACACACGCCATAGAGCACTGTCTGGTTCTCAACCTTTTCAGGCCCTGACCCCCCAAAAGAATCCTATTTGAACTGGAGACCCCCCCCCAAAATAATCCTATTTGAACTGGGGACCCCCCAAAATAATCATATTCGAACTGGGGACCCCCCAAAATAATCATATTCGAACTGAAGACCCCCGAAAATAATCATATTTGAACTGGGGACCTCCCACACTGACAAGCACTTGGAATGTAGGAGTTGAGGCATTACATTTAGTTTGACTCGTTTCCACAGATAAATATTGTGAAAATAGCAGATCTACAAGCTCAATGTGAGGCCTTGTTTTGATTGATTGATTGAATATTTTATTAGGCAAAAAATGTAAAACAACACATTTACCTTTAAAATACTTTGTCTAACAGGTCCGTTCATAAAAGTCCTTGCGGACTTGTTGTTGTGAGCTTGTATATCGTCTATTTTAATAGTTTTTGCCTCTTCCTAATATTATTTGGCCAATATGTGACATTTTTCTTTGTGTAGTTCATTGATTACTGTTGATGTAGTAATGATCTTCTTCCTTGCTTTCTTTTTTTTGGTATTAGAAGGGTTACTTAAATTATGACTTTACTGTCATCTGGGGAGACGTTACCCCCCCGCCCCCCCCCCCCCCAAATCGGGGAACCGTCATCCTCATCTTTCAAATCGGGAAACCTTCATCCTCATCTTTCCCTCACAACCACCTGTAGATTGTCCCGTTTAACTCCAGCTACAGAGAGCCAGCCTTCCTCACCAGCTTGTTCAGTTTGATGTTACCTCCCCCCAACAGACCACTCAAACTTTCATTTCAAGGACCCCCTGTTTGGTATGCAGAGTGTACACATGGACCTGTAAGGGTCCATGTGGTTCCATCTTTCTGTACACTTTCAGAGTTACAGACCTTTATTGCATGCATTTGGTTCTCAAAGCAGCACTATGTAACTTCCCTCCTCTACCTCGGATTTTAACCTGGTTTCCTGCGCAAGTGCTGGGATCCTGTGTCTAAGTGAGAAATTACCTTTGACACCATCTAAATGTCTCAATAGAAGAGCAGGGAGACAAAATACGACCACCCCAATTGTATAAGTTATATTGTATTAACACACTCTACCATGCAGATTGGACAAAATGGCTTTTTAATCATAAAAAAAAAGATACATAGTGAGGCTTTAACGATCAATAATTTAGCCACTTTGAGAACCACAGCATTAGACTGTTCTATCATATCTACTGATTTGACATTATACCAGCTTATTGTTTACTTGTTGACCATATGCCACTACTCATGTAAGTCGCTCTGGATAAGAGAGTCTGCTAAATGCCTAAATTGTAATTTGTAAGTAGAGTACACAGGACAAGGTGTAAAAGTTAAAGTAATGTGAAAGTTATTATGTGGTGGTAGTTCTATAGACCTACATGTAAACATATAGAGACTACATTTTACAGTGAATCTCTCTCACTAACTAATTATAATAATAATATATTATTATAATATTATTATTTATTATTATTTTATTATTATTTATTATGTATTATTATTATTATTATTATTATTATTATTATTATTTAATTAAGCCTCAATATGTTATTCTAAAATTAAGCCTTAATATTATTATTATTAAGGCTTAATTTTAAAATAACATATTGAGGCTTAATTAAATAAAAACATATTCATATGTTGCACAGCCCTTTCATTTTCACTTTCAAAAATGAACATTTGCCAGAAAAAATAAAAGAACAAAACTGTCTTTATGTTAAAGGGTAAGACCACTTTGGTAGAGGTTTGGGTTGTGTAGTTACCTTGCCATGATGTAACTCCAAAGGTGGGCAAGAAATCAAAAATAATTGCTCCATTGATTAGAAATTGATAATTCAAAATATGCTCCTCATTGACTTACATTGTATGGTAAAACAGCTCTCAAAGTCACTCTTTTAGCCCATAAATGAACCCAAACATAGCTGATTCAGACAATATAGAACATCACCAAACCCAGTACTGTTTGTTTTTTTAATAAAAATGTCAACTTCCTGTTGATTTTACTATTTGAAGATCTGGATCCGGATCCGCGGATCCAGTCCAGGTTTTCTACTTACAAAATCAACAGGAAGTTGACATTTTTATTTAAAAAAAAAACAGTACTGGGTTTGGTGATGTTCTATATTGTCTGAATCAACTTTATTTGCATTCGTTTACGTGCTAAAAGAGTGACTTTGAGAGCTGTTTTAACGTACAATGTAAGTCAATGAGGAGCATATTTTGAATTATCAATTTCTAATCAATGGAGCAATTATTTTTGATTTCTTGCCCACCTTTGAAGTTACATCATGGCAAGGCAACTACACAACCCAAACCTCTACCAAAGTGGTCTTGCCCTTTAACAGACCTTATTTTGTTCATAAAAAACCCAAGGATGATAAAAAGAAGAAGAAGCTAACAACATGGTTTTATGACTATGATAATAATAATAATATTACATTATTAAATAATGCAATTTAATGTAATAAGCACCATTGCGACACTTCCGCTTGACGGACGTTTGGGTTGCCATGTCCACTTATTATAAGCGACTTTGGGCTTGTTTTTCTGTAAAGTTGCTTGTAATTGGTTAGTTGCAGGTTGCGGTTTGTTGGCCTTGTTTCTAAAGTGTACTAGCTTATTTTTTTTATTTTTTTTCAAAAAGCCAAAGTTCATACAGGTTTAAAGTGCTCATGTGGCCTAATAGTCGTTTCTTTTGGGCTTGTTTTCCTACACCTGGTCGCTTATTCCTCTCACTAAACATGGCAACACTGGCTGGCTGTGACGTCGGCGTCGCATCCTTCGCTGGAGGAAACATTTCCCGCAGCTGAACTATTTGTTTTGTTTATGTTGTTCGGGTCAGACATGTCGTCCACAAACCCAGGTAAACCACTGTTAATATCATTTATCAGAGTTATAAAGCACGCCGTCAACATTTAAAGACACCGTTCCTCTGTTTGAAGAATGGCAGTTTGTTTTTGTTGTAGTTTAAACAATGCGTGACATTAAAAAACTACAGATAGCGTGACAGCTACCAGAGGAGCTAAGCTAACGTCATCTTAACCTTTTAACATTTGACATATTGATGTTGACGTCTATTTTAATCTGATCATCTTTACTCTCACTACTTTATGTCTAAAGTAGACTGTTTGTATTGTCAGATAGGTTGTATGGTCCAGGAGTCCATGGCTGTCTCTACTATAGGTATAGATACAGTGGTGGAAAAAGTACTCAAGTAAAAGTATCAATACCTCAATGTAGAAAAACTCTGTTACAAGTCCAGATTTCAACATTTACTTGAGTAAGAGTACAAAAGTATTGGTATCAAAATGTACTTAAAAGTACCGAAAGTAAAAGTACTCATGCAGAATGTCTCATTTCACAAGTGTTCAAAAAGTATACAAATCTTTTGAAAATAGCAGATCTACAAGCTCACAAGCTTTATAACATTTCCCTCTGAGATGTAGTGGACTAGAAGTAAAAGTACTGAAAATTGGAAATACTCCAGTAAAGCAAAAATACCTCAAATCTGTAATTAAGTGCAGTACTTGAATACATGTACAAGTTGCTTTACACCACTGATAGATAGAGATAATAGTGTTATTTAACTCATTTCTTGTATGTATATCTTATGTTTACTTGTAAGTGTAATAAGGGGGAAGTTTAACTATCAATCCGTCTGCTGGAATTCCCCTCAAGGACCCCTGGGGGTCCCTGAGGGTCCCTCCTGGAGACCACATTGCGAACCAGTGCATTTGACAACACTACAACACTATACAGTGAACTCTTATTCCTTAACCCTAAGACCGGTAACAATCTGTGTAACCACTCTATCCATATTTTATACTCTAGCTATTCAAAAATAGCAGATCTGCAAGCTCATAGCGTTCGCTATGAGCTTGCAGATCTGCAATTGTTTTTAAAATCGTGGACAATTTTTGCAAATCATTATATACATGTTTTAAAGCGAACATTTTTAACACCGATCTGTGCTTCTCGGGGGTCCCTGGAACAACATATTTTGAGATGGGGGTCCATGGCCAAATACATATCATTTTGACATGGAAAAAGTTTGAGAACCACTGATATTATAGCAACATACGTTTTTATAGAACATTTTTTAGAAGACATTCGTAGAATCCACCAGAAGCAAAGATTTGAGTTACAAATGTTTGCCTTAAAGGTAGGATAAGTGATATTTTTGGGTTAAAACAAAAAGTATTTTGTTAAAAGGTTCAAGCACTATATTCTGATAGTAATCATTGCTATAGAGTGTTTTTTCAGTAACACGAGTCTCCCCGTCTCTCCAGCTCTTTAATAAACATAAAATACATTTTCCGGTAGGTGTCAAAATCTCAGCCAATCAGGAGAAAGTACCCATTTTTAAGCTTCATTTTTATAGTGTTCCAGTTCAAATTTTGCCTGCTCATTTCTTAGTGTCATCACTTCCAATTTCACTTGTTTAATCTATATCCTGATTGAGTTCTCTATCCTGATTGGATAAAATTGGAAATTAAACTAAAACTGAAACAAAAATGCATTTTCTGTTTTATAAAGAGCTGGAGAGACAAGGAGACTCCTTTTACTGAACAAACACTCTATAGCAATGAGTACTATCAGAATATAGAGCTATTTAACACTTATTTTAACCAAAGAAAATCACTTACCCTACCTTTAAAAAAAAAATATATATATATTCAAAGATTTGCACAAATTATTTTGTTTATTTTTCAGAAATAGCAGATCTACAAGCTCGTAGCGCGGCACTCAGTGCTGTGCTATGAGCTTGTATATCTGCTATTTTTGAATAGACAAACAAATCTAAAAATGACACAGATTCTTTCACGGTCTAAATGGGTTAAGTCTTAATTGAACTCTCACCTAATAAGGGTCTATTGCTGGCTCCATTTGTTCAATCAAAACTTTTGACTGTAGCTGCTGGAACAATATGCATAGTGAGGTTTTAACAGGCTTTTTGGATTTGAGATGATATGATATGATACAGCACTGGTTCTTAAAGTCTGGGAAGCCCCGGGGGTCCCTGAGGGGGTGCCAGGGGGTCCCCAGCTAAATGAGAAACAGTTTAAAGTGACTTATAAGCCCTGTTTTATTTTTCCCCTATTCAAAAATAGCCTTTCTGCAAGCTCACAACGAGCGTGTAGAATAGATCAGCTATAAAAAAAAAAAACATTTGTTGAAGATTGACAAATCTTCTCTTAAAGGTTCTATGACATTCATTTTCACTTTTTTAATTTTTTATGTTTTTTGGGGGGCTTTATGACCTCAATTACACCCACAAAATCTTAACTTTGAACATTCAGTGGATTTTCTGTGGTCTGGGGTTTTCTGAATAATTAGGCTGAAAAGTAATCTGAGCTTGGCCCTTCGACAGTGAGGTCACTGTCGATTAATCCCGCCCACTCTCCTCCTCGCCCCTCCCCTCCCCTATCCTTTCCTTTCGGGGGGGGGGGGGGGGGGGCGGAGCAGAGGCGATGATTGACAGGCAAAATCCCTCACCAGCGACACCCGCAGGCAAAGATTTCTTTTTTCATTGCAGTTGAAAAGACTTTAGAAATGTGAGAGAAAAACACCTGCCATGGATCAATGGAGTGGATTTTTTTGTTAAAACTTTCTATACACGTTTGAAGGACCATGACAAAGACTTTTAATGAGTGGTAAAACTGAACGTCATGAAACCTTTAAGGGGGGTCCCTGAAACAAAATCTCTTCAGATGTGGGTGCGTCCTTTAATTTGGGGGTCCTCCTGCCCCTGACATGAAAGTGTTTGAAAGAGAACCACTGTGATATCGTTGCTGTCGGACAGAAAACTCATATCGCCATATTTTAACTTTCTTGTTTGTTTGTTTTTCGTCATAAATAATACTACAGTACATACACGCAAGAAATTGCAGATCTACAAACTCAAAATGCGACGTGTTGAGCTTGTACGTGTGCTATTTTTGCTTCTTTTCTTTTAATAGGCTCTATGCACAGCAGCCATATTGGGAATGTATTGGGCCCCTTCCTTATTTCCTTCACAGGTGTTACCAATGATACTAATTAAGGCTCTGTTCCATTTAGTGTGGCATAGTGGTTGTCTTATTTTCAAGGACCCCCATAACTCTGAGAGTGTACAAATGGAACCAAATGGACCCTTACGGGTCCATTTGGTTCCATTTGTACACTCTCAAGAGTTACACACCCACCATAAGGGGCCATTCGGGAACCAAAATGGAGTGTTTCTAGTGAGCCAACATGCACGATATCAGCACCCTGACCAGAATGGAACAGAGCCTTCATTAGTATCATTGGTAACACCTGTGAAGGAAGTAAGAAGAGGCCCAATTTCTTTCCAATATGGCTGCTGTGCATAGAGCCTATTGAATGCTGAAAGGTTATCCGGGTCAATCCGGGAACGCATCTGTGTCATTTTAGATTTTAGTTATAACCATTATTTTATACTTTGGCTATTCAAAAATAGCAGATATGAGCTTGATCTGACATTTTTGCAAATCTATTGAATATATACATATTTTTTTATTTAAAGCAAACATTTTTAACTCAAATCTTTGCTTCTGGGGGGTCCCTGGAACAAAACATTTTGAGATGTGGGTCCGCAACCAAATACATATCATGTTGGGGGTCCTTGACAATGAAAAAGTTTGAACGCCACTGATATAGCAACATAGGTTTAGGATTTAGAAGACATTTTTAGATGCGTTTCCGCATTGAATGGGTTAAAAACATATCAGGTTTCCACCCAACAGCAACGATATATGTTGAACAGAATTATTGGTGGTTGTTGATTGGTTCTCCAGTGGTTCTTTGGGAGGGGCTGAGGTGCACTGCTGTCCCAGTATCCAGCTTAGTTGTTTTAGACTCTAAAATGCTTCTAATGTAGCACCATTTGACAGGGCTCTATAGCAGTGGATCTCAAAGTGGGCACCGGGGGGGGGGGGGCCCAGGGGTCCTTCAGGGGCTTCCAGGGCGTCCCCAGAAAAACGAGGAACAGTTTAATGTCATTGTCATTTCGAGAATGTATAAGAAAAGACTATTGAGCTCATAGGTTTCACTCTCTCTCCACCAACAGAAGACGATTGTGACCTCTAAAACTAAATCTTATATTTTAGGGGGGTCCCTGGAACAAAATCTTTTCAAATAGGCGTCCGTGAACTAGTACGTATCAGTTTGGGGGTCCTTGTTGACGCGAAAAACGTTTGCGAACCACTGCTATAGTACCGTTGCCGTGCAAAGAACCTGTTAAGCCCCTGTATGGTTGTTTAGAAGTTATTTAGAGGTTTATGAGCCAAGTAATCACTTTTAGTGCTATTTTTCCACACCATTAGTGTGTGTGTGTGTGTGTGTGTGTGTGTGTGTGTGTGTGTGTGTGTGTGTGTGTGTGTGTGTGTGTGTGTGTGTGTGTGTGTGTGTGTGTGTGTGTGTGTGTGTGTGTGTGTGTGTGTGTGTACACTAAAGGCTCCTTTTAACTGGCAGTCTTGAAATGTGTCTTTTTTCATGGTCCTCTGTCAGTTTAAAACAGGGGTCTTCAATAGGGGGTCCTCAGAGCTACTACAGGGGGGGGGCACCAAAGTTTTGTGTGGTTTTTAACCACTTGAACCCTAGAATCCCTATTCCGAGGAGAACTTTAAGCCGAAAATTCTCGGAATTCTTGGAAAAGAGATTTGGTGTAGAGGGAAAAAAGCGCAGACCAAGTACAGAGCCAAAGGTCAAGTTTGCTAAGTATTGACGGTTTAAGTGGTTAAATGTCTGAAAACACACAATAACATGAATCCAACACGCACTGACAGTGCTGTCCATGAAGTCTATGAAGCTATCTATGAAAAAGTTTAATCTGCAACACAATGTTATACAATATGTAGTGGGGGGGTCCCTGCTTCATCTTTCTCTCAGCTAGGGGGTCCTTGGGCTGAAAAACATTGAACCCCTGGTTTAAAATATTGATGAACATGATAATCTTCTTTGATATTCAACCTATACTGCTCCACTACAGCTCACATTATGTATGCTGTCAGCCCTCAGCACAGTTAAACCCTATATACTTAGTTGACCGGGGTCCCCCAGGGGGTCTGTACTTGGTCCACTCCTTTCCCCCCCCCCCTTCTACACCAAATCTCTTTGCCGTGCAACGTGCTGTAAGCTTGTGGTTCTGGCTTGTGTTAAGGCTGTAATGTCCTGCTGCGCGAGAGACGGCACACTTCTTTCTACCACTCTTCAATGACAGCATAGGGAGATATTGGGATTTGGAGCTACAGGCAGTACTACCTGTTAACCAGTAGGTGTCCTACCCGACAGACACCAAGGTCTAAATCTCTCAATGGAAGAGTTAGAGTATCGAGACCTCCAACCACTGCGCATGTACTAGTTCTATTGTATTAGCAGACTCCACTATACAGATTGGTTGAAATAACCTTTTATTCATTAAAATAAGTCCCACATCGCAGCTTTAAACAATTTACTTGTGGTTCCGTTAACCCTACAGTATATACTTAGTTGACCAGAGTCCCCCAGGGTTCTATGCTAGGCCCCCCTCTTTTTTCCCCCCTTTTACACCAAACTTCACCAAAGCTCACAACACGTCACAAATGCATGCAACACGTTGTTAGCTTGTACTTTGGCTATTTTCACTGCACAACACCAACACGATGTGTGTGTGTATACATTAAGCATATAGGCCAAGGCTATTTCTGAGACTATAATGTCATGCCCAAAATAGGGATGCAAGGGTTAAATGGGGTTAAACTGTTTACACTTTACACACCACGACACACTATTACTTAACTTCTTCTCAGTGCTCTTGTATTTACTAATAAGGTTATAACCTTGTTCTTTATCAGCACATATCTCGTTCTGTGTTTGTTTTTATTTTAGCTGTAAGTGTAATGGTTGCATAAACATGGTGTCGGGGCTTTAATTTGTTCCCTTTTGTGTGTTTTGTGTTATTAGATCTGCCAGATGCTAATCTGGGTTTGGGAGCCAGTGGAACGCAAGCGACTGCTGGGGCCGTGGTGCCCAAAGGGAACAACAAGAGACGAGCTGCGTGAGTCTGAGTGTTTTGAGTGTTAAATTGACTGTAATTTTAACCACCTAAACCGTATTATGGTTGACGGGAGTCCCTCGGGGCTTTGGAAAGAGCTTTGGAGCTTGTGGATCTGCTATTTTCTGCGCAAGTTTTTTCCCCAAATATGGATGCTGGGGTTTAAGTGGTTAAAGGGAGTATGTGATATATTTTGTTGAAATAGGGGTTAAATAGCTCTGTTCTGATAGTAGTCATTGCTTTATAGTAGAGTATTTTTTCTGTAACAGGGGTCTCCCCATCTGTCCAGCTCTTTAATAAACCAAAAATACGTGTTCAGGTTGCGGTAACAATTTTATCCAATCAGAAGAGAGAACATAATACAGGATACAGGATAAACAAGTGAAATTGGAAGACATGGAAAGTGGAACATTATTAAATTGAATCTGACAAATGATCTTTGTGGGGTTCTCTCTCCTCATTGGATAAAATAGGTTGTATGCTCTGTTAAAAGAGCTGGAATTAAGGTGGCGAGACCCCCTGTTACTGAACAAACACTCTATATAGCTATGACAGGCTTTACAAAATCAGGATCAGCATTTGTAAGGCCCGAACATCTGGCATGGATCGGGCTGATAATACTCATAACGGTACACTGTTGTCATCTCTCTTACAGGCCTGATTTTGATGATGATGATGACGACGACGAAGGCAACAAACTGTTCAGGTGTGTACATTTTGTCCTGAGTGTCCTGAAACTTTGTCATCTTCCTGTTTGTAACCACGGACCTGAGAAACAACATGCACTATCAGAGACATGTCTGTTTTGTCATGTCAGTGGTTCCCAAACTTTTTAGCTCGAGAACCCAAAAAAATGGGACCCAAACTAGTGAAAATAGCCGATCTACAAGCTTGTAGATCTGCTATTTTCACTATTTCTTAAAAGGGCTTTTTCTTTTCTAATCATGACATTTCTTTGATTGATGTATTTATTTATGAAATTCTTTAGAAAAATGTTTGAATTTGTTTTTAATTTAATGATTTTGTATTTTATTTTAGAAAATCAAAAAAAAAAATTAAAAACAAAATCTAGGAAAAAAAAACATTCAGGGATATTTATACCCACAAATGGGTCCCGATCCGGTGTTTGGGAAACACTGTGTTGGGCTATGTTCAGACTGGCAGCCCAAATCAGATTCTTTTGTCCTATCCAGATTGGAATCAGGTTGGTTTTGTCGAGGCTGAACAGCAGCAAAAAACACATGGAAACAGATTTTTTTGTGATTCCGATTTGAACCACATTCCTATGTGGTTTGAAATGTGATTCAAATCAAATTTCTAAATCTCAGTCTGTCCAGACTGAGTCTAATGTCTCAGTCTGGACACTCACACACTGAAACCTGTCTCCAAAAATAGTTGATCTATAAGCTCACAAACTCACATCTTGTGTGCTTATAGATAGGCTATTAGTATATTTATATACTTACAGTATTAGTATAAGTCAAACATAACTTACGCCTATGTCGTTACCACAGCAACCATTGCAGATAGGTCAGTGATGTCTGAATACACAAATTCGATCTGATCTCTTGCAAATAACAGTGTGGACAGTCAGAGATAAAGATGAGATTTGAGAAACAAATCAGATTTGCCTGCAGTGTGAGCAACGCCTTAAGTAGGAACAGGTATTGTTAGGATTCGTCTTGGAAGCGAACACAATTTAACCACGTGGACCCCTAGTGTCCCTGTTCTTGGGTGAACGTTCGCCGAAAATAGCCGATCTACAAGCTCACAGCGCGTGGATCGGCTATTTTTGGAGAAGAGATGAGGTGTAGAGGCAAACTAGTATAAAGCCATGGGGGACCCCGGTCAGCTACTACAGTATGTCACCTTGCTAAAATAATGGCCTATGTAATTTTCTCAGGTTAAAAGAACAAAATGAAACAAATGCAGACATATGATATTTCTTAATCATTTCACCCAAAAGGTTTACAACGATATATGACTATTGACTTATAATTAACGCTGTCCGTCAATTATGTAACATAAGAGGATTAAATTACTTTTTAATTTGACAATTAATGTTTTGACTTAGGCAATTGTAAACCTGACTTACTGTAGGCCAAATTATTTCTGCAGTAAGTAGCCTCGGAAACCCATGCATTTTTTTTTTGTTTCAAAAGAAAAAAAGCCTGGGAGAACCTTGCAGGAACGCTGGTCTTAGGACCTTGTTATCTCCTAACCAATCAGAGTGCTCCAAACCCAGGCGCTGGAATCCAGCGCCTGGGTTTGGCTCCGCCCTTCAAGACCATCGATTGGGCTCGTTCTTTCAGTCTAGGAGTAAGTGACTTACTTAGGCAATTCGTTTCTGCCTATGTCACATTGTCTTGTGACTTACGCAAAATAAAATGGCGTAAGT
This sequence comes from Gymnoscopelus microlampas, assembly GCF_963454915.1. NCBI lineage: Eukaryota > Metazoa > Chordata > Actinopteri > Myctophiformes > Myctophidae > Gymnoscopelus > Gymnoscopelus microlampas. The sequence continues at coordinate 51,063,326 of NC_139940.1, read as the reverse complement.
CATACTCTTGACATAGGCCATTAAACTACTGAGGTGGGAACAGCATTATCTTCAATAAATAAGGATATAGGCAACTTTGCTAGAGGTGGCCAGTGTCATGAAGAGATGATTTAGGCAAAAAAGAAAGAAAAATCCTCAAAAATGTTCTTATGCCATTATTTTAGGAAGGTTTAAGTGGTTAAAAATGTGACTCAACATGTTGTTCTCGTTGTGTATCATCATAGATGATGTCTCCATTTACCAATTCACGTTTTGAATTGAATACTGTATGTGCGAATCATGAAACAAAATGCCATGTGTTAGTGGTATAAACCATTGGTTCTCAAAGTGGGGTCCGGGGACCCCCATGGGTTCTTGGGAGGGTTCCAGGGGATATTCAAAAATAGCAGATTTACAAGCTCACAGCGCATCACTTCGTGCCGCACTGTGAGCTTGTACATCTGCTATTTTAGATTATTTTTGAAAAATCATTTGAAAAATTTTGAAAATAATTTGATTTACAAATCTTCTCTTGTGGGAGTCCCTGGCACAAGACATTTTCAGATGGGGGTCCAAGGCCAAATATATATCAATTTGGGGGTCCTTGACATGAAAAGGTTTGAGAAACACTGGTATAAACAGCCGGCAGGATGTAGACGAGGGTTTCTATCGTCTCCTTTGCAAAAATAGAATGTTGTGATTAGTCAAGCTGACAAGCTGACGGCATCCCTGTGTGTTCAGGTGTGATGATGAAGGAGGAGGCGGCGATAAGGAACGCTTCGCCAGGTAAGTGTGTGTGTGGGTGGATGGGTGTGCGCATATGGGTGTGTGCGTGAGTGTGCGTACATGTATTACTACTTGTGAGGGCAAAATGTCCCCACAACTATTGAAGAATTTGATAAATAGACATGGTGTGGACAATTTGTGTACAAAAGAAAGTTTTTTTTATGGTTAAAAGGTTAGGCTTCAAATTAGGAAAATATTTAGGTTAGGGATTTAGAGGTCAGGTTTAGTGGGGTTGGAGTTATGCCTGATAGCAGATCTACAAGCTCAGAATGCATTGCACTGCGACACATTGTGAGCTTGCAGTTTGGCTATTTTTGGTTCACAACTGTCAGGCTTTAGGGTTAAGAAAGAATTTGTATGAATTAAATATGAAGAATGATCAGTGAAAAAAGAAAGGTCCAAGGTCCTGAAAAGGAGTTCAGAAGTTCATACTCACTCACTGGACTGGTTTGAAGATGGGGATGAGAACTGAGGAGGAGTTAAGAATTCAGAATCTTGACAGTGAAATAGAAATGGTAATTCTGTACTCTGTCTGATGACCTTATGTCCTGTAACTGTTGGCCCAAACAGCCTGTGTATTATTAGTGCAAGTGAGTTTATGTTCTGTTTGTCACGTACTTGGTGTCTCAGAAGTCACATAGACTGTCTGAGTTTTCTTTGCAGCTGGCAGAGGACCTTGATGTAACTATTTCTAATCATCCTTTTTGTCACCTTTTTTGGCAATCTACGCTCGCTCTTGCAAGGGCCTAGTTCAGTTGCATATGTCCTTCTCTGACCACAAACGGTTCATGTCCTGAATGGTTCATGTCTGTGAAGACTACGGGAAAGAGACGAAGGAGAAAACTGCTAAATCAGCTGGGGGCAGTGTGTGGATGGGGCATCAAGGCCACTGTGGCCTCAGGCTCAGGGCAGATATTTTTTGGAAGGGCAGAAGGCCAAATTGTGGGGCAACGGCGGCCATGGCCTTCATGGCCTCCCTGAAATTCCTGCCCTGCTTACAAGTATAGTAATAATGTGTGTGTTTGTGGTACACCTTCCTTTTCTCCATTACCTTCTGATGATGTTGGTTAGTGTGTTGATTTGTGTGTTGTGTTCCAAGGTTTTTTATTGTCACACTGACTTGGAATGTAGCATCACTGCAGGCAGTGAAGATCTTGTACTTGACAATAGAAAAAAGAACACACACAATGACACCTTGACATCGGTATCGGTAATTATGCAGTCGATGTGTCTCCCAGTCATAGAAAGAGTCTGTGACGTCGTCACACCATTTAAAGTACTAGCTGAAAACCCCACAGGATGGCGCCACCTGTCCATTGAACTCCAATTGAACGGTTCCTCAAGCTATGTAGGCGAAAATGTTCTAACATTTTCTTTTATAGCGGATCTACAGCTTGTGAGCTTGTAGATCTGCAGAGAGCTGGGACAAAAACAAAAACACAGAGCATTTTTGCCCTAGTCGTAGTACTGCTTTCTTTGTTTTGGAGTTGATCAGTATAGGAATTGAGAGTCTCTGGCTTATCTAGGCTTGCTCCTGCACCAGGAGCAGACGAGAGGTACTTCTCTGCGGAACCTTTAGCACCCCCCCCCCCTCCCCCATCCCGCTGCTACCTAGCAGTAGCTGTCGGTACCCGACCAAGCATGTTTGGTCGGCTTCCGGCAACTTTCGACCCGACACGACAGCGTACACACCGCCCATTCAACAGCAGATTTTCCGCCCTTTTCATGTATTTTGCTTATAAGTCTTCTCAAATAGAGTCTTTAATCAAATCTAAGTTTTTTCAAATTGTTTAGATTAGCAATTTTTGACTAAAAATCGGTCAAAAACATTGGTAATCGGTGGTCTAGGACTCTCCACAATCGGGATCGGCATCGGACACGAAAAAAAAAAGTCGGGCTCTATTGATGACATCGACTTTATTACATAGAATAATTTGTGCTGTGACACAATCAGGTAAGTTTCTCCTATCTAGCTCGGTAGGTGGATCGGTCATACGGGAATCAGGCGGTCCCCGGTTCGATGCCGAGCTCCTCCACCTTTCATGTCGACTGGTTAAGTGTCCCTGAGCAAAATACCTATCCCCCACGATTGACCAATCGGAATCGAGCATTCAAACACACCATGTCATAAAGGGGAAACGCGGGCAGTTAAAGCTGCACTATGTAACTTTCCTCATCTACCCCGGATTTGAACCCTGTTTCCTGACTGTCGTAATATTTTTTACCATTGAGCTACGTAATAGAGCCTGCCTGCTTGCTCAGGTAAGATTCATCCTGTGTCTAGGTGAAACAGGACCTTTGACACAACCTAAAATGTCTCAATAGAAGAGCAGGGAGACAAAATACAACCACCCCAATTGTATAAGTTATATTGTATGTAATGTGTGTAACGTTATGTATGTATGTATGTATGTATGTATGTAATATGTGTGTAATGGATTGGACAAAATTACATTTTATTCATTAAAGAAAAGTTACATAGTGCCGATTTAATGTGTAATTTGCCGTCCTAATTGGCACACAACATTAATAGAACACTATGTTGTGGATAAACCTTTTGTACTCTTCTATCGACCTCTTTTCCTCTCTGTCTCTCTATTTGTCTTTCTCTCATAGTTCATTGAAGACACATACTTGTTCTGTACATCCAAACACTTATCTTCCTCCTCTCTTCTCTCTCCTCCTCCTCCATCCTCTCTAGTGGTGCAACAGTTAATTAAACTAAGCGATAAAAAGTAATAATCGATCATTTGTATTATTATTATTATTATTTTTGCATGTCGTTATATGTTTAGTTTAAAAAATATATATATATATATATTTCAAATGTAGTGAAAATAGCCAATTATTAGCCGATTATTCAATTTAACCAAAAAAGTAATCGCTGAGACGACAATCTATATTTGAAGCCCTAATCCTTTCCTTTCCTTCTCTCTTCTCCTCTCAACACGCTGTGCCATAGAAACATTAATTCAGAACTATTCCATCCTTCTCCGCCTTGCCTCTCTCCCCATCCCTCTCTCTCTGTCCCTCCTTTCTCCCCATCCCTCCTCCTCCTCCTTCTTTCTCCTCCCTCCGTTGTTCTCCCCATCCCCGCGTCGCCTTTCACCTCCTCCTCCTCCTCCTCCTCCTCTCAGGGAGAACCACAGCGAGATAGAGCGGAGGAGGCGCAACAAGATGACGGCGTACATCACGGAGCTGTCCGACATGGTCCCCACCTGCAGCGCTCTGGCGCGCAAGCCGGACAAGCTGACCATCCTGCGCATGGCCGTGTCGCACATGAAGAGCCTGAGGGGGACTCCAACCAGCAACCCGGACGGATCCTACAAACCGTCCTTCCTCACAGACCAGGTACATGCACTCAGTGGTGTAAAGCAACTAAGCACATTTACTTAAGTACTGTACTTAAGTACAATTTTTAGGTCTTTTTTACTTTACTGGACTATTTCCATTTTTCCAGTACTTTTACTTCTACTCCACTACATTTCAGAGGCAAATATTGTGCTTTTACTGTATAATTATTTGAGAACTTTAGTTACTAGTTACTTTGTAGATTTTGATTATTATTACAACACATACATTAACCACTTAAACCCTATATATTTTTCTGCCATTTGAAAATAGCCGATCTACAAACTCACAATGTTGTGATGTGCAATGTGTATTGTGAGCTTGTAGATCTGCTATTTTCAAAATATTTTTTTATATTGAAAACTTATGAAATGGGACATTCTGCATAATGAGTACTTTCTACATTTGGTACTTTAAGTACATTTTGATACCAATACTTTTGTACTTTTACTTAAGTAAAATTTTGAATTCCAGACTTTTACTTGTAACAGTTTTTCTACATTGCAGTGTTGATACTTTTACTTAAGAAAAACATTTGAGCACTTTTTCCACCACCGCATGCACTTAGATGACACAACGCATGCACACATTTGACATTTATTTATGTCCACAGTGGAGTAGAAGTGCAGAAGTACAAGAATGCCTTGTACAAAGGACATAAACACTGCCAATGCAGTCAGACAATAGGAAAACAGCCAGTTACAAAGTGCCTAGGCGGCAGAATATTGTTACATACAATACAGTTGACATACTGGATGGATAAAGGAAACAACGCACGCACGCACACACACACACACACACACACACACACACACACACACACACACACACACACACACACACACACACACACACACACACACACACACACACACACACACACACACACACACTCTCCCTCTCAAGGCTTGACACTAACGCTCTGTTCAGACATAAAAACGTGACGTTAGAGCATGACCCTTAAAGCAATAATTGGGCGTGTCCGAGGTCCGCTGTGTCTGTGTGTGTGTGTGTCTGCTCGCTGTGATGAACAAATAGCCTCACTGTATGAAGAGGAGCACATTTTTAATTTAAAAACATAATTTAATTAAATAGCAGCTGTAGATGGGAAAGAAATCAATATTAGTGGCCTAATTATCCGCAAATATGTATAAGAAAATGCAAATCACACCAGAAGGGAGGGGCCACACAAGCACCTGTGTGCATATGTACACATTTGTGTGAGTGTTTGTGTACATTTAGTGTCTGTGTACAAGAGTGACGTTAAGTCGTGTTTGGGAAAGATATATCGTTTCTGTCGGGTGGAAACCTCATATGTCCGAAACTGTTACGTTTCATGATTCAAATTCAAAAGTAGCAGTTCATTTATGAAAAAACACCAATGGTTAAAATATGGAAATAAGAGGGTTCTGCCCAATAGCAACGATATATATTTGTATTTGTTTGTGTGTGTAGGAGTTAAAGCACCTCATCCTGGAGGCAGCGGACGGCTTCCTGTTTGTGGTGTCGTGTGAGACGGGCCGGTTGGTCTACGTCTCGGACTCCATTACGCCCGTCCTCAACCAATCGCAGACGGACTGGTTAGGCTCCTCCCTCTATGACCAGCTGCACCCGGACGACACCGACAAACTGCGAGAACAACTGTCCACCGCTGAGAACAATAACACGGGTATGCGCACGCACGTGCATGCACGCACACACACACACACACACACACACACACACACACACACACACACACACTGAATGTGCATTCTTAAACACTATATCGTCTCTGTTGGGAGGAAACCTCCAAAACTGTTACTTTTCAGTATTCAAATTCAAAAATAGCAGATCTGCAAGCTCAAAACGCACCGCAAAGCTGTAGTATGATCACGTAGGGCATTAGTTTACTTAAAGTAAAAATATTGAGGTAAGAGGATTCTGCCCGACAGCAACAATATACTTTACTTTCCGGGGTTCTCGAGGGGTCTATACTTACTTCCCTCCACACCAAGTCTCTTCCTCGACAATAGCAGACCTACAAGCCCAGCATGCATTATTATGAATTGTAATTACAAATTTAAGCACCATAAACTGTGGAAATGAATATTGTCGCTGTCAGGCAGAAACCGTGTATGTCCAAATCTGTTACTTTTCAGGAAATGGAAAAAAATAACCTGTGTTCCAATCTATCCATTGTATTATTTAGTCACACGCATTTGGTTCAATATTTATAAAACTGACAGACAGACTTAACCACTTTCAACCTGGTGTCCCTATTTCGGGCATGTTATTATAGGCGATTAAAACTTTCAACAAGCGCAACAAATAGCAGATCTACAAGCTCACATAACATGTTTGTGTTTTTGTTGTCCTTTCAGGGAGGATGTTGGACCTGAAAACGGGGACGGTGAAGAAAGAAGGACAGCAGTCTTCAGTGAGGATGGGTATGGGCGCACGCCGCTCCTTCATCTGCAGAATGAGGTTCGTATTACTTTACACTTAATGTCTTATTACAAGGGATGTTAAATGGGTAATTTTCTCAATGGCGATTGATCTCAGCATTTCCATAAGGCACTCGGGTGGGTTTGAATCCACCGTGGTGCATCTGGCTTTGTCGAGTGCCGGGGAGGGTGATACTGGTCATTGCACATACTCCTACGGGCTGGGGTGGCACCTGTCAGCGGGGAGTGTTGGGCGGGAGGAGTAAGACGGAGGCTCCACGTCCTCTCGGTGGGGGCTCCTCACTGGCAGGTGAGGAGCCTCAAAAAGGAAAAAACAAAAGAAGAATTAATTATTAATTTAATTACCTCTGTGCTTTTTATAACGATGTATTTTGTGATGCACAGACATTCACTGAGGTGTGTGTGTGTGTGTGTGTGTGTGTGTGTGTGTGTGTGTGTGTGTGTGTGTGTGTGTGTGTGTGTGTGTGTGTGTGTGTCCAGGTGTGGATCTTGTGCAGTAGAGCCAATGTCTATGAACAGACTAAACTTCCTCAGAACCAGAAATAGGTGAGATGTTGTTTTATTGAAGCTATAATTTTTCCTGAATAGATGCTACAGTGGTTATATGAGACATGACTCTTGTCTCTCAACACATGACGTCCTGTTAGAACCCGCTAGACTCAAGAAGAGTATCGATAAGCTAAAAACCTTATTGAATTTGGGGTCAATAAGGAATTAACTCAGTAAATTCCGAAACGTGTGCTTAATAGAACTGGGTTTTGATCCCCATTCCTAACCTTTACTATCGTTAACCCTTGGTCACTTAAGAGTCATCCCATGCGTCAGTGTCACTGTATTCAGAGTCATACTCCAAACCAGTGGTTCTGAAACATTTTCATGTCAAGGACCCCCAAATGTATATGTTTTAGGCCCCCGCACGCACATTTGAACAAAATTGGTGACTTCAACCCCTGTAACAGGAGATTTCTTTGTTTGGATTAATATTTGTACAACTGTCTAGACTGTCAGTGGGGAGAATGCTATGCCCTATAGGGAGCAACAACACAAAAAAACAAAGACAAAACAATAAAAAAGGTCCGTCACATAAAAGAGATAAAACAGTTTATGTTAGGAGCAGGTACTATAATAAAATGGGTGGATGTTGCCTTTGTCTTACACAAAGAAGACTTAAACCTGAATTATACTTAGTTGTGTGCTGGTGTCGCGTAGCTAAAATAGCAGATCTACAAGCTCACAATGCATCGCATGGCGACATGTGTGTGTGTGTGTGTGTGTGTGTGTGTATGTATGTAATAGTTTACTTGTGTGTTGTAGGAATGGACTGGGAGCTGTGAAGGACGGAGAACCCCAGTACGTCGTGGTTCACTGTAGCGGTTACATCAAGTCCTGGCCCCCTGCTGGTAACACACACTCACACTCTAACACAATAACACACCATAACACAATCACACACTGACTATAATGTAATCAAACATGCCATAACACAATCACACACACTGACTATAATGTAATCAAACACGCCATAACGCAATCACAAACAGCCTACCATCTTAGTCTTCATACACATGACGTGTGTGTGTGTGTGTGTGTGTGTGTGTGTGTGTGTGTGTGTTAGGAGTGTCATTAACAGAAGAGGAAGTTGATAACACGCAGAACAGTCGATACTGTCTAGTGGCCATCGGAAGACTACAGGTAAGATTGTGTGTGTGCGTGCATGCATCTTGTATGTGAGTATATCTGTGTGTGGGCGTGAGTTTTTTATTTTTACCACTTCACACCAAGGGGCAAGGCTGAGATATTTACTATGAGGCCAACCCGGATGTTTAGTAAATGTCCAGCGAGAGGCGCTGTTTCACCCGTGCCGACCTGTGAGTTCCGAAAGAATTTATTTTAACGCAAGCCGATGGGTTTTTACCAACTTTCAGACTCGATTTTCTTACTGTAATAAAAATTGTCATAAATTCTATATGCTTCCAGTCGCTAGTTTAAAGTCTCCTTTCAATCATCAGGATATGCGTTTTGCTAAATTATGGTTCTATTTATTATAAAATTGACGATAAAGTAGGCTATTCTCTAGGAGGGGCGGGATGATTTGATTGACACGCTACACAACCAATAGCATTCATTCCCCGCCCCCCGCTCTTGATTGACAAGTTACCCAACCAATAATGGTCTGAACTCATTCTGACGCGTAGTGAAAGATGGCGGAGCCACAGTCAGCAGCAAAGGATTCATTTTCGGTCTGTAGAAAGCAGCGGAGGGGGTTTGTCCATCTCATTTATACAGTCTATGCTTCACACCGAGCTCAGAGAAATGTTTCTAATAATTTAGCCCATCTCAGTCCATTTTTGACCCATCATTTTGTTTATTTGCTCAGCACTACTAATATTTTGTTTTTATTGTTGTTTTTGCCTTTATTGCTAGTTTGGCTTAACAATATGAACATCTTTGGTGTGTGTGTGTGTGTGTGTGTGTGTAGGTGACATGTTGTCCCAGTGAGTCGGACATAAACAGCATCAGTGTTCCTGTGGAGTTCATCTCTCGTCACAACTGTCAAGGAACCTTCACCTTCGTAGACCACAGGTGTATGAACACCGTAGGATACCAGCCACAGGTACACACACACACACACACACACACACACACACACACACACACACACACACACACACACACACACACACACACACACACACACACACACACACACACACAGACCGCAGTATCGTGTGACATGTGTGTCTTTCAGGAACTCCTGGGTAAGAACATTCTAGAACTAGCTCATCCTGAAGACCAGGGTCTGCTCCGAGACAGTTTTCAGCAGGTACGTCTGTCTGTCTGTCTGTGTTCAATCAAGTGGAATAATGTTTTCAGTTGCAATGTTTTAAGACTATGAGAAAACAAACAACAACAAGAACAAAAACAGCATAGTTCACATTGTCGGCTTCCCCCTCTGGACACAAAATGTCTGGAGGTCAGAGCATGTGAGAGGAGGTTGCCTACCCATTTGATTGGCACGGCAGCAGATTTGAACTGGAAACACATTAAACCTTCACATGTGCTTCCAGTTCAAACCTGCTGCTCAGCCAATCAAACCAAAGTATGGGGAAATGAACTGGAACAGGAAACCCAGGACTACAGTTATGCATACTGCCTACAGTATGTAGCAGAGTAGCTCACAGCCTCTGCCTGATGACCAAAAAGCCTAATATCTCCCACGTTCAAGGGGGAATTCCCCTTTAGGCTAGTGGATTAGTTATTTAATCCCTGCATATACCTAATCTCTGATCTTCTGTGTGTGTGCGCAGGTGGTGAAGTTGAAAGGTCAGGTTCTGTCGGTGATGTTCCGGTTCCGTTCCAAGAGCAGAGAGTGGATCTGGATGCGGACCAGTTCTTTCACCTTCCAGAACCCCTTCTCCGAGGAGATCGAGTACATCATCTGTACCAACGCCAACATCAAGTCAGTACACACACACACAAGTTTGTACTACCATACTTGTGAGGACATGAAAAAAAAGTAGGATGCCATTGAAAATTGCAGAAAAATACCGGCGCGAAACTAAGGATAAATCACGTACGACTCCTAAACCTAACCGCTAAATGTGGAATCCTAACCCTGACCCCAATCTGAAACTTTTCCTAATCGTACACCTAACTCCCCAAATCATTTTCAACCATAAATCAACCATTTTACACGTGACGACCAGGGAAAATGGTCCTCACAATTTCTATTTCTCAAATTCTACTATACTGCCACATGCACGCACATCCACTTACACACACACATCGGAGCTGTACGTTTCAAACTCTGTGTGTATGTGTTTGTGCACTTGCGTGTGTGCTCATGAAAGACTGTTGTGATCCAGTAATCTGTCTGTTAACATTGTCTCCCTCCATCTGTAAATCCATCCCATAATACACCAGTGTTGATCATCTCTCCTTCTACCTCTACCCCCCCCCCCCCCCCCCCCCCATGATAAACCCATATCCCTCCTTCCTCCATCGCTATCCCTCCATCCCTCTCTCCTTCATCCCTCCCTCCCTCATGCCTCCACCCCTCATCCCTCCATCCACCCCTCATCTCTCTCTCTCTGATCCTGGGGGGTCAGTAGAACGTCCTCCCAGGACTCTCTCACCCCTCTCTCCTCCCCCCCCTCCTCTCTGGGACAGAGCAGTCCCTCTGCTCCCCCCACCAGCGGACAGGTAGCCAGCAGGTGAGACCACCTGACCTCTATAAACCCCTCCCCCTCTCACCGCCGCATGGACCAGAGCAGGGGCTTACTGGTCGTTAACGGGAGACTGGGAATACCTGACCTCCAAAAACACATGTGTGTGTGTGTGTGTGTGTGTGTGTGTGTGAGAGAGAGAGAGATACTCAGCAGCAGTACCAGTATCAACACCATGGCTGCATACACCATTTAGATCGTGATGGTTTCACGGTGACTTCCTGGTCAAATCAAGGTTAAAAGTCAATGACTGTGTATATTTTCCAACCAGAGACCAACCAACCAGAGAGAAACAAGCAGAATAAATGTTTTCATGCTGATTGTTCTGAATATCAAAAGGTTTATACAGTACCACCCCTCTCAAGAATTCCTTCAGGTCAGAATATTCTCTTCCATTTGAGGTATTCACATAAAATATTTTTATTCTGATTGAGCTGTCATTCTGAATACAAGTTGAATATTAGGGTCCATGTAAAACGGAGTCAACGCTCCTTTCCTGAAAAGCATCGTTGGGCCACCTATATTATTGTGTGTGCGTGTGCGTGTGCGTGCGCGTGTGTGTTATGTCTAATGTTGTGACAGGTGAAGTTTAAGGGATATTTCACCCATAATGCATCTGTACTGTATTGAGTCTCAGCCTATAGTAGAACTGATTCCCCAACAAATATTGAACTCCTTGCCGGGGGGTTAAATCCATGCTTCTTTTTTTTTTTATACCTCCCCCCACGGTCAACATATTTTTTATGGCCAGTGGGATATATTTTATCCATGCTTCTGGTCAGACTGAATTAACCCTTTAAGACCTGAGGCGATTCTTAAAAATAAAACATTCTAAATCCTAACAGTGTTTTGAAACCCCCCCCCTCCCCCCCAAAAAAAAAAAATCAAGATTTTTCAAAAATAGCAGATATACAAGCTCATAGCGCGGCACAGAGTGCCGCGCTATGAGCTTGTATATCTGCTATTTTTGAATAGCCGAAGAAATCTAAAGTGACACAGATGCGTTCCAGGTCTCAATGGGTTAAATGTGTTTCCTTTTTGGAAATGTAGACTGTCTGATAGATATGATAATTATGTTTCATAATATCACTACCACAGTTTGGACAAATTTGTCAACTTGTGTCAAAATCGGACCCCGGCCCGATCTCACATCTCACAAGGTGCCGTGGTGCTACCCCCTGTGAGCTTGTAAATCAGATATTTTGGCCATTTTTCGAATAAGTATATAGCGCTTAAGTGGATAAGAAAATGCCTCTACAAATTGAAACCTGAATATATTCGGTATTTATGAAATAAACCAATGTTTGATGACTGTGATATTATAAGTACAGACTAAATGGGTATTGGCTGCATTAGTTGGTGACATATCCCTTTAACATGGAGGTCAGACGGTGTAGCTTCTTTAGCGGTGTAGCATGTTAGCGCCGTCTCCTGACGGTTGCCACGGTGATGGTGTCGGGGTGTTCTTTCAGTCGTCGGTGGAGGAAACGTGGCCAACTGGAAAAGAAACCGTTCAATTGGTTAACTTTAATACCTCTGTCTGTCTGTCTGTTAATCTGCAGGCAGTTACAGCAGCAACAGGCAGAGTTAGACGGCGGAGGAAGAGAAAATGTTTACGAGCCAGGAGCCATCACCATGCCACAGGTCAGTGCACCGTGTGTGTGTGTGTGTGTGTGTGTGTGTGTGTGTGTGTGTGTGTGTTTGAGTTTGTGTGGACAAAAATGACATGAGAAGTTGTTCGGACGGTAAGTAGACACACCAGTTGCTCATGTAGGTTAATGAAATATATATTTTTCAATATATATATTTTTTATGTATCTGAATTGACATGAAAACATTTGGTGACGTGTAAAAAAAAAATGCAAACATAGCGGATGTGATGCATTGTTGAGCTTGTAGATCGGCTATTTTTCAATATTTAACCCATTAAGACCTGAAGCCGATTCTACAAATATCTTCTAAATCCCAACAGTTTTCTTAAACAAATATCTATATCAGTGGTGCTCAAACATTTTCATGTCAAGGACACCCAAAATGATATGTATTTGGCCACGGACCCCCATCTCAAAATATGTGAGAAGCAAAGATTTGAGTTAAAAATGTTCGCTTTAAAACAATATAAATATATTAATTTGCACACATTTTCTCGATTTTTCAAAAATAGCAGATCTACAAGCTCGTAGCACGGCACTCGGTGCCGCGCTATGAGCTTGTATATCTGCCATTTTTGAATAGCCAAAGTGTAAAATAATGCTTTTTAGCTCAGGTCAAAAAGTGACACAGAGGCGTCCCAGGTCTTAATGGGTTAAAATAACAACAATGGATCATTAATCGGAAGTGAGGCAAACGTTTGAAATAATCATGATATGGATTTGAAATCACACTGCCCCAGCCCTAACTCCCTCTATCTCTGTCTCTCTCTCTCTCAGATGTCTGTCCAGTCCGTTCCGGCAGGAGCCGGTCCGGACCACAGTAAAGGTCTGGAGAAACCAGATCTGTATTCCTCCATGTACCCCGGTGGTCCCGTTCCGGTGGCTCCTGGTCCGGTCTCCGGTGTGGTCCCGGTGCCAGGTCCGTGTGCGGGTCCAGGTCCGGACCAGTCCAAGTCTCTGCCCTCCACCTCCACCCCGCCCAGCCAGATGTACCCCCAGAACAACGGCTACACCCCGACACGCACCCCCAACGACTCATACAGGTACACACACTGCGTTTTGTGTTTGTGTGTGTGTTGATGACTCACTATTAAGTTATTGATAATATTAACTCATTACCTGCCATACACGCATAAAGTCGTTCTATTAAATAGTCCACTTGCCCGCCAACACGCATAAAGTCGTTCTATTAAATATTTTGCGCTGACTTGTCGCATGGCTTCACCCCTCCTCCCCATGCGACAAGTCAGCGCATCAAAACCACGTGACTTCCATTGGGAATGAATTGAAACGGCTTCACCCCGCCCATGAATCATGCGTGAAGTGCTTTAAATGTGTGTACGAGGCCAAAGAGTTACGTTGAAAACGAACGTTCCCGGCCGCTCGTGTTAGTTCACTCAACGTTCTGCGTACGTACAAGGTTTTTACAACAAATGGATGGGTTTAGAAATCACTTGACAACTAGGCCGGTGCCCCGGCAGTGAGTCGCTAGACAAGCGAGTGTCTGTGCGCAAGTCACCGCTTCTCTGTCTGACTTTAATGTAGCTCATCCGTTAGCAGGCTACAAGCTAACCACTAGACTCTGCTCCTCCTCGATACTATAGTAGGCCTATAGGATTATAGAATCATCTCTAAGAGAATAATCAATAGTTGCAGCCCAGCCATAAAGAGCAGCATGACTTCTGGGAGGTGCTACCAGGGGTCTTTTAGTTGTGTTTTTTGTTCTGATATTTGACAACAAAACCACCTCTAAATGAATCCCAGGTCTTGTGTCCTCAGGCCATGTGACAGTGTAGTTGTCTTGTCCTCAGGTCATGTGACAGTGTAGTTGTCGTGTCCTCAGGTCATGTGACAGTGTAGTTGTCGTGTCCTCAGGTCATGTGACAGTGTAGTTGTATGTATCCAAGACAAAAAAAAGAAAGACAAGCCATCTCCGGTTTACTTCCCGTATCTGCGTGAAGTAGGCGGTTGCCTTTTTAGGAGACCGGAATTAGGTTGGAGTCTATTATTTACAATAGGAGAAGTGAACGTGAACACAGCTTCTGAACCATTCTTTAGCCCCATCATGGTCACTTAATTAAATATTGGACCCAATCGCCTCGCCATTTTTTTCCAAATTGTTTTGACACTAATATAGCTTTTTTCAGAGAGAGACATCTACTTTATTATCGATCTTTCTCTGTTGGCACCAACACATTCTCGCGAGATCTAGCACCAGTAAACATAAGACGTTCACGAGATCTGCCGTCAGACGGAGCCCACTTAGGATACCATTTGTATTCCATTTGTGTACCAATTCACCTCTAGTGGTTCCAATTGGGATGGCGTATCTTTCTGAATCCACCATCTTTGGTTGCATTGTGTCCTCAGGTCAGCAGGGCAGATGTTGGCCCAGATCTCCAGGCAGAACGGAGTTCCGCCCCCCACCTCGTCCACCGCCCCCCTGCCCGGCGGCCCCCTACCCAGCGCCGGCCCCCTGCAGGGCGGTGGAGCCACGGCATGGACAGGAGCCTCGCCCCCTTTTAACAACCAGGTATGATAGATAGAGGGAGGTTGGAATGCGTGCACCCACTGCCAGCGATTTTTTTTGATTTTCTTACCTTTTGAAGTAGTCACAGAATATCTCCAGTATGATCGATCCCCTGATGGTTGCTAATCACAGCGGGTTTCACTCTGGCCAAAAATACATAGTAAAAAAAGAAGTACACAGGAGCCGAGATACAGCCTTTTTAAGTAATAAGTTAACCAAGAAGTGAATGGAGCAGCAAATTTTCGAATCACGATATCTTGGGTTCTGAACGTTTTTTTCTCAAAAACAAAAACACTCACATTTTGTGTGTGTGTGTGTGTCCTTCCAGCAGGTGGCGTCCCAGGCAGTGAAGTCCATGTCTCCTCAGTTCGTGTCGATGGGGGGTGGGTACGGAGGGTCGTCGGGTTCGTTTGGTCAGGTGACCGCTGGCGCAGTGGCCCCGCCCCCTCCCAGTACTCCCAGTTACCCCCCCATCACCCGACCCAGTCTCAACGTCAACGGATATGGTATGCCGCTTGTGTGTGTGTGTGTGGGTGGCGTTTCCAGGCGCCACCCGCAGGTTACGCTATCAATAAAATATATGGAAGTGGTTCTGTACACACATTTGTAAACTGTAGCATTTAGCCAAAATATGTTGCTAGAACCACCAGCTAGAACCACCAGTGATATAAGCTGATCCAGCAATTATGCAGAATATCCTATATAAAAGTGGTGACCTGGTGAATAAACCGTGCTTGTGTGTGTTTTTCTCTCAGCTGGTTCCCAGTCCGAGGTGCAGTTCTCCTCCAGACCAGCAGAGGCAGTGTGGCCCCAGTGGAACCAGCAGAACAACAACACGCAACAACAACTTCCACACAACAACACACAGGACATGTTCCCTGTACGATACCTGTCTGTCTGTCTGTCTGTCTGTCTGTCTGTCTGTTAGAGATGCACAGATCACGTTTATAGCCGTGGATGCCACGCCGGACGAGGGGATTTGGGTCATAAACTTTTTACTCATAAAATAATAGCGCATCAGTTTGCGGTCATTACTCGGTTAAGACATTTGATTATGTTGACAAAACATATTTGGAAACCACAAAATAACTACTTCTCCCATGAGCCATTGTGACATACTTTTCCAACCATTCCAGCCAAAAAGAATTATAAAAAAAAAAAAGCCCTCCGGGCTATATGATTGAGGAAGTAAAACCACACGTGACATTCGCGAGGGGAGGTAAACTGAGACCTCGCGTGGGTTATTGCTTTTCTAAAACGGTTACAAATATGGCAACATGAAAATTATAGACACATCCAAATAAAAACGGTTCTTAATAATTCACTACAAGAACAACTTCTACAAGAAAGTAGTTACCGGCTACCAGGAAGAGCAACGTCCTCCTGACAGAGACTAGTGCCTGTTTACTCAGCCAGTCAATTGAGATGGCTGTGTGTTAGACGTCCTCGTTTCACAAACAAACGCATAGAGAAACAAAACTTAACTGCTAGCTTAATCTCATAAAGCCAGATTTAGTTGTGAACTTCCCGTGTAAACTGCTAGCCTATAGCTACAGTACTTAGCTTTGCAGCCAAGAATCCAGCACAGGGTGGTTTGTGAGGGATGGGGAGCACTTGTTTTCCTTACAAGCCCCGCCCGAAGCCCCTCAGTCACTCGCCGTCCTACGTGGGCGGTGCTTAGAAGCCCCACACGGCCGGGGCTTGTAATGAAAACAAGCTAGAAACAAATAACGAACCTGTGATTGATATAAGCTGATCTAAGTAGTAGATTATAGTGTATTTTATCACGTCTAATAAACTGAAACCAACCGGTCAGAATCAAGGATTGGGACTATCCGTTTAAGGAGCCTATAGCATCATTTTACAACCAGGAGCCTAATGGTAAGTGTACATCAGATTGTTACGACATTATGGCTGATAATGAAATCGCCCATGGTGGAAATGGAATGGATTTTTACTTCTGCAATTTTACTGCGAGGCTCTGTAGGCTGTGGATACATTTTGTGTCCTCTTTATAATCATTTCCCCTTATATTTATTGTATCCTCACCAAGGATACGTAAGACACGAACGTCTCTTTTCCTGTGAGAGTTTGGATGCGTTTGCCAGGTGTGTCCAATAGTCCATTGCGTGTGCAAATTGGTTCTATTTGTATCTCAAGAGTTGCATTCGGGAAAGCAGCCTACTGTACATTGCAGCAAAAACAAACTGGCTTCGTAATAATAATGATTAATAAGTTCTATCCTTGCGGGCCAGGTAGGTGGCAGATTTACATCACAGAGAAATAATGAATTTAGACTTATGGTGGAAAGATGATTTATTAGTACACGCGTGTTCGGGGCCGCCAGAGCCCTCCATGCATCTTTACTCTCTGTCTGTCAGTCTGTCTGTCAAAGTAGAAAGGTCCTTCTATTGCTCTCTCTCTGTACTAACTCATTGTCTCTTCTCTCTGCTCTCTCTCTCTCTCTCTCTCTCTCTCTCTCTCTCTCTCTCTCTCTCTCTCTCTCTCTCTCTCTCTCTCTCTCTCTCTCTCTCTCTCTCTCTCTCTCTAGGATGTGTTGTCTATTCTCGATCAGCCCCCCAACTTCAACAACGATGACTTTGAGATTCCAATCTACCCTTCCTTCAATGAATGACCACGTCAGCACAACTCTCTCTCTCTCTCTCTCTCTCTCTCTCTCTCTCTCTCTCTCTCTCATATCTATCTTTTAATCTAGTCTTTTATCTCTCCTCTCCTGTTTGACTGTTGTTTAATTGAATCTGATGGTTTCTCTTTCATGTTAAATATGTTAATTCACATCAGAGAATCCAATGATGGGTTTGTCTCCCATAATGAGACACTAAAACTATTCACCTGTGTGTCTGTCTGTCTGTCTGTCTGTCTGTCTGTCTGTCTGACATTAGCGTGTAAAGCCATACAGTGTGTTGTGTTGCGTGGAGGACAGGGTTCTCCTGTATAAATGTATTTTTATCCATGCAACATGTCTCACATGTTGAAGCTACTGTATATGTATAATAGGGTTGGGCGGTATAATTTTTTTCGGCCCGTCAAACGGTTCCCCGAAAATTACCCTGGTATACGGTATTACTGGGTGATTAAAGTAAAGGTACACTCCGTACGTTGCATTTTCGAACCCGGGTCCCCCGCGACCAAACATGTTGACGCTCATCCAAGATAGAATCCCCGCTTTTTACAGGGGAGATACTGGGCCTATGAGCGTCAGGCAATACCACTTTTCAAACTGTAGGTGTCCTTACCGGACAGTATGGAGTATGGAGTATGGAGACCACCTCCAACCACTGCACATGTTCATGTTCATAAGATGTATTTACATAAACATAAGGGTTTATTTGACATATACTCATAATATGTACAAGCAATGAAATGTTGGTGTGGCATGTTCCACAAGACTGTACAATAACAACACAATGTACAGTACAACAAGATGACAATACTATACTGTAATAATAATAAAAAAGAAACGGATGAGAATAGTACTGGTTAAGAAAGATGGTAAGATGGGAGTAGGGGAGAATAATTTAATAGCCGGATGTAGAGAATGTTTAGTAACAGGTATACAAATGTATATATACATACAGTACATAATATATACATTAGATACACAGTATGTAGAGATTAGTGCAAGTGCAGTATATGCAAAGTACAATAAGGGATGTTTACATACATACATATTGATGGCAGTTTTGTTAAGGTTGGAAGAAAAAAAATAATGTCCTTTTTCAAGGCTCTGACAGCCTCAGAAATAAAACTCTTACTCTGAGTCTTGAGGCTCCAGTTTTGAGACGCCCCAGCAGCTTGCCTGTCCACATCGGCACTGTTGCTGGGGAGATAGTCTCGCGAGACAGACTGTTGCCTCCCAAAAATGTTCAAATGTTTCGGT
The DNA here is from genome assembly GCF_963454915.1 of Gymnoscopelus microlampas. Lineage (NCBI taxonomy): Eukaryota > Metazoa > Chordata > Actinopteri > Myctophiformes > Myctophidae > Gymnoscopelus > Gymnoscopelus microlampas. The sequence goes on along the minus strand of NC_139940.1, from coordinate 51,044,454 downwards.
CATACAGTCTGGATCACGGAAGCGCTGAAAATGATCCGGAGGTAAAGCTGGTGTATGTGTGACTGTAATGAAACTCTGTTGCTATTTTCAAACACCCAGGGATACCGTATTACCACCCCAACCCCAGACTAAAGTCTTGTTCAGCATCAACTATGATTGAATCCAAGATATGTTGCCTGGATGAAAACAAAGAGGACAATCTGCTTGTCTTGTATCATGTCCGACCACGAACCAAATATCTGTCTGTCTGTCTGTTCTTTTGTTTGCGGAAAAGTAGAGGATCTGCAAGCTCGAAACGCGGTGCGAAGCGGCGCGTTTTGAGCTTGTAGATCTGCTACTTTTGCTGTTTTTTTTTAATTTGAATCCTGAAAAGTAACAGTTTTATGTGAGGTTTCCACCCGACAGACGATATTCATATTATTACAGGAGTGTATTTAAAGTAGATTGGCTCCAGTGAGCATACACATTTGATAGAGGTCTTCACGGGTCTACCCGAGCCGATACCCCAATACCCCAGACCCCAGTATGGGTGCAATTTAATTTAATCGTCTCTCATTGTAGGCTGCTACGTAGCTGCCATTCCATTATGGTGTAGCCTATAAGTGGCGTCTACTGGTAGAACGACATTTTAATAGCAATTGTAGCCTAATTATTACTAGCTTCGTCGGGTCAAACAATCTGGGTCGGTTTTGTGACATCTCGATACAAATCGGATCTCTGAAAGAATTGAATGGGTCCATTTTAAAAGAAATGTCGGGACCAACTGGACACATTTCAGGGGTCTATTAGGGTGTCTATCATTTTGGATGCGTGAAGAGCTCTAACACTGGAGTGTATCGAAAGTAGATTGGCTCCAGTGATCATACTGTACGTTACATGTACTGTATTGATTAACACAAGCAGATGTAAAGGGCTTTAGGGGTTGTTCCTGACAGCATGTTGATGTATTGATTATGTTGTATTGGTCATGTTGTATTCATTCTTACAGGCAAAATGTTGTACAGAGCAGTATGTGACACAATGAACGCACAATCACGCAGTACAACGTATGGCTAGAGAGAAGCACACGCACACACACACACACACACACACACGCGCATGCACGAAGGCCTTTCAATCGTATAATTGTACTACATTCTCTCAGGCTTTGATAAGGAGCTCTATCGTGTTGGGCCTCTTATTGATCCCCAATAGCTTCTCGATGATCGATCTGATAGGTTCATTGGTTTAAAACTCTCAGGAAACAGAGGGGAGACGCAAACCCACCTCCTTCTGTCTGTCCGTCCGCCCGCCCTTCTATCTGTTTGATTCCCACACCATGGACCTTGCATGTCTAAACACGCGCACAGACACACACCTGTCAATGTTATTCAGGGTAATATTTGTTTGTATGTACATTTACCTTCAGGGAGACATGTGGGAGCGTTTGGATTGAATTATCAAGTGTATGAACACATGCTAAAAAAAACAATACATGAATGTTTCCCGGAGACCAGATAAACAAAACAAGTGTCACTTCGCTGTTAGCTTTGATGTACACTAGTTTATGGTGAGAAAAACATACTGGGACAACTTCCATGGTCAACTTCTTTAATTGCTAATATGATCTGCTAGTTGGAAGAGCACGTCACACACGTCATTCACTCCTTATGTCCTCCATTCTCCGTCTGTTGCCCTGGGTTCTCTTCTGTCGTAGACGGGAGAGAAAAAAAAATACAATCCAAGATTAGATTTTATGGCAATAATTAACAATCAGGAATAACTTTTAAAAGCCATTGTTTGAGGATTCTAAATGTTTTTGTTGATTATTTGAAAATGGAATGGTTTATTAGCGATGTAAACGTTTAAGTGGCATTTGTTTGTAATTTGAGTTTTTCTTTTAAATGTTGATGTCTGTTGGTCTCCTTTTTAAATGACGGCTGTTTTTGATATGGGTGTTTTGATAACGGTGTAATCAGGGTTTTGTTGAATTTGAAACAAGAGTGACATCATGTTTGATGTTGTCTCAGCGATGCAAACATTTTGGACTGTCGACTGAAGTGTTTGTTCATCACATCCAATCAGAAAGAGCTTCCTGTGTCGGACAATCACGTTAGTTAGAAACATTATGCACGCAAAGGTTTTGGAGACTTGAATTTTTTTAATGGTTGGTAAATTGCTTAACCACTTGAGCCCCTATTTTCCAAAAGTATGATCTCACAATGTGTTGCAATGCAACTGCAATGATTTTTCCCTGTAAATTCCTGACAATTTCTGAAAATTGTCGCCTATAATGACATGCCCAAAATGGAGACACCAGGTTTAAAGTGGTTACATCCTTTTTACGTGTGTGTGTGTGTGTGTGTGTGTGTGTGTGTGTGTGTGTGTGTGTGTGTGTGTGTGTGTGTGTGTGTGTGTGTGTGTGTGTGTGTGTGTGTGTGTGTGTGTGTGTGTGTGTGTGTGTGTGTGTGTGTGTGTGTGTGTGTGTGTGTGTGTGTGTGTGTGTGTGTGTGTGTACGATGTGGTTTGGAGGGTCAGGTTGTTTTTTCTGCATCCAGGTTTTGAACTGCAGTTTATATCACATAGAAACACAAATATATGAATATTCTGTATATGAAAAGAATTGTTCAAGCAGAGGCAGACAAATGTATGTTTTCTTTGTTTTTTATTAAATTGTTATATTGTCAAAAATAGTCATTATTATACTTTAGAAGCAATACCATTTATATACTGAATACATGCATGATAATAGCCATGTACCATGATACATTATACTATTCTATACTATTAATACTTCAGCGTGGTCTTCAGTTGGTCTTAGAACCAAGGTGTAGCTCTGGCCTTAGAGGACTTTGCGCGGAAGTCAAGGCTGGGCGTACGAATGGCATGCCCCAGCCACCTGAGTTGATGTTGGTTCAGGATTAAAAAAAAAGCATGGGTTTCCGAGGCTAGTTCAGGATAGACTACTATACTGCAGCTGCCTGCCTGCCTGTCCATTCCAGCACTTCTGTGTGTGGCAGCAGTGGCATAGCCTGGTAAACCCTCCCTCCGGAAATCTAATTTCCATTTTATTCCAGGAGTGAGTCTGGCCTGATTGCCCATTGTGGGAGTTTCTAGCGGAATTACCAACTAACCGAGCCAATCAGCGTCCTCGCTCATTGTTTTGTGATTGACAGCGGGGGTAGGCCAATCAGGTGGAACCAGAGTGGTTCACACGTCATTAATCAATACACCTTTCATACAAGCTGCTCATTAACATCAAAGACAAACCAATTACTCCTGATGATAATCACTGCAGCCTAAAGTGGCTTAATTGGACATCAAAGGGCCACTTGGACATTAAAGCTACATTACTCCCGCCCATCTCCAGCCCACAGCCAAATTGCCCATATAGAGCGTCGCAGTTCCCGCCCACTTCCTGGTGCCGGAAGTAAATACTCAATGCATTTTTCCCATTGACTTTTACAAAGATATTTATGTAAATTAATTTAAGCCTAGAATCAAGCTATCCAGGATACTGGTGAATCATGACCATAAAACGTTTGATTCTGTGAAAAAACTTTTTTGAAAACGGCAAAACAAAGGGTATTTATTAAATATAGTATATCATATCATTAAATATAAAATTTTAAAAAATCACAGAAAAAAAGGTTTTATGGTCATGATTCACCAGTATCCTGGATGGCTTGATTCTAGGCTTAAATTGATTGATATAAATATTTTTGGAAAAGTCAATGGGAAAAATGCATTGAGTATTTACTTCCGGCACCAGGAAGTGGCGGAACTGCGACGCTCTATAGGTCTGCAGGCCAGACTCACTCCTGAAATAAAATACAATTGAGATTTCTGGAGGTAGGGTTTACCAGGCTAGCAGTGGCACTCTGTCCTTCAAATCTGACACGGAAGGCCTCCAGGCATCTGAGCAGTGTTGCCAGATTTTGCTAGAGAAATGAGCGACCAGGTCTATGAAAACAAGCCCAAAAGAAGCGACTAACACATGAGCCCTTTAAACCTATACATCGGCTATTTGTAAATAGCACTACAAGTTCACAACGTATCCCGACGCGACGCGTTGTGAGCTTGTAGACCGTTTGTTTTCAAATGGACTAGGTATAAAATAAGGCTAAAGTGGTTAATGGATAATTTATATCTGCAAAGTAACTAGTAACTAAAGTTTTCAAATAATTGTGGAGTAAAAGTACAATGTTTGCAGAAGAAGTAAAAGTATAGACAATTGGAAATGCTCCAGTAAAGTAAAAGTACCTCAAAATTGTAGTTAAGAACAGTACTTGAGTAAATGTACTGTAGGCCTACTGAGTTACTTTACACCTGCCATTCAGGTGGTATAGAATTAAGCAATACCTCACAATATAACACCTCATCTCTGCTAATCACTATGATGTCATTGAGGCAGTATAGATTTTTTTTGAGAGAGAGAACGCTAGTATAGGCTGGGCCTAGATGCATGTGTCGACGCGCTCTTATTTTTGCCTGATGTTACCGATTTATTAGGGTTGTCCGATATTGGCTTTTTTACCGATAACCGATATACCGATATTGTCCAACTCTTAATTACCGATACCGATATCAACCGATACCGATATATGCGGGGATTATTGTGATTAGGGTAAGCTCAAATTTCATATCACACACACCATATACAGTAAGAACTCCTGTAACTTATTTATAAAGCAAAAAAAACAAAAACGATACCGATATTTTCCCGATATCAATTTTTATGCTAATATCGGCCGATAATATCGGGAGGCCGATAATATCGGACATCCCTACGATTTATTATCCAAAAAAAGGCCCACTCATAGCTGCATCCCTGCAAACAAAGTACAGCCCATAGCAGCCCGCTTTGCGGCGAGATCAAAGCGAGACGGAACTCTCTCTCTATGGGTCTGGGTCTCAGCTCCGTTCCATGAGCAGAAATAGGACATCCGGTTTTCGAGCTAGCAGAAATAAGGTTTCCGGTTGCCTTCAAAATAAGATTGTTTTTTTATGTGTATGCGCGGCGTGTTTTCATAGACCTGGTTCCTGATTTGTCTCACAGAATGTGGCAACACGGCTAGGCCAGAACGCATGCTGGTGTAAAGTAACTAAGTACATTTACTCAAGTACTTTACTTAAATTTGGTCCCATATATTACTCTGTGTCACAGTGATTTGAACCGACGGCAGGCGTGTGTAATAGTAGCCATAGAGGCGAGAGGCGTGTCTAGTAGCCATAGCTTGGGAGGACGAGACCGCCCGTTCAGAGTATGGGAAAGTATGATGATCGAAAACATGTCGAGAATATGTCGAACACGTGACAGTAGTGGTCAGTCCCTTCTTAGACCAGCTTGCAAGCTGGTAAAAGTGTCATCGGGATTCCCGTTCGCTTGTTATACCCAGTTGAAAATAGAATATTTCGCTCAAAAATACATAGTAAAACACAGGAAAACAGGGAATTTTTTCTCCGTTTTTATTTTAACAGGGAAGTGAATGGAGCAGTAAATCTTTGGATCGCGTTATCTCCTAACCTGACTCAGCCAGATGGGGGCGGTATTGAGTTTCACAATACACCCTGCATCTGGGATCGCTCAGGGAGTAGAGCTAACCGGTCGCTGCATGTACAAACCAATCAGCGGCTGCTAGGGGCGGGATCATCGAATCACCTGCCAAGTAGCTTGAAAAAACGAAACGCTGTCTCGATTCTGCTACCGGAGTCTTAGATGGAAGTAGGCTGTGAAACAAAATGTGTGTTGCAAGCTTCTTCCATTTGGCGGAGTAAGGTTAGGTATCTCCTGGTTCTTTGTTAGACGTTTTTTGCCGTTGACAAATGTCGTCCATTTCACTCGGTATAGAGAACTCCCCAGTTGAGCCCACTCTGATATCTCTGCCTCGACACTTCTTCTCCAACTGTTCCTGGGGCGATCTCGTTTTCTTTTCCCTTGGGGGTTCCATTTCAGGGCTTGTTGGCTTTGAGACAGGTGTCGATGAATGTTTGCAGCCTGTGTGTTGTGTTTTTTGTTGTTCTCCAAGTCTCAGATCCATACAGCATCACCGGTTTCACACTGTTAGTTAAAGATGCGCATTTTGATGTTGATGGAGATGTTCTTTGAGCTCCAGATCTTCCTCAGCATGTTAAACACCACTCTAGCCTTCTTTATTCTGCTTCTGTCTGTCCCTCCGGTGGTGTCCAAAACACTGCCAAAGTAAGTAAAAGCTGTGCCGTTCATAAGGATAGGGTTGATGATTTTGGATCACCTGTGTCTTTGCTACTGTATATTGGGTTACATGGCGGCTTTCCGACATGTCGCCTTTCCGACGTTAACGAACCCTATACCTAACCCTCACCCTAACCCTAACCGCACGCGGAAGCCACTAGTCGGAGTGGCGAGATGTCGGCATGGAAGACTGTTACCTGTATATTGGGAGTGAGACTGAGTTTTATTGCAGTTTGTCTTGTCTTCTCTTGCATTAGTGTTTGTGTATGTGAAGAACTATGTCATCCGCAAAATTAAGATCATCCAGCTGCTCCCTCATTGTCCACTGAATTCCATTTTTCCTCCCCTCAGTTGTTTCCCTCATGACCCAGGCAATTGTCAGGAGGAACAGGAATGGTGAAAGTAGGCATCCCTGCTTGACGCCCGTCTTGACATCCAAGCTCTGAGAAAGCTGGCCTGCATGCATGACGTTACATGAGGTTCCGTCGTATGAGTTCTTAATGAGGTTTATGATCTTGGTGGGGATTCCATAGTTGTCCATTAGTTGCCATAGTGTTGCCCTATCTAAACTATCAAAAGCTTTCTCAAAGTCAATGAAGTTGATGTACAAGGACGTTTTCCATTAAATCGACTGTTCAATGATGATGCGTAGTGTTGCTATGTGGTCTGTGCATGAGCGATCTTTCCTGAAACCTGCTTGCTGGTCCCGGAGCCTCTTGTCTACAGCTTCCTGGAGACGGTTAAGGATGACGATCGATTGAAGATCTTACTGGGCACAGAAAGTAAGGTGATCCCTCGGTAGTTTACATTTCCTTAGGTCACCTTTCTTTGGCAGTTTCACTATGTATCCCCCTGCCCATTCTGTGGGTGTCTTTTCCTCATCACAAATTCTCCAAAAGAGGCTGTAGAGCATGTCTGTGGATGTGTTTATGTCCACTTTAATTAACTAACTATAAAATAACTGTGTTGCTTGATTGCAGCTTTTTTTTCAGTTTTTGTTGGTCTGTCACACTTGATTTTTAGTGGTATCTTGGCCTTAGGAATATATGGCTGTTCTGCTGGTGGTGGCCTGTTCAGAACCTCTCTGAAGTAATTACCCATCTTTCGAGCTGTTCTTCCGGGGTTGAAAGCAGTTGACCGTTCTTGTCTGTGATTGGTTTGTTGCTATTTCGATACGTCCCAGACAGCTTCCTTGTGATATTATACAGTTCCTCCATGTTCCTTTGAGGCGCCGCAAGTTCTGCCTCCTTAGCTAGCCTCTCTACCTGTGTTCTCTTGTCCCTCCTGATGTTCTGTCACACTTCTTTATGGCACCTGTTGTACTCCTTTTGTGCCGAGGCTTTTTCAGCTCTTGTTCTTGAGTTGTTTATCTTTCAACTCTCTCCTCTGTTGGATTATGTTGAGGGTTTCTGGTGTTATCCATTCCTTGTGTTTTTGGGATCTTCTCCCCAAGGTCTCGTCACAGGTTTAGCTCCAAGCAGCTTTTAAGTGCTCCCACTCCTCATTTATTGTCCATCCTACCATCTTTCCTAACTGTAGCTCTGTGCTTTTCTCTGAGAGGATATCCTGGACCTGCTTCGTCACCTGAGCATTGCTGAGATATTAAGTGTTGTATTTCGCTCTTTGACTTTTGGCCCGGTGATATCTCTTCGACCTTAGCTTACATTTCCCTACCAGGAGATGGTGATCTGAGGCTGCATCTGCCCCCCTTCTTGTCCGTCCTAACATCTTCCATGGCTCTTCTGAACTTTTTGCTGATACAGATGTGGTCAATTTGGTTTTCTGTGACATGATCTGGTGACACCCAAGTTGTTTTGTGGATTGTCTTAATGGGGAATACACTACCCCAACATGGTTCTGATGTTCCATATCCCCATAAGAATGGATTTTCTTGGCGTCAGAAGGTGTGTCTGCTTCCAGCGCCCTTGCGGGTTTGGCTGGGACGCGTGATAGTCCCCACAGCTGGGGCGCCTTCCTTGACCAGGTGTGTGATTTGGTTTTCATTTGTCATCGTTTCTGTAACAACCGCTTTTTTAGAGGATGGGGAAGTTATCCCCACGCCCAACCCCCAACCTGGAGGACCAGGGATTGCTTCGTCTGCCTCCTTACCCTTGACCTGTCTGGTTTGGTTGAACCTGCCAGGGGTATAAGCTCCCTCCGGCATAGCTCTCAGGTTCACTGGAGTATGCAAGCCTCTCCACCACGACAAGGTTCCAGTCCAGGAGAGGGACTGAGAGATAGGCTTACACAAACAATTTCGAAGTAACTGAGGGACTTTCCATATTAAAGCATAGAATGTTCGGGAAAATCAGGTGTTGTTTTTAAATATGGTTTGCCCATAGAGTGTTACCCACGACTAAAATGTAATTTCCCTCAGCTTCAGCGAGTCACTTTGTTGACCAAAACCGGTGGCGACTGAAAAAGAGAGTGAGGATGGTCGACTCCATATTGGATCTTCTGCTTGAGGAAGGTTTCAATTTCCGTTTGGGCAGGAGTAATGTGAGGTCTAAGTCCACCGCTATGGAGAAGATGAGTGAGCTCTGTGACCTGGAAGCCAAATACATTTTCTACAAAGGTCTTGAGGAAAACGAGCTGTTTCTTCTTAAAATTCAGCATATACAATACCCTTTGTACCCGTTGTACCAGTCTGTGTCCCTTTTTTTGCCCATATATGGAGATTGCTGCATCTTTCTGTGTGTGTCCGTTGTATGCCCATATATGGAGTTCTGTGTCAGGCATGCCCAAATACGGAGTCTAGGATAGTCTGATGTCATCATATTGATGACATCAGTGTCCTCCATAAATGGGGATTTGTGGTTTTATCAATATTTCATTGATGATAATAAGTATGGTGCACATTGTTGACTTCTGCTCTATGAGCGATGAAGAGTTTGAAACAACCATTCCACATAAGTTCCCATCGTTTATGACTGTCTTGAATTACGCCCATGGCTTCTTTCTTTAGGAGAAGAATTGTATCTAAGCTGTCCAGGATTTTGCAACAACCTGAAGATGTTTTCATATCAGCTCTTTCAGCAGTTCCAGTTTCAAATAAACAACAGACTCCTGATTTCAGATTGTCAATCGGCACACTGTTAAATGATGGGATTCTACCATCCAACGGAGACCTCCAGTCGCAGGGAGAAGCCTTACTTAATGAGTTGAAGCAGGACAGTGTAGTAGAGGAGATATCTGCTGGACGTGGAGTGATCAACTTCAGAGTTCATCGGAAGCTCCTTGTGCAGAAAATGTTGGAGCCCTTTGGAAAGGGGGATGATACATTTGGATTAAATAGTGAGCTTTTTAACAGACTGGAGAAAGGAAAAACATTGGTTGAATACGGTTCTCCAAATATTGCCAAAAAATTTCATGCTGGACACCTGAGGTCCACAATGATTGGTAACTTCATCGCTAACCTTAAGCGGTCCCTAGGAAATGATGTTATTCGATTTAACTACCTTGGAGATTGGGGGATGCAGTTTGGAAAGCTGGGAGCTGGCTTTGAGCAGTATGGAAGCCAGGAGAAGCTTAAAAAGAATCCCCTGCAGCATCTGTTTGATGTCTACGTTCAAGTCAACAAGGAAGCAGAAATCGATGAGGACCTAGTAAGGCACGCTGCCAGAGACTTCTTTAGACGGCTGGAACGTCACGAAGGCAAAGCCATGGCACTATGGCAACAGTTCAGAGAAATTACAGTGAAGGAATATCAGCAGGTTTATAAGCGCTTAGGAGTCCACTATGACATTTACTCTGGGGAGTCGTTTTATCAGGGACAAACCCAAGAGGTGGTACAGCAACTACGCAACCTGGGTCTGCTAAGAATCACAGAGAAGGGAACTGGTGTTGTGGACCTGCCTCCTTCTGGAGACATGTCCAGCTACTCTACAGTACTCCGCAGTGATGGTACAACATCTCTCTACATTACCAGAGATATTGCCGCAGCCATAGACAGAAAAGAAAAGTACACTTTCCACGAGATGATTTATGTGACGGACAAACGTCAGGAGAATCACTTCCACCAGTTGTTCCAGGTCCTGCTGGCTATGGGACATTCTTGGGTTCAGAGGTGCCGACATGTGCCCTTTGGCCTGGTGCAAGGCATGAAGACCAGGGGTGGTGAAGTGATCTTTCTGGAGGATGTGCTGGATGAGGCGCGTGCCAGGATGCTGCATAACATGAGCCAGTCAAAGACAACAAAAGAAATGGAAAACCCTGAGGACACTGCCGAGAAAGTGGGAATCAGCGCGCTTATTGTTCAAGATTTCAAAGGTCTCCTGGAGTCTGATTATAAGTTTGACTGGGACAGGATGCTGCAGGCAAAGGGAGACACAGGGGTGTTCCTGCAGTACACACACGCACGCCTCTGCAGTCTGGAACACATGCAAGGTAATGGTCAGGAGCTTGAATTGGATCCTTCTGTTCTCCTTGAGCCAAGTTCTATATCCATTCTACAGCACCTCCTTTGCTACGATGAGGTGTTGTATCGCTCCGCCCAGGATCTACAACCCAAACACCTTGTCAACTTCCTGATGAAGCTATGCCACCTAGTTGCCTCAGCGCTCAGGGAGTTGCCAGTGAAAGGAAGCCCTCCCAATGTTGCACAGGCAAGGATGCAGCTTTTCAGTGGGACCCGCTCTGTTTTGGCCAACGGCATGAGAATTCTCGGCATCACACCTGTTGACAAGATGTAAGTCTCTAATCCGTGTCCATTATATACATTTTCATTGCTGCTAATGCGATACAGTTGATGTGGGTATTGGGGGGGGAGTTTGTATAATTAGTGTGGTTGCCCTAACAGGGCAACCAGACTATAGTACGCTTCCGACTTTATTATTAGTGTGGTTCAACCAGATTATAGTAATCTTTCGACTTTATTAGTCGTGTGGTTGCCCACACTAATTGATTTATTCTAGATAAACTTTATTTTTGGCGTGCTACTCCTCCCACAGTTTGTTTTTCCCACACTCGTGCCATATTAATTATAATTGATGACCGGCTTCATCGGGAATCGATGGCTATCATTTTGCTAAGAGATACGTTGTATAGTTTAATTGATATTGATTTATTAGTGTATTAAATTTCCCCATTGACTTTAATGGGAAAATGAAAAAACTGCCATCCCATCCCATTCTCGGCAACCGTAAGGGCTAGAGTTACACGACTATGAGGGGAGGTTTATAGTTTATCTCCAAATTATTAAAAAATCACACCAGTCGGCCTCATGGTGGCGCTATAACAGCCCACTTTACATTTTGGCTTATAACTCTTGTTAGTGTGGTTGCCTGGCAACCAGACTATAGTAATAGATGATGCGGCACACACTCATACCTATGATCTGCTAGTTGGAAGAGCATCTCATTCACTCCTTATTCACTCCTTATTTCCTCATTATCATACTTTAGAATATATTTAGAAATGCATGATAACAGCCATGTACCATGATACTACTATTCTATTCTATACTATACTGCAGCGTGGTCTTCAGTTGGTCTCCGAACCAAGGTATAGCTCTGGCCGTAGAGGTCTATGGCTGGGCATACGAATGACATGCCCCAGCCACCTGAGTTGATGTTGGTTCAGGATAGACTATACTATACTGACTATACTGCAATTGCCTGTCTGTTCTACAAGCTCACACCGCGTCGCATCGCGACACATTGTGAGCTTGTAGATCTGCTATTTTCCAAAAGATCTTGGGAAAAAGCTGAAATATTTTCCCCACATTTTTGGTACAGGGGGCCCTGGCACAAAATGTTTTCAGATGGGGATACGCGGACAATTACATATTAATTTGGGGGTCCTTGACACGAAAATGCTTGAGAAGCACTGCTTTAAGCAACATTAGGAAGCAAGCCCAAATAAACAACTACCCTTTAGAAACAAGCCCCAAAAAAATGCAACACGCAACTACCAATATTTACAAGCGACTTAACAGAAAAACATGCCCAAAGTCGCTTATAGTAAGCGGACATGGCAACACTGCCTCTGAGATGGTGTGGCTGTAGATGGTCCATGCCTAACATCCATACAGTAGCGTGGAGATGCAGACTGATTTGTACACAAACACTTTGGTGCGTAGATTGATGTTGCTAGTCAGAAAAACCTTTCTACATACTTGACCAAATGATGTTGAGACTTGATTAAGGCGGTTTTGGATCTCGTCCTCCATTGTGCCGGTGTCGGATACCATGCTTCGCAGGTATTTGAAGGTGGGAACCATGAGCAGCTGTTGCCCTTTTGCTGTGAAGGTTGTTGGGTGGCATGGGAGGCAGGCCAGCAGTCAACTGACAGATTAGCTCTGTTTTCTGGGTGTTGATCGTCAGGCCCATTCTGCCGTATGCAGTTACAGCTGCCAAGAGAGTGTTTTGTAGGGCCTCTTCTGGGGCCAGTTGCACCACCTCACACTAAGTTCAAACTTAGCCTAGTTATAGCTTAAACACATTCAATCCGGGAAAGTATCTCTGTCATTTTAGATTTCTTTGGCTATTCAAAAATAGCAGATACACAAGCTCATAGCGCGGCACCGAGTGCCAAATCTTTGAATATATATATTGAAATATATATATATATATATTTAAAGATTTGCACAAATTTTCACATAAAAAACAAAAAATAGCTGATCTACAAGCTCATAGCGCAGCACTCGGTGCCGCGCTATGAGCTATTTTTGAATAGCCAAATAAATCTAAAAATGACACAGATACTTCCCCGACTAAATGGGTTTAACTGGCTTTTTTAAAAGCCATTTAAGCTATAACTAGGCTAAGTTTGAAATTAGTGTGAGGTGGTGCAACTGACCCTGGTGTGTGGGCTACCAGGGCACAGTCGTCGGCATACTGTAGCTCGATGTTTTCAGAGGTCAACTTGGTGGTTGCCTGTAACCTCCTGATATTAAACAGGTTACCATCCACCCTGAAGTCAATGGTGACTCCAGCCTGCTCCTCCATCATCCTATGTAACAGTGTCGTAACACAGACTAGGAAGATGTGTAACATGACTGGAGCTAGCACACAGCCCTGCCTTACTCCAGTCTGTACACCAAAGGGCTCAGAGCTGTGCTTAGCTCGGGCCATCATCCCCGTAATGAAACTGTCCAAGGATGGTGAGAAACTTGGATGGACATTTCTTCAGCACTTGCCACAGCAGGTCCCTGTTTTGATTGATTGATTGAATACTTTATTAGACAGAAATGTTAACAGCACGAGGTACAGTCAGACATTGACAAGGTTAAAAGGATAACACAAAAAAGTCCTGGGGACTTGTTTCCATTGTGGTCCTACTATTCAATTCATCAAACATGGCTTAAAAGTAACACAAAAATAGCCTACATATCATTCATTTTTTCATTCAACCTTTATTTATTTTCTCGGGGATACATTGAGGGCAGAGCCCTCATTTTTAATGATGCCGAGATTGCAGAAGCATAATACAACAGTGTAAATAATAATGATGAATAAAAAACAAGGATAAAAACAGAATAAAACAGTAATAAAGACAGCTTAATTAAAACAGTGACAATTTAAAACAACAAGATTAGCTAGTAAGTTTTTTAATTGATCCAGTGAAACCATGGAATCCATTTTTAAAGTGCGTTGTAATTCGTTCCAAGTGAAGGGAGAGCGAAAACTGAAAGCTGTTTTGCCTATCTCGGTGTTGGCCTTGGGGACCAATAATGGGATGTATTCCTGAGAGCGTGTATGATGGGTGGAAGTATTTGGTTTTAACAGTGATGAAATATTATGTTGGTGATTTATTTAATAGAGCTTTATAGATGTACCAATGATGGTCTCGTCTCATGGAGAGAGAGGGCCATCCAGCTTTAGTGTATTAATAAAGTGCAATGATGTGTGTCATATGGATCACCTGTGATGAACCTAGCAGAGTGGTAGATGGCATCTAGGGGCTTAAGGGTGGTGGCAGCAGCATATCTATAAATGATGTCCCCATAATCTAGGACTGAGAGCAGCCTGTATGATTCTCTTTCTGCAAAATAAGGGGAAACAAATAGACACTATATGTTAAAGGAGAAAATGGGGGAAAATGTAATGTGCATTAAGCAATATGTTTATGTTCTAATAAGGGTTAAATAGCTCTATATTGTTGCTGCTAAAGAGCAGTAACAGGGGGTCTCTGTCTCCAGCTCTTTAGTGAAGAAAATGCAACTTCAGGTAAGGATACCAATTTGATCGGATCAGGAGAGAACACAAACTGGATAGAGGACAAACAAGTGAAATTTGAAGTGATGACAAATAAATGAGCTGAAAAATTGGAGGTGGAACACCATAACATTTAAAGGAGGAGTTCACCCAAAAAATGACTTATTTTCTATCAATTAAACACCCTATGAAGCCTTGAATACATGGATTTTTTTTTCCTTCGCATTCCTAAGCTAATAATTTGATTCCCGTCTCCTACCGGCTAATGTATCTGCTAGGAGACACAAAGTAGATTATTTGTGTCTTAGGAATGCCACAAAAACAAAAATAAATCCATGAAATCAAGGCTTCATGGGGTGTGTAATTGATAGAAAATAAGTCATTTTGTGAACTCCTCCTTTAAGCTGATGAAAGGTACTTTCTCCTGATTGGCTGAAATTGTCAAACCATATGAACAGTATTTTCTGTTTACCAAAGAGCTGAAGAGTTTTTTAAACAAATAACATATAACCATATGCAGTTCATATAGAAACATCTTGTCAATCATGGCATATTTGAAAAGTATCCTAGACATTGCATTGTGTTTATGAGCCATGATAGAGCCAATTAGGCTACTTGGCAAACTTGCTGCCTTACCAAATTAAATGTCAAATTAACTTTTAGGAAAATCAGGAAGTTTGAGTGGAAAATATGGAGTCTAAAATGTATTTTACCATTGGGTTAGGGATTCTATTCTGTTATTTGAGAGAGAGAGAGGTGCATATGTTTTTGTTACAATAGGTGTAAAATCTCCATACTGTGATTGTAATCATAGTAATAATTTGCTCAACTGATGTGAACCCTATTTCTCCAGTTGTTTTATAAACAGAAAATGTATTGTCAGAAGATGGGTAGAGTCTAGAAATGTATTTACCATCAGATTCTATTCCATCGTTTGAAAGAAACTGGACTGGTGAAAATATAAGTGTTCTGTATAATAACGTTTTATTTAATTTAATTACGGGGCCAGGCTTCCAGCATGGACCCGTTTTGTTATTGGCATTATTCCGTTTCTTCTTCTTCTGCCACTTTTCGCAGTTCTGGCTGAACCGTGCTGTCGCTTTTTACGAAACTCGGCCATATGATAGATGGTCATGAAAAACTATCAAGAAATAATTCTCACAATCTTTCGTCAAAAGGTGGCGCTATAGCACTCAATTGAAAAATGCCAACTTTGAACAGGTACAACTCATGCCCTATTTGACCTACAGCCATGAAACTTCAATACACATATGCGTCTCCTCATGCTGAACAACTGTCACACTCTGACTTTTGACCTCTGACCTTTAGATCTCCCACCATTTTGAATTATATGAAAAACATTTAAAACCTATCTCCTCCTGGGATTTTTGAGCAATCTGCACGAAACGTTTTACACATGAACTTTGGACCTATGCCGACAAACGTTTGCAGCGGATTTTCCATAAGTGAAAAAATGAAGCTTTAATGAGCCAATGAATATTGCAGTTTTATGACAATTATTCATCTGCCCCTAACACATACATGCAGACTTACCATTCTTTGAAACTTTGCAAAAATGTAAAGGGCCATTCCAAATATCACTGAAACCAATCTTACTCCAATTGGTCAAACGGGGGCGCTATAGCAATTTTTTGAAAATGCAAACTTTAAACAGGCAAAAGTCATGCCTCGTTTGGCCGACAGCCATTAGACCTGCTTACATATGTGCCTTGACTAATGAGGAACACATCTATCACGTTGACCAGTAAGCACCGCCCTTAGATTGTCCGCAATCTTGAGCAGTTTGAAAAACACTTAAACCCAGGATTTTTCAGCTATTTGGGTGAAACTGTATGATCAGTGTGATCTCTTTTTTCAGAGGTTTGTCTGTTGGTCCAATAGCTTCCCGCTTAAGTGTATGTCTCACAACCTCAAGGTCACAGGTTCAAGCCTCACTTGGTGCAGACTTCATCTAAGTTGCATTTCACACAACATGACTATCAATGAATACATCTGCAATTGTTAAAGATAACATGAAATACTTAATTGAGTGTTTTTTACATACTTCATTGTGAAAATAGCTGATCTACAATCTCACAACTTTTCAGATAGCAATGAGAGTATGTTTTTTCAATGTGTAACATACTTCATTGTGAAAATAGCCGATGTACAATCTGACAACTTTTAATGGTTTGTGAGCTTGTAGATCGGCTACTTTCACTAGTTTTGCTTCTGAGGAGATGTACAATTTCTTCATTGGTAAATGGTTTGTGAACGAGTGATCTTAGTGTTAGTGAAACAGGGGCTTGGGTCATGACAGAAGGCAAGAGTTTTTGATCCTCAACAGACAATAGCAGCCTGGACAAAGCTATAGCATTATAGGTAGTGTTGCAGCTACCTAAGAGTGCCTCACGACCGCAAGGTTGCCGGTTCAAGCCTCACTTGATGCAGACTCATTTAAGTTGAATTGCAAAAAACATGACTCAATCTATTCCGTTTCCATTGCTCTCTCTCTCTCTTCAATCTATTCCGTTTCCATGTCTTTCTCTTCAATCTATCCAAAAAAATCTAAAAGTGCGTATAATTTGAAAATTTGAGATTTTTTCATCTGGACCATGTACATAACACAGCTATGAATTACTGTAGGAGAGGTTTTATAGCATTTTTTTTTTTACAGTGAAGTCAAGACCTAAATAACAAAAGAATCTGGGGAAAAAAAGATTTTGTCCATCATTCAACCATAATGTCTCAGAATGCGACATTATGTATGCGAATTAGACTAATGATTATATTTCAAAAACTGATTTCCTGGGAAATAGATATTTCAAAATTATGGCAGACGCATCATGCTTATTAAAGGATATTGTGCAAAGTACAACAATTACATTAACAGTATCAACTATAGGCTACACTTGATGAGATGAAATGCAACTCAGAAGATGAATTTGAGCAAAATCCAGTTTGCTTCGATTGACAAGTGTAGTGTACTGAACACTAGGTTACATGCTCATGTGTGGCCATGAGATCATGTGTCCCCTGACAGTTAAAGCTGTTAAACCAAAGGTCCATTCGACTGGTCCACTGTCCTGTCCACTGAGGTCACAATACTGAATGGAATTCATTCATCATTCAATTTGACAATGCTGCTGGCATTTCACTCACTTAATCAGTAAGAACTTAATCTTGTTTCCTGAAATAACACACAATGAATAATTCCATGAACACTTCAGGTCCAACTCCAGCTGAACCTGAAGTGAGGGGACAAAAGAAAAGAGAATACAGATGACAAGCAACGACACAACAGCAATAAGGCATCACTGAATTGGCCAACAGATGTCACCCTTGTATCATTTCCAGGTCTCCTCTTTATTATGATCAAATTCACTTGTCCTGTCTTGCCATGACATATTTGTAATCCTAGAGAGTATTAGAGTGTTTCACTATAATATATGAGCTCACTGGAGTCTGGAGGAAGTGGAGAGAATGTGGAACTAGTGAGAAATTATTGTACTAAATAAAAATACACATTTTCTGCCATAGCCTACTTTACCCCAAATAAAAACCCCTGCTTATCTTACAACCTAGTGTCTCCACCACCAAGCTTTTCCACACAGAGGGGAAATGATGGTGTAGTGTGAGAGTCCAGCTGTACAACGTTCAACCACAAGCTGAACTTGTTTGTGCTACACATTCACTGTCTCTTTAAAACCACTGGCTGCTGCAAACATCCAGGAAGTCCCTCCCTTTGACTCTCCTACTTTTCTTCACAATAAACGAAACTCAGAGCTGTTGTTTTCTCTCTCAGTCTCTCTTCAGAGTAAACCAAAGTGTTGTGTTTTCTCTCAGTGTGAGTGTGGTTCCAGGTTGTCAGTCAAATGGCACAACAGCAGCAGCAACAGACATGTGAGCTGGACCAGGACCAGTTCTGCTGTCCTGTCTGTCTGGACCTTCTAAAGGAACCAGTGGGTCTACCGTGTGGACACAGTTACTGTAGAAGCTGTATTGAGGGTAAAGCAAAGCAAAGTAAGCAAAGTTTGTTGTTTACCCAGGGTGTCGGACTAAGCACGAAGCTTGTTTCCAGCCGGACCCTGCATGGAAGCCTTGCTCAAGGGCTATTCAGCGGTGATTCATGATTGATGTGATGAATTGGGGAATCGAACTAGGGACCTTCCGGTATCAAGGCCGCCCCTCTAACCACTAGGCCACCGCTGCCACTCAGGGTTACTGGGACCAGTATGAGGAGACTGGAGTCTACAGCTGTCCCCAGTGCAGAGAGAGCTTCAGTCCCAGACCTGTTCTGAGGAAGAACACCATGCTGGCTGAGGTGAGATGACCTTACAAGTTACAACCACACATTAAACTACATGTTCTGCTACACAAAACTCCCTGTTGACTATGTTGATAGATGGTAGTTATACTATATGTTGGTTACTTACTACACATTATGTTATGTATGTTGATAATATCCACTAAGAATACCATTTAGATAGCATGTTAGACCAGTGGTTCTCAAAGTGGGGTCTGGGGACCCCCAGGGGTCCATGGGAGGAGTCCAGGGGGACCCGAACAAAATGTGTTAAAAGAGCATCACAGTCTGTTTAACCACTGTAACCCTATACATCAGCTATTTGAACATTGACAATTTACAAAATTACAATGCAATGATATGCAATATTTTAAAAACATTTTAACAACCTAAATCTTGTATGGGGGTCCCTGGCACAAACAATTTTTCATATGGGGGTCCGTGGCCAAATACATATTAATTTTGGGGTCCTTGACATGAACATGTTTGAAAACCACTGGTTTAAACAGATGCTAGGTTTGATGGTATCTTAGTTTCTTTGCAGTCTACAGTACTTACATTATGCTGTCACTTTGTTGACTAGGGTAATTTACTCTGATCTTTGACTGTGTTAGTCACTGGTTAATCATTAAACTCTAGCGTCCCTATTGTTGCCATGTCATCATTCATTGTAGGCAAACATAATAGCAGATTCATAGGGTTCTAGTGGTGAAGAGTGTCTGCTAAACGCTTACATTGTAAATGTTTTAAAGCAATCAACTTTATGGAATGCAAAGTTCAGAACCACAGTGTTCAGATAATGTTACTATTCTTATCAGATGAATTTACCTGTCATTTCTCACTGTGTTTATCACCATGAACCTCACAATGACTGTGTTGTATTTGTCATCAGTGAATGACCTCCCCTCCTCTTCTCTTTACTTCCAGGTTGTGATGAAGCTGAGCAGTACAGGAGGTCAGCAGTCTTCTGTCTCTGCTGCTCTGCTGTACGCCGGTCCAGCAGACGTGGCCTGTGATTTCTGCACCGGAGCCAGACGTCGCAAAGCTCTCATGTCTTGTCTGGCGTGTCTGGCCTCTTACTGTGAGACTCACCTCCAGCCTCACTACAATGTTCCTGTGTTGAAGAAGCACAAGCTGGTCCCAGCCACCAACAAACTGCAGGAGAAGATGTGCTCCAGTCATGACAAGCTGATGGAGGTGTTCTGTCGCACAGACCGCCAGTGTATCTGCTATCTGTGCACCATGGATGAACATAAGGGCCATGACACGGTGTCAGCTGCTGCAGAGAAGGCAGAGAAACAGGTAGGACCACGATCACTTGAAGACAAATCATGAGAGAGATCATGTTTTAAAGACAGAAGCAGAACTAAATGACCATGTCAGAGACATTAAAATCAGGGTGTTTTACAATGGAAAGTATTAAGTACACAACTTTTGGACCCAATGAAAAACAGAGGCGATTGATAACTTTTCAAAAATTATTTCATGTACGTTAATCTTGCACCTACAAAAGTGTATTTGTAAGTTACAAAGTTAATTTAAGATGATGTGTGGACCCATACTAAACTGTTTCCAATTGCACTTGTTTTTACCCTTTTTACCCTGTTTTTACCCTGTATCATGTATGAGTTCTCTCTCTCTCCTGATTGGATAGAATTGGTATCTCAACTTGAAAATGTGCTTTGTTTACAAGCCAAACTGTCTCCTCCTGTGTCTTGCAGAAACAGCTGGTGACAATTCAGGAGAAAGTCCAGCAGAAGATCCAGGAGAAAAAGAAGGAGCTGAAAGACCTGAGACAGGTCCTGGAGGCCCTGAACGTGAGCTGATATTATTATGATAATAGTTCTTGTTCTTGTGTTTACTGTGATGCTATATGGATGAGACAGTGCCTTGTGTCATCAGAAGCATTAAAGCAGTGGTTCTTAAACCAATTAATATATATTTGGCTGCAGACCCCCATTTGAACATATTTTACTGTAGCTGATGTCCTGAGGCCGATTCTAAAAATGTCTTTCTGAAAAACGTTTATTGCTATATCAGTGGTGCTCAAAACCTTTTCATGTCAAGGATAACACAAAAAGTGTGTGTGTGTGTGTGTGTGTGTGTGTGTGTGTGTGTGTGTGTGTGTGTGTGTGTGTGTGTGTGTGTGTGTGTGTGTGTGTGTGTGTGTGTGTGTGTGTGTGTGTGTGTGTGAAGCAGAGCTCTGCAGAAGCAGCAGTGGAGGCCAGTGACAGGATCTTCAGTGAGATGATGGTCTCCATTGAGAGAAGACGCAGTGAGCTTAAAGAACTGATCAGAGATCAGCAGCAGACTGCAGTGGCTCAGACTGAGGCTCTCCTGAGGCAGCTGGAGGACCACATGGAGCAGCTGGAGAGGAGACATGCTGACCTGGAGGAGCTGTCCAACACTGATGACATCATCACTTTCATTCAGGTTCCACACATGGCATTTTACTGTTTGGTTTTGACTCATTTAGGAGAAATCAGCTTCATATTTCATCTCTTTCCATCATGTCATATTATATTACATTCCATTACATCATAGTATATTACATGACATGGCATAGCATGACATTATTAATGCTGGTAGTTACTAATACTAATATAGTTCTAGTATACAGTAGTTGTACAGACCACAATAACAATGTCAGAATTAGGCCTGTCACAATTATTACATAATAATGGCCTAATCACAATTATTTGAGAAAAAATATTTTCTATAATTGTAAACATTTTCAAAAAATAGAAGATCTACAAGATCAGCTCCTGAGCTTGTAGATTGGCTTCTTCCACTGTTTTGTAAAATATTTTGAAAGTATAACATTATCCAATATCTGCCCTGTACAATTTATGTTGGTAGTGTGTGCTGGTTGAGCAACAAGGACATCAGCTCAACTCCTCCAATTGTGATCAATATTTTAATCTATCTCTGTCTATACTGGTTTACTTGTCTCTCTCCAGAGTTTCCAGTCTCTCTCCAGTTCCAGTGGATCTCCAGTCTCACCCAGTGTGGTCATCTGTCCTGTGAGGTCCTTCACAGATGTGATTGATGTGGTGTCTGGTCTGAGAGACCAACTAGACAACATCCTGAAGACAACTTGGCCAGAGATATCAAAGAGAGGTGAGATTTAAATGTGTTTCTTGTTTTTCTAACCAGCCATCATAGTAAACATGGATTGATGAAGTCAGAAGGCAACTGGAGATATTTGAACTGGAGCAGACTGATGGTACACAGGTTGGCTGTCTGTCAGATTGAACAGAAACATTGAAGAATTTAAGCAAGAATATTCCTCAAAGGAAAGATTAGGGTTAGATTTAAAAGTCTTTATTGTGTTTTAACCGGCCCCTATACTGTACAATACGTTTCTAAGTGTTGAAACAGTTTGTACAGGTGGAAGTATGTCTCGGAAGGCTACTAAAGCCTGTAGTATGGGGGGCAATAAATTAGTGTGACTTGTGTTTCATGTCACCCGCTACAGTATATAAATGCACCATTTACCATTTATTATTATTATTATATTTTTGTGCTCAATAAATGATCTTGAGGAGTTCTCTCTCCTGATTGGATGAAATTTGTAACCCACCTGAAAATGTATTATACTGTAAATGTAAAATGAGAGACGGGGAGACAGCTGTTACTGAACAAACACTATATAATAGCAATGATGCTATAATAGCTTGAACATTTTGACAAAACCCTTGGAACTTCAGTTTAATCCATTCTTCAGTATGATGTCTGTCATATATGCTATATATGTGACTGTGCCTTTAAGAGAGCTACGTTACGACACTGCCGTAAAGCAGGTCTGTTGTTGTCTTTTACGTCAGTCGTATGTTGTGACCTCCTGTAGGCCAAGCCCCCAGAGCCCAGTGCTTGCATTGAAGCGAAATGGACATGCTGGCATAGAGTTAAAAATAATAGAGAGGGCACCGGATATCGCCTCCCATCCACTTGCATTGAGTTGCTCACCCAGCGCATGAAGCGAATTCACCCCTTCTTCCGGGTTGTAAAGTGTGATGGGCGTAGCCTATTTGGGGCCACTGTGATACGTTCTGCGTCACAGAAGTGACGCGTTTTACGTCACAGAGGTGCGCGGCCCCGTGCGCAAGCTTGTGCGCAAGCTCGTGAGTCAAGCCCATTGGTCGAAACCGTTTTCGCTCGTACATTTGCAGTGGCCCCGTCCGTTTAAGCTGCAGTACCTACGAATGGCCAGCATGTCCATTTCGCTTCAATGCAAGCACTGGGTTCTGGGGGCTTGCATGCTGGCCATTCGTAGGTACTACAGCTTAAACGGACGGGGCCACTGCAAATGTACGAGCGAAAACGGTTTCGACCAATGGGCTTGACTCACGAGCTTGCGCACAAGCTTGCGCACGGGGCCGCTTACCTCTGTGACGTAAAACGCGCCACTTCTGTGACGCAGAACGTATCACAGTGGCCCCAAATAGGCTACGCCCATCACACTTTACAACCCGGAAGAAGGGGTGAATTCGCTTCATGCGCTGGGTGAGCAACTCAATGCAAGTGGATGGGAGGCGATATCCGGTGCCCTCTCTATTATTTTTAACTCTATGCTGTAGGCTCACGCTGTATGTTTTACATGCCTGAAGTCAGCAGTAAAGTCTATTGGATTTGACCCTTTGTGTGGACATTGAAATCCTTTACAATGTCATGATGACCTTTACTGTTTTCTTGTGTCTCCAGTTGATGTTTTACATCCAGCGGAGCCTCAGACCAGAAAGGACTTTTTACAATGTGAGTCCATGTTGATGCAGGTTCTGAACGTTGAAGTTTCATTCTGATATGTTGTTATTTAAAGCTCTAATGAGTTTGATCTGAGAGACTAACTCTAAACACAATAAGGTTCATGAGGTTTGATTTTTCTTTTGTCGTGTGTTCTCACAGATTCCTCTCCTCTGTCTCTGGACATGAACACAATAAGCAAATATCTCTCCCTGTCAGAGGAGAAGAGGAAGGTGACTTTTACACTACAACAACAACCTTACCCTGATCATGCAGAGAGACTTACTATTTATTCTCAGGTGTTGTGTACAGAGGGTCTGTCTGAACGTTGTTACTGGGAAGTAGAGTGGAGTGGTGTAGGGGTTCGTATAGCAGTCTGTTATAAAGACGTCAGCAGACAAACCCTCTTTGGAAACAATGATAAATCCTGGTGTTTACAGTGGTTTAATAAAAACTACAGTTTCATACACAACAATGTTGAGACTAAAGTGTCAGGGCCTTTCTCCTCCAGAGTGGGGGTCTACCTGGACCACAAGGCAGGTACTCTGTCCTTCTACAGTGTTTCTGACACAATGACCCTCCTACACACAGTTCAAACCACGTTCACACAACCTCTCTATCCAGGGATAAGGCTTGGATGGAAATATGGAGATACAGCAGAGCTGTGTAAGACATGGTAGACATGTTAAGAATACTGATGATGATATTCAGTTGAAAACCGAGTTTTCTTCATTTGATTATAGATGTTATCTTCTAGATAAAGCATGTCGTCACCTTATTAAACTAATGGCCTAAGTCATTTTTTGAGGAAATGATATTTTTGCCTAAGTCAGGTCCTCATGACACTGGCCACCTCTGGTAAAATGGCCCAACTCCTAATTGAAAAGGATCATGCTGTTCACGCCCCTTTTAGTATAATGGCCTAACTCCCTAGTGTGACTTAGGACAAAATAGGCCTTTTGTTTGGCCTAAGTCACATGTTTTTGTGACTTAAGCCAAATTATTTACTGATTTAGGCCATTTTGTAATTTGTTGTGCTTTTTATTTTGGCCTAAGTCAGATTTAATCCTATTTAAACCTATTTCAATCTCTTATGTTACATAACTGACAGACAGTGTTATTTCTATTTAAATAGTCATAATTTGTTATAAACATTTTGGGTGAAATGATTAAGAAATATCATATAGTTTTGTTCTGGATCAGTTTTTTATTTTTCCTGAAAACTTTGAAAAAATGACTTAGGCCATTAGTTTAATAAGGTGACGATGTGTAAGAATGATGTGTACAGTACACCATCATGATCAATCAATCAATCAATCAATCCATTGTGTTCCTCTCATTGCATTTCTTTAATAAGCCTGCTGCAGACAATCATTTTACAGTATGCCCTGTTATCTTGTTGATATTACTACAGAGCCCTCTGTTAGTCTGTGTAGATTGGTTATACTAAATGTAGTGGTTCTCAAACTGTGGGTCTGGAACCCCAGGTGATGATATTATGCTTAATGTGCAACATTGTTTTCTCAATAGTGTATACAGGGTATCTGCACTTTTCTAAAGTGACAATTTAAGGACTTTTAAGACCTTTTGAATAACTTTAAAAAATAAAAATCACACCCTGTGTGAAGGAAGCGGTGCCTTTGGGGCGGGGCTTAACTCATTTCAGTTTGTCCCTATTGGTGGTCTGAGTCCACTTACCAAATTTGTACTTGGTAGCATGCTGCAAACTGGAATAATGTCTGTTTAAAGCCCAGCCAATGGGCAGACAGAGGGGGCGGGGCTTAAGTAATTACAGTTTGTCCCTATTGGTGGTTTTAGTCCATGTCCAAAATTTGTACTCCGTAGCATGCTGCGAACTTGAGTTATGGCTGTTTAAAGGCCAGCCAATAGGAAGACAGAGGGGGCGGGGCTTGAGCAATTCATGCTCGGCCCGTGTTGGTGCTCTAAGTCCACATACCAAATTTGGACTTGGTGGCATGCTGCAAACTGGAGTTATAGCTGTTTAAAATCCCGTGCTCATCCCGTGCTCATACGGGCGGACGTCCCTGGGGGTCCCTGGACCCCTCTTTGATAACCGGTGGCACGTGTGGCAAATGAGAGGAGAGATGGCATAGGCAATCTCCAAGTCCGTGTGTGTGTGTGTGTGTGTGTGTGTGTGTGTGTGTGTGTGTGTGTGTGTGTGTGTGTGTGTGTGTGTGTGTGTGTGTGTGCGTGTGTTTGTATGTGTTGCTTCTTTGCCGTGCTCATCCCGGGCTCATACGGACACACAGACGGACACACAGACACACAGACACCGAGTCAAAGCCACGTATAGAGCGGTTGGCACCGCTAAAAATAAAACATGGCATTACTCCGTCAAAAGTAATCAACAAACTATACTATAAAAAATGGTCAAACATTGGCCAAATATAACCTGACTTGGTTTCACATAACCTGAAAATGTGAAAATAGCTGATCTACAAGCTCACAACGCCTTGCAACGCCAGGCGTTGTGAGCTTGTAGATCTGCTATTTTTACAATTTTTAAGTCAAGCTAAATGTAATGCTTCAACTCCTGCAATTCCAAGTGCTTGTCAGGGTGGGGAGTCCCCAGTTCAAATATGATTCTTTTCAGGGGGGTCGCCAGTTTAAATATTATTTTGGGGGGTCCCCAGTTCAAATATGATTATTTTGGGGGGTCGCGGCCTGAAAGGTTTGAGAACCACTGGTGTAATGTCTCCTCAATGTGTCAATAGGGTATTGTGTGTCAACAGTCGTTTATAAAAATATATTTGAATGTTATGAACAATGTTTTTTTTTTTGCCCACCCTTTTTTCCTCTCACATTTTGTAAATACAGTAGAAACCTTGGAGTCCTTCAAAAACACTTAAAACCTGCCATGTTAAAAACAAAAGAGGGGGAAAAGCTTCTGTAATTTCTTTAAATATCCGATCTACAAGCTCATAACATATCTGGCAAAATGAACAAAATGTTTCAATTCATATAAAGGAGTTTTAGACCGTCAGGTAATTATATATTTTTTTTATTAACTCTACTTCATTTACACTGACTTGTCTTTTCAAAATAAATGTGAGCACTGTGGCTGCAACCTCCATAGCAGAGTGTTTTAGTCTTATTTTGAAGAATGTTTCTGTTTCTGTTTCTGTCTCTCTGTAAACGTTGTCTCCATGTTTAGATGATGTTTTATTCACCTGTTGCCTAGGCTGTGTGTTTTCCACTTCCTGTCGATTTGATCCAATGAAATCCAATGAAACTGGTCAGATGACCAATGATATCCAATGAAATCGTCAGGAAGTGGAAAACACACAGCCTAGGAAACAGGTGAATACAGGATGTGAAGATAGATGTTAAAATAGTCTGAGGACTGAGAGGTGTGTGTGTGTGTGTGTGTGTGTGTGTGTGTGTGTGTGTGTGTGTGTGTGTGTGTGTGTGTGTGTGTGTGTGTGTGTGTGTGTGTGTGTGTGTGTGTGTGTGTGTGTGCGTGTGCGTGTGTAAAAAGTCAAACTTTTGTCTATGCTACATTGTTCCCTGGACAATAATAATATTTAAATATTATACATAGTGTAAATATAATTCTGAGTTTGCTTTTATCCACTTTCTATGTTTTACTAACTCTACACTTAAGCCGTTTTTAGCCAGTAATCTTCAATACATTTTATATATACATGTAATTACTTTCCATCAGAGGCTTCCACACACAGATTCATAATGAATGACATCATTGACATGACATATCATGGGTTAATGACTCATTAACTTTGGATTACTGAGAACTGGACTTTGTATCATTTATTACTTATTTTCCTGTTGCACAATGATGAATGAACTGTCTCTTTTCTTCAGTCAGTTTATTAGAACTTCTTCAGCAAAATATAACAACAGTTTTCAAGTTCACATCACTTCCTCAATAGTACAATAGACCAGTGGTGTAAACTAACTAAGTACATGTACCCAAGTACTGTACTTAAGTACAATTATGAGGTATTTTTTACTTTACTGCAGTACTTCCAATTGTCAATACTTTTACTTCTACTCCACTACATCTTAGTTCCAAATATTGTACTTTTACAAATTACCATTTAAGGGTTTAACTGTTAAATGGTTGCCGGCTGTTATATTGAAAAACAATAACATAGAAAAATAACAAACATGCAATAATAGAATTTGGAAATACAAATACATTAACCTTAGGAATTAATTATTAGGTGAATACACACGCAGCACAAAGAAGAATTATGCTGCGGAGATCAGTCTGCTAAGCGGGCGGGGATAGGACAGATCTACTGTATCTATGGCTGTGTCTTTGGAATACATGAGATGCATATAAGATCACAGCCATTCTAGGGCAGTGGTTCTCAAACTTTTTCATGTCAAGGACCCCCAAAATGATATGTATTTGGCCACGGACCTCCGTCTCAAATATTTTGTTCCAGGGACCGCCAGAAGCAAAGATTTGAGCAACAAATGTTCGCTTAAAAAATATATATATATTCAAAGGTTTGCACAAATTTTCATGATTTTTCAAATATAGCAGATATACAAGCTCATAGCGCGGCACTCGGTGCCGCGCTATGAGCTTGTATATCTGCTATTTTTGAATAGCCAAAGTATAAAAGGTCATAATTATTGTGATGCTATATTAACACATTTTGCTGGGTACCCCCTGGAACCCCCTCAAGTACCCCTGGGGGTCCCCGGACCCCACTTTGAGAACCAACGTTCTAGGGCTCATCCACACGCTGCAAGCTTGTAGATCCATGTTGAACCTTTTTGTTTATTCACTAGAGTTCATGTTTACTCTGCTTATTCTGATCTCACACTTGGTCGCTCTAGAGCAGTGGTTCTCAAAGTGGGGTCCGGGGACCTCCAGGGGGATGTAATTTTCAGGTCTCCCCTTCATTGTGATCAAATCACCTTGTCTTGCCATGACATATTTGTAATCCTAGAGAGTATTAGAGCGTTTCACTATAATATATGAGCTCACTGGAGTCTGAAGGAAGTGGAGAGAATGTGGAACTAGTGAGAAAGTCGAGATATTTTACAGAAATACACATTTTCTGCCATAGCCTACTTTACCCCAAATAAATACCCCTGATTATCTTGTAACCTAGTGTCACCACCACCAGGCTTTTCCACATGTAGGGGAAATGATGGTGTAGTGTGAGAGTCCAGCTGTACAACGTTCAACCACCAGCTGAACCTGTTTGTGCTACACATTCACTGTCTCTTTAAAACCACTGCCTCCTGCAAACATCCAGGAAGTCCCTCACTTTGCCTCTCCCACTTTCCTTCACAAGAAACAAAACTCAGAGCTGTTGTGTTTTCTCTCTCAGTCTCTCTTCAGAGTAAACCAGAGTGTTCTGTGTTTTCTCTCAGTGTGAGTGTGGAAGTCAGTCAAATGGCACAGCAGCAACAGACATGTGAGCTGGACCAGGACCAGTTCTGCTGTCCTGTCTGTCTGGACCTTCTAAAGGAACCAGTGGGTCTACAGTGTGGACACAGTTACTGTAGAAGCTGTATTGAGGGTTACTGGGACCAGTATGAGGAGACTGGAGTCTACAGCTGTCCCCAGTGCAGAGAGAGCTTCAGTCCCAGACCTGTTCTGAGGAAGAACACCTTGCTGGCTGAGGTGAGATGACCTTACAAGTTACAACCACACATTAAACTACATGTTCTGATACACAAAACTCCCTGTTGACCATTGTGACAGATAGATGGTAGTTATACTACATGTATATGTTGGTTACTTACTACATGTTATGTTATGTTATGTTATGTTATGTTATGTTATGTTATGTTATGTTATGTTATGTTATGTTATGTTATGTTATGTATGTTGATACATTAATAATATATTGTTTATCCACAAATACTATAAGAATGTCATTTAGATTGCATCTTAGACCAGTGGTTCTCAAAGTGGGGTTTGGGGACCCCCAGGGGTCCATGAGGGGGTTCCAGGGGGTCCCCAACAAAATGTGTTAAAAGAGCATCACAGTCTGTTTAACCACTGTAACCCTATACATCAGCTATTTGAACATTGCTGATCTACAAGCTCACAATGCATCACAATGTGATATGCAATATTTTTTTTTTAACATTTTAACAACATAAATCTTGTATGGGGGTCCCTGGCACAAAATATTTTCATATGGGGGTCTGTGGCCAAATACATATTAATTTGGGGGTCCTTGACATGGAAAAAGTTTGAGAACCACTGGTTTAAACAGATCCTAGTTCTGATGTTCACCTGTTATCTTAGTTTATTTGCATTCTACTTACCTTATGCTGCCATTTTGTTGAGTAGGGTTAATGTAATTACTCTGATATTTGACTGAGTTAGTCACTGGTTAATCATTAAACTCTAGCGTCCCTATTGTTGCCATGTCATTCACTGTAGGCAAACATAATAGCAGAAACATGGGGTTCTAGTGGTTAAGAGTGTCTGCTAAATGCTTACATTGTAAATGTTTTACAACATACAGCAATCAACTTTATGGAATGCAAAGTTCAGAACCACAGTGTTCAGATACTGTTACAATGATCTTACTAGACGAACTAATAACTGTCATTTCTCACTGTGTTTATCACCATGAACCTCACAATGACTGTGTTGTATTTGTCATCAGTGAGTGACCTCCCCTCCTCTTCTCTTCTCTTTACTTCCAGGTTGTGATGAAGCTGAGCAGTACAGGAGGTCAGCAGTCTTCTGTCTCTGCTGCTCTGCTGTACGCCGGTCCAGCAGACGTGGCCTGTGATTTCTGCACCGGAGCCAGACGTCACAAAGCTCTCATGTCTTGTCTGGTGTGTCTGGTCTCTTGCTGTGAGACTCACCTCCAGCCTCACTACATTGTTCCTGTGTTGCAGAAGCACAAGCTGGTCCCAGCCACCAACAAACTGCAGGAGAAGATGTGCTCCAGTCATGACAAGCTGATGGAGGTGTTCTGTCGCACAGACCGCCAGTGTATCTGCTATCAGTGCCTCATGGATGAACATAAGGGCCATGACACGGTGTCAGCTGCTGCAGAGAAGGCAGAGAAACAGGTAGGACCACGATCACTTGAAGACAAATCATGAGAGAGATCATGTTTTAAAGACAGAAGCAGAACTAAATGACCATGTCAGAGACATAAAAAGCACAAATCAGGGTATAATAAAAAGTATTAAAGGATGAAGTACACTCATTTTGGACCCAATGAAAAAAAAAAGCAATTGATAACTTTTCATGAATGGTATTTAACGTCCATTAATCTTGCCCCATGCAAAAGTGTATTTTGAGGAAGTTACAAAGTTGATTTAAGATGATGTTTACTTTGGATCCAAACTAAACTCTCTCAAATCTCACTTGTTTTTACCCTGTATCCTGTATGAGTTCTCTCTCTCCTGATTGGATAGAATTGGTATCCCGACTTGAAAATGTGCTTTGTTTACAAGCCAATCTGTCTCTTCCTGTTTCTTGCAGAAACAGCTGGTGACAATTCAGGAGGAAGTCCAGCAGAAGATCCAGGAGAAAAAGAAGGAGCTGAAAGACCTGAGACAGGTCCTGGAGGCCCTGAACGTGAGCTGATATTATGATAATAGTTCTTGCTCTTGTGTTTACTGTGGAAAGAGGAAAGATGGTGATGCTACGTATAATATGGATGAGACAGAGCTTTGTTAGTGTCATCAGAATCACTAAAGCAGTGGTTCTTAACCCTTCCATTGTGTTAGGGTCTTTTTTGACCCGTTTTCAAGTTTGAATAGGTAAAAAGTACCCTTTACATTTCTTTATTGGTCCGAAATGACCCGGCAAAGAACTGTGGCTCAATTCCCCCCCAAATTGTCAATATTCAATGTTTACATGTTTGAGAGTGAGACACTTGTCGCCAATTAGCATTTGCTATCAAGAGTAAATAAAGTTTCAGTTTATGAAAAATAAATGACTTTTTACATTCTAGTATTTAAAAAGATATATTCTTAATTATTCTATTATAGCTAGATAACATCATTATCCATTGCCTTCATCATAGGAAATTTAATCAGTGAATTTTTTACATTTTTATAAAAGAAAACGAGATATATTGAAAGATGAAACCCTAGCCCTAACTCAACATAATATTTTAAAAAGTGTTCACATGGATATGAATGCATTACAACAATCAACTACAACAGTCAACTATGAGGTGGGAGAAAAAAAAATAATAGTATTTTGGGCTGATTTAAATCACGGGTCAAATTTGACCTGCTAACACCACAAGTGGATGCAAGGGTTAAACCAATTAATATGTATTTGACTGCAGACCCCCATTTGAAAATATTTTATGCCAGCAACCCACGTATAAGGTTAGTGTTGTTAAAATGTTTTAAAATGATTCATTATTTTTCACATTCTCTCACAAATTTCAGAAAATAGCAGATCTACAAACTCACTGCGAATCTGCGATGCATTCGCCATGTGTTGGGAACTTGTAGAACGGCTATTTTCAAATACTGTAGCTGATGTCTTGAGGCTGAGTCACAAAAAGTGTGTGTGTGTGTGTGTGTGTGTGTGTGTGCGTGTGCGTGTGCGTGTGCATGTGCGTGCGTGTGCGTGTGTGTGTGAAGCAGAGCTCTGCAGAAGCAGCAGTGGAAGCCAGTGACAGGATCTTCAGTGAGATGATGGTCTCCATTGAGAGAAGACGCAGTGAGCTTAAAGAACTGATCAGAGATCAGCAGCAGACTGCAGTGGCTCAGACTGAGGCTCTCCTGAGGCAGCTGGAGGACCACATGGAGCAGCTGGAGAGGAGACCTGCTGACCTGGAGGAGCTGTCCAACACTGATGACATCATCACTTTCATTCAGGTTCCACACATGGCA
Organism: Gymnoscopelus microlampas; assembly: GCF_963454915.1. Taxonomy (NCBI): domain Eukaryota; kingdom Metazoa; phylum Chordata; class Actinopteri; order Myctophiformes; family Myctophidae; genus Gymnoscopelus; species Gymnoscopelus microlampas. The sequence goes on along the minus strand of NC_139940.1, from coordinate 51,012,221 downwards.
TTTTACTGTTTGGTTTTTACTCATTTAGGAGAAATCAGCTTCATATTTCATCTCATTCCATCATGTCATATTATATTACATTCCATTACATCATAGTATATTACATGACATGGCATAACATGACATTATTAATGCTGGTATTTACTAATACTAATATAGTTCTAGTATACAGTAGTTGTACAGACCACAATAACACTGTCAGAATTAGGCCTGTCACAATTATTACATAATGGCCTAATCACAATTATTTTCTACAATTGTCATAATTGTAAACATTTTCAAAAAATAGAAGATCTACAAGATCAGCTTCTGAGCTTGTAGATTGGCTTCTTCCACTGTTTTGTTCCCCTGTACAATTTGTGTTCGTAGTGTGTGCTGGTTGAACAACAAGGACATCAGCTCAACTCCACCAATTGTGATCAATATCCTAATCTATCTCTGTCTATACTGGTTTACTTGTCTCTCTCCAGAGTTTCCAGTCTCTCTCCAGTTCCAGTGGATCTCCAGTCTCACCCAGTGTGGTCATCTGTCCTGTGAGGTCCTTCACAGATGTGATTGATGTGGTGTCTGGTCTGAGAGACCAACTAGACAACATCCTGAAGACAACTTGGCCAGGGATATGAAAGAGAGGTGAGATTTAAATGTGTTTCTTGTTTTTCTAACGAGCCATCATAGTAAACATGGTTTGATGAAGTCAGAAGGCAACTGGAGATATTTGAACTGGAGCAGACTGATGGTACACAGGTTGGCTGTCTGTCAGATTGAACAGAAACATTGAAGAATCTAAGCAAGAATATTCCTCAAAGGAAAGATTAGGGTTAGATTGAAATGTCTTTATTGTGTTTTAACCGGCCCCGCCCCCTACTGTACAATACATTTCTAAGTGTTGAAACAGTTTGTACAGGTGGAAGTATGTCTGGGAAGGCTACTAAAGCCTGTAGTATGGGGGGCAGTAAATTAGTGTGACCTGTGTTTCATGTCACCCGCTACAGTATATAAATGCACCATTTACCATTTATTATTATCATCATTTTTATCATATTTTCGTTCTTAATAAATGATCTTGAGGAGTTCTCTATCCTGATTGGATGAAATGTGTAACTGAACAAACACTTTATAATAGCAATGATTACTATCAAGCTATAATAGCTTGAACTTTTTGACAAAACCCTTGGAACTTCAGTTGAATCCATTCTTCAGTATGATGTCTGTCATATATGCTATATATGTGACTGTGCCTTTAAGAGAGCTACGTTACAACACTGCAGTAAAGCAGGTCTGTTGTTGTCTTTTACGTCAGTCGTATGTTGTGACCTCCTGTAGGCTCACGCTGTATGTTTTACATGCCTGAAGTCAGCATTAAAGTCAGAGTTAAAAATAATAGTCCTGTAGCAAGTCCTCAAAAAAGCCCTTCGTTTTTGAGATGTAATTTACCTTAAGAAATACTGAAATATAGTCCTTTAAACATACCTTTAGTTTAGGTGGAAATTGTACTTTTGTAGTGAGGACTCCTCTACTTTCCCTCATTTAGAAAAACAACATACATTTATGTCAAATAAGCTGTTACTGCATAGCCTAAGATGCCATTAAACAATAACCAGTGGTTGTGTGGAGAGATCTAGTACAGTTTTATTGCAAATTAGACTTCTTTAGACATACCCCCTCTCTGGAAATAAAACATTATAGGCGGGTGCAAATATGGTTTATGGTTCCAAAAATAGAACAAAAGGTTTCTCAATAGTTTATTGTAGTATCAGGTGTACTTAATAACATATCAAAAGTTTACCAAAATCTGATCATTAGAAATGTCAAATTTCCAAGATGGCCACCACCAGTTCCTTAAAAGACCATTACTCCTTGATTATTTGCCCTACACAAGTAATTTTGGTGCCTAATCCCATGTTTTGGTGTGTCTAGGAATACAATTAGCATATATAAATTATAGTCAAGTGATTATAAGTACAATGATATATTAAAGCAATTGGTTATAAGCATATTTAACAATGTAATTGTATATTTCTCCCTTTTCTACATGCCATAATGCCCAGGATTGGTGAATTAATCACCTATACTGTACATGTAATTCACATTCTGTTGAAGCTTTCAAGATTTCTTTTGATACCAATAAGGAATACATTAATTATTACTGGGTGGTACTGTGACATTTGTAAAAACATGGCTGCCAATGTGATAGACTGGGAATATTACACAAATCTTGCAAGAAATTCCTTACCGGGAAATTTCTTCACCAATTTGTTTGTAAAAGTGTCTGGTTCCCAAACTGGGGGTCCCCCAAAAGATTTTTGCGGGTCCCCAAATGGTTAGCTTGATGTGCAACATTGTTTTCTCACTCAACAGTAAACAAACCAACATACAGTATAAGTGTATACAGGGTATCTGCACATTTCTAAAATTACAATTGAATTACTCTTAAGACTCAATATTATCTCAAATATTAGGTAAGAAAGAGGCAAACATTGTGAAAATAGCCGATGTGCAAGCTCACAACGCTACACCAAAAAAATTGCCACTTGTCTGGTCTATGGGGAAGATGGACTCCTCAGTGGGGATGCAGTGGAGAGAAATGGCCCCTTATGGGCTAAGAGAGGGTGTGAAGTCAGTACAGAGCTATCACAACATGTATCTAGTGTCTGGGTGTCTAGGCAGGGGTGGTGGAGGAGCGTGGCGTGGATAAGGTGTAGATGTGCTTGTCACAAACATCTCCTTATTCCTGAGACTAGTAGTTGTGTGAGGTTTTAGTGCAAAATTAATTTCACATGTCTTTATTTTGTGATTGGTACTGCTGGCAACAAGCTTGAACCTTGATCATTTTTTCTGGATAATTTTAACAGCAAGAAGGTACGTATAGGGGACAGCCCATGACGCCCTGGGCTCCAGTCTCCCCATAGAATCCCAATCTAACCGACCTCCACGCCCATAAGGGACTGTGTCCCTGCTGCTATCCAACAAACAAGCATTGCTTTCGGCAAACACCAAGTTTTTGTTCTGGAGCTGTTCTGGAGAGGGGAGAGGACACTCTGAGCCATAATGATAAGTCACTGGGGGCCCCTGGGAATATTAATGGTCAGCCTCCACCGACTCTCCTGTGAGCCAGTCTGACATACACCCTTGTCCGCCTGACACACATGCACCACCACGTGGAGGTCTTACAACCACCACTATGGGGGGGCCGACCCTCCTCACTAACGCCTATGCCCACTCACAAGCGCCTATCTTGGGCATAGGAGCCAGCCAGACCCGCCAGGAGGTCCATTTGGGGCCTGCATACTGTACATACATATGTATATGACACAGTCTTTCAATATGTGGAGGTCTTACAACCACCACCACTGGGGACTGTCCTCACTACCTATACTAACTCAAGAGAGCGTATCTCGGTAGTGCCTATCTCGGGAGCCAGCGTGGAGGTCCACTTGGGACCAGTGGGACTATCCAGTGAGCCAGGCGACATAGGGACACTCCTCTCAGCCTCACGCATTAGTTAAATTCCAATACCTTAATTTCTGCCTCCTCCTCACTCCGTCCTCCAGCGTGCCGTGACTTAGAAATCGTTTGCATCCCAAATGCTAATTTGCTTTTGGAGGAGCTGAGAACGAGGAGAGCGCAGGCTCCCTGAGCCACTTAGAATGAGATCTGGCAAAGATACAACTTTATCTTTCATGTATCGTTTGCAAAACTGTCTTTGTTGAAATGGCGTATAATTTCTGTTAAAGGTTTTGCACGTCGGACATGGGGGAGAGGAGAAGCTCAGGGTCTCCTTGGCTCCTAACTTTGCTCTTCTGCGCTCCAAGTGCCCAGGGAGTAATCCACTGACCCCACCTGAGGGGAACCCTAGGCCCACTAAACTCTAGACCAGACCCACCCCCCATACTCCCCTCTGTCTAGGCACCCTGTAGATACTCGGTTCTGACAGCTCTACACTAACCTCCATAACCACCCCCACCCCTCTTTGCACACCCACACTGATTGCCTAATGTGTTAAAACATCTATTTAATGTTTTTCAAAATCTTATGTGTACAGTGAGTTATGAAGTTCAGTGGGTAAGGGGAGGGGTGCAGAGAGATTGGTTCATAATGCAAGAAATTATTTTGGATGAATTTAGATGAATTTAGTTTGGGCTAAATTTGATCCACAGATGGTTGTGTTTTGTTCTAACTCGGGTAGGGGTATCTCAAAATCTGAGGGCCTCTGCTACAGGACTATAATAGAGAGGGCACCCGAAATCTCCTCCCATCCACTTGCATTGAGTTGCTCACCCAGCGCATGGGCCTAAATCACCCCTTCTTCCGGGTTGGAAATTTGGTGGGCACGGCCTATTTTGGGCCCAGTGCGTCACTTCTGTGACGCGTTTTGCGTCACAGAAGCGCGCAGCCCCGTGCGCAAGCTCATGCGTCGAGCCCATTAGTCGAAACCGTTTCGCTCGTTCGTGTTGGGCCCCCTAAGCTGCAGTACCATGAATGGCCAGCATGTCCATTTGGCTTCAATGAAACTACTGGGTTCTGGGGGCTTGAGTAAAGTCTATTGGATTTGACCCTTTGTGTGGACATTGAAATCCTTTACAATGTCATGATGACATTTACTGTTTTCTTGTGTCTCCAGTTGATGTTTTACATCCAGAGGAGCCTCAGACCAGAAAGGACTTTTTACAATGTGAGTCCATGTTGATGCAGTTTCTGAACGTTGAAGTTTCATTCTGATATGTTGTTATTTAAAGCTCTAATGAGTTAGATCTGAGAGACTAACTCTAAACACAATAAGGTTCATGAGGTTTGATTTTTATTTTGTCGTGTGTTGTCACAGATTCCTCTCCTCTGTCTCTGGACATGAACACAATAAGCAAACATCTCTCCCTGTCAGAGGATAAGAGGAAGGTGACTGCAACAGGACGACTACAACCTTACCCTCATCATGCAGAGAGATTTACTAAGTACTGTCAGGTGTTGTGTACAGATGGTCTGTCTGAACGTTGTTACTGGGAAGTAGAGTGGAGTGGTGTAGGGGTTTATATAGCAGTCTGTTATAAAGACGTCAGCAGACAAACCTGGTTTGGAGACAATGATAAATCCTGGTGTTTACGGTGTATTAATAAAAACTACCTGTTCAAACACAACAGTGTTTGCACTAAAGTGTCAGGGCCTCTCTCCTCCAGAGTGGGGGTGTACCTGGATCACAAGGCAGGTACTCTGTCCTTCTACAGTGTTTCTGACACAATGACCCTCCTACACACAGTTCAAACCACGTTCACACAACCTCTCTATACAGGGATAATGTCTCATAGCAATGGAGATACAGCAGAGCTGTGTAAGACATGGTAGACATGTTAAGAATACTGATGATGATATTAACTTGAAAACTTTGTTTTCTTCATTTGATGATAGATTTCCCCTTCTAGATAAAGCATGTGTAAGAATGATGTGTACAGTATACTACACCATCATGATCAATCAATCCATTGTGTTCTGCTCATTGCATTTCTTTAATAAGCCTGCTGCAGACAATCATTATACAGTATGCCCTGTTATCTTGTTGATATTACTACAGAGCCTGTCTGTGTGTCAGTCTGTGTGCATTGGTTATACTAAATGTAGTGGGTCTGGAACCCCAGGAGGTCCCCAAATGATGATATTTTGCTTAATGTGCAACATTGTTTTCTCAATAGTGTATACAGGGTATCTGCACATTTCTAAAGTGACAATTTAAGGACTTTTAAAACCTTTTGAATAACTCTAAAACAAAAAATAAAACATGGCATTACTGCGTCAAAAGTAATCAACAAACTATACCATAACAAATGGTCAAACATTGGCCAAATATAACCTAACTTAGTTTCACATAACCTGAAAATGTGAAAATAGCTGATCTACAACGCTAGGCGTTGTGAGCTTGTAGATCTGCTATTTTCACAATGTTAATGAAGTCAAGGTAAATGTAATGCTTCAACTCTTGCAATTCCAAGTGCTTGTCAGGGTGGGGGGTCCCCAGTTCAAATATGATTATTTTCAGGGGGTCCCCAGTTCAAATATGATTATTTTGGGGGGTCGCGGCCTGAAAGGTTTGAGAACCACTGGTGTAATGTCTCCTCAATGTGTCAATAGGTTATTGTGTGTCAATAGTTAATCGATTTAATCGTTTATAAAAATACATTTGAATGTTTTTTTTCTCTCCCATTTTGTAAATACAGTAGAAAACTTGGAGTCCTTCAAAAACACTTAAAACCTGCCATGTTAAAAACAAAAGAGGGGGGAAAAGCTTCTGTAATTTCTTTAATATCTGATCTACAAGCTCACAACTTATCTGGCAAAATGAACAAAATGTTTCAATTCATATAAAGGAGTTTGAGACCGTCAGGTAATCATTATTCTTTTCATCAACTTTACTTCATTTACACTGACTTGTTTTTTCAAAATAAATGTGAGCACTGTGGCTGCAACCTCTATAGCGTGCTGTGTATGTGTAAAAAGTCAAACTTTTGTCTATGCTACATTGTTTCCTGGACAATGATAATATTTAAATAGTATACATAATGTAAATATAATGCTGAGTTTGCTTTTATCCACTTCATATATATTTTTTACTAACTGTACACTTAAACAGTTTTTCCAGTAATCTTCAATACATTTTCTATATACATGTAATTACTTTCCATCAGAGGCTTCCACTCATAGATTCATAATGAATGACATCATTGACATGACATATGGGTTAATGACTCATTAACTTTGGATTACAACTGGACTTTGTATCATTTAGACTATCTTAAAACTACATCCCATCACTCAAATACCCCTTAATTGCCTCTGAGATGTAGTGGAGAATTAATAGTCACTAAGTCAGTCAATAGGCTGTTGTTTATCTATAACCCAGTGGTTCTCAACCTGTTCAGGCCGTGACCCCCAAAAATAATCATAATTGAACTGGTAACAGACTGTACAATGAAAGATTATAGGCCTTTAAATTGGTTAATTTAGCAAAGTGTTCAAACTGCACATTACAAAATACGGTAGCTGATCTGCAGTGAAGCTATTTTCGCTATTTTAAAATGGTTTTCAAAATAAAAAATAAGATAAGTCACAAGACGTTGTGCAAAATAGGGAATATGTTTGATAAAGTGAGTGATACAGACAGCACAGCTGTAAAAAAAAAAAAGAACAAAAATAGTTGACCCTATTATAAATTAGTCTATCGTGTCTATCAAATTCATGCAGTTTTAACATAATTCACCACTATGTGTTTCAACTTTCAATTAAAAAATACAATGTGTGGCCCTTCACTCACTTTATCAAAGCCAGTTTGGCCCCTATAGAAAAGAAAAACACCTGTTTTTTATGTCCAGTGAAGTCAAGACCTACAAAACCAAAACATCTGGGGAAAAAATGATTGTTTTTCTAAAAACATCATTCAATCATAATATCTCAGAATGTGACATATTATGCATGCACAGTAGACTAATGATTATATTTCAGAAACTGATTCCCTGGGAAATACATATTTCAAAATGATGGCAGACGCATATCATGTTTATTAACCACTTAAACCCCATATGGGTAACCAGAATCCCTCAGGGCTCAATACTAGTGTCTTTTCTGTTTTGGGTTATTGTGGGGAAAGCTTTCGCTGAAAATAGCGGATCGACAAGCTCACAACGCGTCGCAGTGTGAGCTTGTCGATCTGCTATTTTCTGTGACCACAATACGGATGCTGGGGCTTTTAAGTGGTTAAAAATAATATTGAATATAGAAGTCCTAAGTACATTTGCTGTATCATTTTGTTTTGTTTATTTAGTCACAAGCTCTCTTTAATGCTTTTCATCAGTTAAACATTTATGAAAATCACAGACAGACTTAAAGGGCCACTTCCCTGATTTTGAACCCAAATCCTGTTTTTATGAAGTCGAGGACAAAATAAAGATGATTTGGCAGTGCTTCTATGTTTTTATTTTGAATTTGGAATGTTTACTCTGTGACATCACAGGGTGAATCCCAGTTCCTCCTATAGACTACTTGGACTACAGTGTTTCCTGTATACTGTAGTTCCATCCAGTCGGAACTATACTAATATCAGCTGGAGTCCTGTGTGACTATATCTTCTCATGTGTGTACACTCCAAATAGTTCTGCTGTCCCTATTTTGGCCATGTCATTAAACAAAAATATGATTTATTTATTGCTATGTTTAACACAATGTGTTATTTTCACTATTTTTGTGCAACAGTGTCACATCACGAAGTAGGGCATTATTTTAAGAAAAAGAGTTGAAATATGGAGATAAAGGTTGTCTGCATAACAGCGACAATACAGTATTTTTGATAGTTAAAATGTGAGCTAAAATGTGAGTTGAATGTGAGCTTGAACAAGCCTTTTCATGTCATATTCCTTTTCAAGAGCAGTGGACCTTAACCAAGAGATTAATGAAACACTACTCTGTTGGGTTGATAGTGTCCTCAAACTAAATATTGTACAAAAGCATTATGCATGTACTCTGATATTTGCTCAAGAAAAAAAATGTTTCATTTGTATTGACAGCAAAATCCTGCATGGCTATAAGCAAACGAGTGGTGAACGCTGCTCCCTTGTGTCCAAAGTGAAACACAACCTGAAACAGAATCTCATTTAATGTAACTTTGCATTCTCAGTTTGTTTTTGTTTTGTTTTTAGAATTCCACAAGTTTAACAAACACGTACATTCAATTCTCACTGGAAAAGATGAGATTTGGAAAGGGAAATCTAGTGCTTATTATGAGGTCCTATTCAGAGGTCTGAGAGTGTTTTTAATGAATGGTTCCTTGTTTTCCTTCCAGAATACAGTAGCCTGCTTGCATAGTGTCTGTTGCTTTGCTGTGAAAGAACATGAGGTGTTGACCGTTCCGTTGTTGAACAGAGATTTACTATATTCCATTTCCCCTTTTAATGCTGACCATTTCTTAATCATACTGTAATGCAGTTGTACAGTCTACCTTCTAATGTATTTAATTACAATAAAAGATTATAGGCCTATAATTTGGTCTGTACATCTATATGCTTTTCTATTCCATGTAAACCAACAGCCAATGCCTAAAAGTATGTATAATTTGAAACAAGTGTGTTTTTTTTTCATCTGGACCATGTACATAACACAGCTATGAATTACTGTAGGAGAGGTTTTATGGCACACAATGTCATAGATGTTGTTGTTTTTTACAGTGAAGTAGATACCTAAATAACCAAATAATCTGGGGGGAAAAATATTTTGTCCATCATTCAACCATAATGTCTCAAAATGTGACATTATGTATGCGAATTAGACTAATGATTATATTTCAAGAACTGATTCCCTGGGAAATGGCAGACGCATCATGCTTATTGTGATATCGTAACTGTGCTGATATCGAGAATAACCACTCCAGTATTTCAGGTCACTGTATGTTTATTTGCTTAAAGAGTCCACATTATGAACCGGCTCAGGTAAACAAAAATCCTGCCTAGTACAGACTCCACTGCGCGTGTCATAATAACTTCTGACCAGAGTCACCAGTATCTGATGCCCTCCTCCGGACTGGAGTGATACAGCAGGTAATCAATTATTCCCAGGATATCACACTTATTACATTACATTACATTACAGTCATTTAGCAGACGCTTTTATCCAAAGCGACTTACAATAAGTGCATTCAACATAGGTAGGGAACGAAACTACTAATCACCAGAGGTCTTAAGTGCATTTCCTGTAAAAACAAGCAACCAAGAGTATACCTAGCGCTAAGGTAAAAGTACAATGAGATACAATAGCCAAATCAAATGAGCACGAGCTAATAGATCCAATACAACAATACAACAATAGTTCCTACAACTAGTTAACAACAAGTAGGCCAGGCAAAGAGGAAGGGTAGTGTTTCCTGAAGAGGTGGGTTTTCAGCCTGCGGCGAAAGATGGGCAGCGACTCTGCTGTCCTGACATCAATGGGAAGTTCATTCCACCACTGTGGGGCCAGAACAGAAAAAAGTCGTGACCGTGTCGATCGACCAGAAGGACCGTTGAGTGGGGAGGGAGTCAGTCGCCCCGAGGTGGCAGACCGGAGTGGTCGGGCAGGGGTGTGGGCATTGACCAAAACCCGGAGGTAAGAAGGAGCTGTTCCTTTCACTGCCCTATAGGCTAGCACCAGGGTTTTAAACTGAATGCGAGCCGCTACGGGGAGCCAGTGCAGAGAACGGAGAAGGATAGTTGTGTGAGAGAACTTGGGGCGGTTGAACACCAGACGAGCCGCAGCTTTCTGAACAAGCTCCAGAGGTCTGATGGCAGATGCCGGAGCACCAGCCAGGAGGGAGTTGCAGTAGTCCAGGCGGGAGATGACCAGAGCCTGGATGAGCACCTGGGCTGCCTTCTCCGTGAGGAAGGGGCGAATTCTCCTGATGTTGTAGAGGAGGAATCTGCAGGACCGTGTCACTGATGCGATGTTAGCCGAGAACGACAGTTGATCGTCCAGGGTCACACCCAGATTCTTCGCAGTCCAAGTTGACGTCACCACAGCGTTCTCAATGGTGATGGCCATGTCTCGGTGAGGACAGCCCTTCCCTGGGATGAACATCAGCTCGGTCTTGTCCAGGTTGAGCTTCAGGTGGTTCGTCGACATCCACTCCGAGATGTCAGCCAGACAAGCAGCAATGCGTGCCTCCACTTGTGTGTCAGAGGGGGGGAATGAGAGGATCAGCTGGGTGTCATCGGCATAGCAGTGGTAGGAAAAGCCATGGGAGCGGATGACAGCACCAAGAGATATAGTGTAGAGAGAGAAGAGAAGAGGACCCAGAACCGAGCCTTGGGGAACCCCAGTAGTGAGCCTGTGTGGTTCTGACACAGACCCTCCCAGCATCACCTGGTAGGAGCGACCCGTCAGGTAGGATGCAAACAGGGAGAGTGCAGAGCCTGAGACACCCATCCCCTCGAGGGTGGAGAGGAGGATCTGATGGTTCACTGTGTCGAACGCTGCAGACAGGTCCAGGAGTATCAGGACAGAGGAGAGAGAGTTCGCTCTAGCGGCATGGAGCGACCCAGGAGGTTGTTCTGGTGGAGATACGAGGACAGTTGTTTGAACACAGCACGTTCGAGAGTTTTAGATAGGAAGGATAGAAGGGAAACCGGTCTGTAGTTCTTGACTTCAGAGGGGTCAAGTGTCGGTTTCTTGAGGAGGGGGTGACTCTGGCAGTCTTGAAAATAAAGGGAAAGTAACCAGATGTCAGAGAGGTGTTAATAAGGTGGGTTAAGAAGGGAAGAAGTTCAGGTGCAGTGGACTGCAGCAGAGGGGATGGGACAGGGTCCAGAGAGCATGAGGTGGGGCGGCTAGAGGTAACAAGGAGAAGGACCTCGTTAGGGGAAAGGGGAGAAAAGTGGGATAGAGAGGTGGAGGGGGGGGGGGAGAGGAGTAGATGAAGCTAGAGAGGGGAGGGTGGAAGACGGACGGGTGTGGGTAGTGCGCAGGGCACCAGCCGGGGGAGGAGGGAATGAGGATCGGATATCGTTCACCTTCTTGTCAAAGAAGTTGGCGAAATCGTCAGGGAGGAGGGAGGAGGAGGGAGGAGGGGGAGGTGGTTGCAGGAGAGAGGAGAAAGTTTCAAAGAGTTTTTTAGGGTTGGAAGCAGAAGCCTGAATTTTAGTGCAGAAGAAAGCAGCTTTAGCAGCTGATAGAGAGGAGGAAAAGGTAGAAAGGAGGGATTGGAAGGTAAGAAGGTCCTCCGGGAGGTTGCCATTTCTCCATTTACGCTCAGCTGCTCTTAGGCACCGTCTCTCAGTACGCACTGAGTCCGACAACCAGGGAGCAGGTGGAGTTTGGCGTGCAGGCCTGGTGGTGAGGGGACAGAGATGGTCCAGGGAAGAGGATAGAGTAGAGAAAAGAAGATTAGTGGCAGTATCAGGGTTATTCATTTAATTAAATTATTAATTAATTGTGCAAAGTACAACAATTACATTAACAGTATCAACTATAGGCTACACGTGATGAGATGAAATGCAACTCAGAAGACGAATTTGAGCAAAATCCAGTTTGCTTCCAATGACAAGTGTACTGAACACTAGGTTACATGTTCATGTGTGGCCATGAGATCATGTGTCCCCTGACAGTTAAAGCTGTTAAACCAAAGGTCCAGTCGACTGTACCACTGTCCTGTTCACTGAGGTCACAATACTGAATGGTATTCATTCATCCTTCAATTTGACAATGCTGCTCCTCCCATTTTTCTCACTTAATCACTAAGAACTTAATCTTGTTTCCTGAAATAACACACAATGAATAATTCCATCAACACTTCAGGTCCAACTCCAGCTGAACCTGAAGTGAGGGGACAAAAGAAAAGAGAATACAGATGACAAGCAACGACACAACAGCAATAAAGCATCACTGAATTGGCCACCAGATGTCACCCTTGTATAATTTTCAGGTCTCTCCTCTATTGTGATCAAGTTCACCTGTCTTGTCTTGTCTTGTCTTGTCTTGTCTTGCCATGACATATTTGTAATCCTAGAGAGTATTAGAGCGTTTCACTATAATATATGATCTCACTGGAGTCTGGAGGAAGTGGAGAGAATGTGGAACTAGTGAGAAAGTCGAGATATTTGACATACACATTTTCTGCCATACTTTACCCCAAATAAATACCCCTGATTGTGTCACCACCACTAGGCTGTCCAGCTGTACAACGTTCAACCACAAGCTGAACCTGTTTGTGCTACACATTGACTCGACTGTCTCTTTAAAACCACTGCCACTGCAAACATTCAGGAAGTCCTTCCCTTTGCCTCTCCTACTTTTCTTCAGAAGAAACGAAACTCAGAGCTGTTGTTTTCTCTCTCAGTCTCTCTTCAGAGTAAACCAAGGTATGTTTCTCTCAGTGTGAGTGTGGTTGTCAGTCAAATGGCAGAACAACAGCAGCAACAGACATGTGATCTGGACCAGGACCAGTTCTGCTGTCCTGTCTGTCTGGACCTTCTAAAGGAACCAGTGACTCTACAGTGTGGACACAGTTACTGTAGAAGCTGTATTGAGGGTTACTGGGACCAGTATGAGGAGACTGGAGTCTACAGCTGTCCCCAGTGCAGAGAGAGCTTCAGTCCCAGACCTGTTCTGAGGAAGAACACCATGCTGGCTGAGGTGAGATGACCTTACAAGTTACAACCACACATTAAACTACATGTTCTGCTACAGAAACCTCTGTGTTGACTATTTTGATAGATGGTAGTTATACTATGTTACTTGTTCACATTGTTATGTATTTTGATTCATTAATGATATATATATTGTTTGTCCACAAATACTATAAGAATGTCATTTAGATAGTATGTTAGACCAGTGGTTCTCAAAGTGGGGTCTGGGGACCCTCAGGGGTCCATGAGGGAGTTCCAGGGGGTACCCAACAAAATGTGTTAAAAAGCATCACAGTCTGTTTAACCACTGTAACCTTATCCATCAGATATTTGAAAATTGATGATCTACATGCTCACAATGCATCACAACAGAATTATGCAATATTTTTTGAAACATTTTAACAACATAAATCTTATATGGGGCTCCCTGGCAAAAAATATTTTCATATGGGGGTCCGTGGCCAAATACATATTAATTTGGGGGTCCTTGACATGAAAACGTTTGAGAACCACTGGATTAAACAGATGCTAGGTTTGATGTTTACCTGTTATCTTAGTTTATTTGCAGTTTACTTACCTTATGCTGCCATTTTTTTGACTAGGGTAATTTACTCTGATCTTTGACTGTGTTAGTCACTGGTTAACCATTAACCATTAAACCATTAAACTCTAGTGTCCCTATTCTTGGCATGTCAGCAAACATAATAGCAGATACATAGGGTTCTAGTGGTTAAGAGTGTCTGCTAAATGCTTAAATTGTACATTTTTAACAACATAAAGCGATCAACTTTATGTAATACAAAAGTTCAGAACCACAGTGTTCAGATAATGTTACAATCATCTTACTACTAGATGAACTAATACCTGTAATGTCTCACTGTGTTTATCACCATGAACCTCACAATGACTGTGTTGTATTTGTCATCAGTGAGTGACCTCCCCTCCTCTTCTCTTTACTTCCAGGTTGTGATGAAGCTGAGCAGTACAGGAGGTCAGCAGTCTTCTGTCTCTGCTGCTCTGCTGTACGCCGGTCCAGCAGACGTGGCCTGTGATTTCTGCACCGGAGCCAGACGTCACAAAGCTCTCATGTCTTGTCTGGTGTGTCTGGTCTCTTGCTGTGAGACTCACCTCCAGCCTCACTACAATGTTCCTGCGTTGCAGAAGCACAAACGAATCCCAGCCACCAACAAACTGCAGGAGAAGATGTGCTCCAGTCATGACAAGCTGATGGAGGTGTTCTGTCGCACAGACCGCCAGTGTATCTGCTATCAGTGCCTCATGGATGAACATAAGGGCCATGACACGGTGTCAGCTGCTGCAGAGAAGACTGAGAAACAGGTAGGACCATGATCACTTGAAGAAATCATAAGATAGAGCATGTTTTAAAGCAGAACTAAATAACCGTAAACATTAAAACATTAAAAGCACACAAACCAGGGTGTTGTACAATAAAAAGTATTAAAAGACCCAATGAAAAAAGAGGTGATTGATAACTTTTCATGAATCATATTTCATGTCCATTAATCTTGTCACTGCAATTTTTTATTTTGGAGAAGTTACTCAGTTGAGTTGAGTGAGTACACAGTTAAGAACGCCTTCTAAATCCTGACCTAAGTTTTTGAAAAAATATATACATTTTCAATTCCAGATAATAATAATTATGATAATGCTATATAATGTATATAATGTATATAGCAACAACAACACACAGAGGTGTTCCCTGCTTGAAAGGTATAACATATAGGTGTTCCTGGTCTAAATGGGTTAAGATGATTTGTGGATCCAAACTAAACTGTCTCCAACTGAACTTGTTTTTACCCTGTATCCTGTATGAATTCTCTCTCTCCTGATTGGATAGAATAGGTATCCTGACTTGAAAATGTACTTTGTTTACAAGCCAAACTGTCTCTTCCTGTTTCTTGCAGAAAAAGCCGGTGACAATTCAGAAGGAAGTCCAGCAGAAGATCCAGGAGTAAAAGAAGGAGCTGAAAGACCTGAGACAGGTCATGGAGGCCCTGAACGTGAGCTGATATTATGATAATAATTCTTGTTCTTGTCTTTACTGTGGAAAGAGGAAAGATGGTGATGCTACGTATAATATGGATGAGACTGTGCCTTGTGCAGGCCTGGAATTTCGTCATTTTAGGGGCAAGGCCACTTGGCCTTTGGTGTTGTATTTTTTTGGAGGGCACAAAGGCCAAATGCCAGGGCAGGAAGGCCATCCAAAAAAAAAAAAGTTTTTTAAGTCCAAAAAGTCCACGGAAATAATGCATTTAACTTGAAGGTTAAGGATGATTGTATTTTAACATATTATAAGAATTGTATAACTATCTGTGAAATACAACCCATTTATTTCACAAAATAATGTGTTGGCAAATGACCAATATTTGGTTATATAGGTCTCAATATGTCACATTCAGCCCTGGACTTCATTGACTGAAGTAGGGGTCACATTCATCACATTAGATTCACAGATTAGGGGTCTTCAACCTTTTCAGGCCAGGGACCCCCAAACTGATGGGGTGATGGAGCAGGGACCCCCTACCTCGTAGGGTAGGTAGGGGGTAGGCTACTATATATATCATACATGTATGCATAAAATTGTGTTTTATATAAATACACATGAGAAAATTGCCTGCTCCTACGCACAGGTTGACCCAGTAGGTGTGCAAAAGGACCTTTCTCAGGGGCGTCAATTGGTTATGGCAAGGCATGGCAGGTGCCATACCTTGGCTCCAGAAAAAAAAAGAGAAATAAAATCATGAATAGTAGCCTAATGCAGGTGTAAGACCATTGTGTTTGCATTGTGTTATACAGTAGGTATAATGCATAGTTTCTATGCATTTCAGGGGTTTTGATCCCCTAAAAAAAAGGATAGATGTCCCTTATTTTAATCTCTGGGAGTTGGCAACCCTAACCTTGCCATACCTTAGCTTTTGCTTAACTGACACCACTGATCTTTCTCTACAAAATATGTATAAACATACCATGTTATTGTGCATTCATTACTAAGCTATTAAAATATGTCATGTTATGTTTAAAGTCAAATTTACATTTTTGAAAAAAAAAAGAATGAAAAAAAGTTTTTAAAGTTTTTAAAAACAATTTTTTTTTTAATCAAACAACAATTTCGCGGACCCCCTGCGGTACCTTCGCGGACCCCCTGCAGTACCTTCACGGACCCCCTAGGGGTCGCGGACCCCCTGTTGAAGACCTCTGGTAGAGATTTTGTCTTTTCCCCACAAGTTATTTTCATTCAAATGAAATGTGATTGAACTTGCACTAATAATGACTTCAGTTGATTTTTCACTCTTTAAAATATAGTATTTCTTAATTATTAATAATTACAGCTTGTAGATTGGCTATTTTCACGATTTTAAATTGTTTTTAAATAATAATAAAAAAGGAACATACAAGATTTCCACCCCACAGCCATAATATATAGCCAATATATGGTTCTGTATGAGTCCGTTTTTGCAGATTTCATTCTAATTGGCTACTATGCCTGCATATGAATTTCATGAGCCTGGGTAGGTCACCCTGGCTTGGCGGAGATATGCCCTGTTGCGCACACTCCACACACTGCGCTGCAGGTGAAAGTAATTCACTTAACGAGGGCTGTGTTGCGCACCAACAAACGGACTAAAACTGTCACATTCTAGCTGTTGAAATAAACTTCCCAATTAGAACATTGTTGACAAACGAACAGATATTATGGATGTGGTTTGCAAAAGGAATATATATTTCTTGTCCATCAGAGCGGTGAGGTCACTCTTTTGTATGATATTGATAGCCTAAACTTTTAATTTGTCTGCAGTTATTCTGTTGCTTGCTTTATATTAAGACTCATAATTTGGGGATTTCGCTGTATTTTATTAGATGTATTCATCTATATTTTGCTGTTGAAAAAAACATTGGGGCACATCGGTCTGTAGGACTACGGAATCCTCTCTCTCTCTCTCAGGCTAGAAATCAAACCTACCATTCAACAGGCTGCGTTAGATTTAACTCCGGTTTGGCCCGGTAATGCTTTTGTGTCTATTACACGGTGTTGCGGGATTCCGAAGGATAGGAGGCTCAAAATCAAACCTACCTACCACTGTGCATGTTGTAGCTGCGCAGCTCAACCAAAGGGACTGGTGTCTAAAAAAAAACGTGTTGACAGGAAAATCGCGCAGAGGAAAAACTGTGAAATCAGTTGCTGGGCGCAGCTGGGGCACCACGGCCACTGTGGCCGTGAAGGCATGTCATTATTCGAGGGGCACACGGCCAATGAGAGGGGCAACGACGGCCATGGCCGCCGTGGCCGCCGTGAAATTCCTGCCCTGGCCTTGTGTCATCAGAAGAACTAAAGCAGTGGTTCTTAAACCAATTAATATGTATTTGGCTGCAGACCCCCATTTGAACATATTTTATGCCGGCAGCAACCCACGTATAAGATAAGTGTTGTTAAAATGTTTCAAAATTATTAATTATTTTTCACATTCTCTCACAAATTTCAGAAAATAGCAGATCTACAAACTCACTGCGATGCATTCGCCATGAAAAACGTAAATTGCTATATCAGTGGTGCTCAACACCTTTTCATGTCAAGGATAACTCAGAAGTGTGTGCGTGTGCGTGTGCGTGTGCGCGTGCGTGTGTGTGTGTGTGTGTGTGTGTGTGTGTGTGAAGCAGAGCTCTGCAGAAGCAGCAGTGGAGGCCAGTGACAGGATCTTCAGTGAGATGATGGTCTCCATTGAGAGAAGACGCAGTGAGCTTAAAGAACTGATCAGAGATCAGCAGCAGACTGCAGTGGCTCAGACTGAGGCTCTCCTGAGGCAGCTGGAGGACCACATGGAGCAGCTGGAGAGGAGACATGCTGACCTGGAGGAGCTGTCCAACACTGATGACATCATCACTTTCATTCAGGTTCCACACATGGCATTTTACTGTTTGGTTTTGACTCATTTAGGAGAAATCAGCTTCATATTTCATCTCATTCCATCATGTCATATTATATTACATTCCATTACATCATAGTATATTACATGACATGGCATAACATGACATTATTGATGCTGGTAGTTACTAATACTAACATAGTTCTAGTATACAGTAGTTGTACAGACCACAATAACAATGTCAGAATTAGGCCTGTCACAATTATTACATACAGTAATGGCCTAATCACAATTATTTGAGATAATCACAATTATTTTTCTACAATTGTCATAATTGTAAACATTTAAAAAAAAATAGAAGATCTACAAGATCAGCTTTTGAACTTGTAGATTGGCTTCTTCCACTGTTTTGTAAAATATTTTTAAAGTATAACATTATTCAATATCTGCCCTGTACAATTTGTGTTCGTAGTGTGTGCTGGTTGAACAACAAGGACATCAGCTCAACTCCACCAATTGTGATCAATATTCTAATCTATCTCTGTCTATACTGGTTTACTTGTCTCTCTCCAGAGTTTCCAGTCTCTCTCCAGTTCCAGTGGATCTCCAGTCTCACCCAGTGTGGTCATCTGTCCTCTAAGGTCCTTCACAGATGTGATTGATGTGGTGTCTGGTCTGAGAGACCAACTAGACAACATCCTGAAGACAACTTGGCCAGAGATATCAAAGAGAGGTGAGATTTAAATGTGTTTCTTGTTTTTCTAACCAGCCATCATAGTAAACATGGATTAATGAAGTCAGAAGGCAACTGGAGATATTTGAACTGGAGCAGACTGATGGTACACAGGTTGGCTGTCTGTCAGATTGGACAGAAACATTGAAGAATCTAAGCAAGAATATTCCTCAAAGGAGAGGTTAGGGTTAGTTTTAAATGTCTTTATTGTGTTTTAACCGGCCCCTACTGTACAATACATTTCTAAGTGTTGAAACAGTTTGTACAGGTGGAAATATGTCTGGGAAGGCTACTAAAGCCTGTAGTATGGGAGGCAATAAATTAGTGTGACCTGTGTTTCATGTCACCCGCTAGAGTATATAAATGCTCCATTTACCATTTATTATTTTTATCATCATTATTATCATATTATTATTTTGTTCTTAATAAATGATCTTGAGGAGTTCTCTCTGCTGATTGGATGAAATTTGTAACCCACCTGAAAATGTATTATAAATGTAAATTGAGAGACGGGGAGACATCTGTTACTGAACAAACACTATATAATAGCAATGATGCTATAATAACGTTTTGACAAAACCCTTGGAACTTCAGTTTAATCCATTCTTCAGTATGATGTCTGTCATATATGCTATATATGTGACTGTGCCTTTAAGAGAGCTACGTTACGACACTGCCGTAAAGCAGGTCTGTTGTTGTCTTTTATGGCGTTGGCACAACAGATGTTCAGGAGGCGGAGAAACACACCTTTACTCCACCCACTCACCCATCTAACTGGCACTATTTATACCGTGCCCATTCTACCCAGAAGCCTCTATGCTTTTCGTATTGTACCAAGCTCGCTCGCGCTAGCTAGTACCTCTCTCATAAGCAAAATGAGTTCTATCGACCTTTTCACGTCAGAAGACGAATCCGTCATCCCACCCAGCCAGTCCAGCAACCAGTCTGGACATACCACCACTTCACGCCACACCAGGAGTAGCTTACCTGCCAACCAGCCTCAGAACCGCCGCCACCGCCACTCCATTTCACCCAGCAACTCCGTCTCTTCCGCCTTTTCCAGACGTTCCAGTTTCTCCCGTCGCTCCTCCTTCATCCCACTTTCGGGTCTACCCTCCACCGCAACTCCAGGTCGGTCCCGCACATCTACACACCACCACCCGAACAATCAGGAACAGGAACGGGGCCGAACCTCCAGGAGATCGGACCAACTACAACACAGAGCGGCTCGGAGATCCCCGCCGGCTATCCCCGCTACACCGAGGAGCCAGCGTCGGCAAAACCGCTCGACTCGCTCCCCTGACCGGAGCCACCGAAGCACCCGGACCCCGCAGACGGAAATAGGAGATTGGACCGTGGCGGGTCTACAGCGGCAGCTCCGAAACCGTGGCATCGTTTTCCCCCGTTCTTTGAATAAGGCGGGGTTGTTCCAGCTGTTCGTTACAGAACAAACAACACCGGGGCCTTCTTCAAGCCAGGCGTCACCCGATGACGTCACGCGTCGCACCGCTCCAGCCAGAGCGGCGCCCCCGGATGACGTCACCCACCACCCTAGGGCTGGCCAGGCAGCGCCTGCCCAGATCACCGTCTCCACCAGCCAGCTTGCAACTACGTCCTCCCTACCTGCCACTACTACGATGACTACTACTGCCACCACCACTACTACACCCTCTCTACCTGCCACTACTACGATGACTACTACTGCCACCACCACTACTACTGCCAATACAATTCCGTTTAATGTTAACCCTGTGCCTGCCACCTACCCTCTAATGTCTTTTTTGTCTGCTTTATCATCCCTTGTCCCGCAGGCTGCACTTTCATCCCCCCCTCCCCCTCACCCATCCCTACATCCACCTCAATCTTCCTCTGTCACTTTTCCTCAAATACCAAGTGCTGTAGTGGCCACACCTGGCACCAGTACAACCCAGGCTACGCCTTTCAATTTCTTTTCCACTCCAGGGCATGCCACCCAGCCAAACATCGCTGCCACTAACAGCGGTGGCATCGCCTCTCTACCACCCTCTTTGCTGTCCTGTCCTCCTCTCAATAACCCCTCCCCCCATCCTCCCTTTTCCCTCTCCACAGCCCTACCCGTGGACCCACCACCCAACGCCATTTCCAGGAACCCCCAGCCCATCTCAACATCCCTCCGCAACCAGATCCTCCTAGGTAACGCCGTCGACCTAAGTGCACTCCTTCGCCCCTCCAGCAATAATGAACCCCGCTTTGTGGACTGCGGCGACATATCAATTCAGCTCCGCAGCGCCGGCCCCACACGATCACCCGTCCTCACCGTAGCAGAATTTTGCCTGGCTTTCGGTATCTACCGGGATGTTATCTGCTCCGTCTTCCCAGCCCGCCGCCAAGAACTAGACGACTACCTGGCGGTGGTACTAGACCAGGCCTTTCGATTCGGAGGAACCCTTTACCAGGAATACCACCGCCAATTCGCAGCCACAGCTGCTGCCAGGATCCAGCAATGGAACCTGGCCACCTACTGGGGCCAACTAGATTTGGAGCTGTACTGCCGCCTCTACGCTGGCAGGGCGGCAGTTAATTGCAGCCTCTGCGGGAACCCCGCCCACCCCGCCAGCCTGTGCACCCTAGCCGCTTCCCGGCCATCAACTTCCCGTGCCACCACAGCCAGACCAGCCCCCGGCCCCCCCCCGCCCTCCCTCCTTGACCTACCCACTGCGCCTCCCACACCCTCCTCCATATACCCCGCACACAATAAAACAACCGACCGGCGTGGGCGCCCGGTGTTGTTTTGCGGAAAATATATGGTCTGTAACAATTTTAATGATTTAGGTTTCAATTCAAATTCCTGCAAACTACTGCATGTTTGCAATCACTGCGGCGGCGCACACGCCAGGGCTTCCTGCCCCCAACACCCCACCAAACCTTCCCGCCCTAGTTGACATTTAACGCATCTCTCTACTCCCATAAATATTCCCGCCTTGGCTGCCGAACTTTCAAATCACCCAGACCCAGCAACCGTCTGCTTCCTACTAGGAGGCCTCAATTTCGTTTTTTCCCCTGGCCTCATCACCCTCCCCACCGATTCACACCTTTGCCGCAACCTCCAGTCCGCCACCACGGACCCCGACACAGTCACCACCCTGTTGGCCAAGGAAGTGGCCAACGGATTCATGATCGGCCCCTTTTCCACAACACCATTCCCCGCCTTCCGCATCAGTCCAATCGGTATTGCCACTAGGAAATATTCCGGGAAAAAGAGAGTCATTGTTGACCTTTCTTCCCCCCACGGCACTTCCACACCTAGCATTAACAGCCTCATCCCTAGCCAACACTATTCCATGCAATATTCCACTGTAGACGGCGCCATCAACCTGATCAGGCTAGCCGGTAAAGGCGCGTGGCTTGCAAAAGCAGATGTCACCGCAGCTTTCAAGGTCCTCCCACTCCACCCAGACAGTTGGCCCCTTTTTGGGGTTTTCTGGCAGGACGCCTACTACTTTGCAGTCCGTTTAACATTCGGGTGTAAGAGTAGCCCCACATTATTCGACACCCTGGCCGAAGCCCTTTGCTGGATTTTGACCAACAATTACAAACTCCCTTACGTCACTCACCTGCTGGACGATTTCTTAGTAGTCACCCCTCTTTCAGCCCCTCCTGCCTCCGGCCTCACAACACTGACCTCAGTTTTCAACGCACTAGGCGTCCCCCTCGCCCTGGAGAAAACGGAAGGTCCTTTCACTGACATCGAATTCCTCGGAATCACCCTGGACACTGTCACTTTCCAAGCCTCCCTACCCCCCGAAAAACTCAACCGGATCACCCTGCTCCTTTCCAATTACCTGGACATCCTTCAGTGTAGCAAACAGCAGCTCCTTTCCCTACTCGGCCACCTCAACTATGCTATGCGCATCATTCCCCAAGGCCTTTCGTTCATTTCCAATCTCCTACACCTCTCTGCCTCTGTCCCTTCCCTCCATCACCAGGTCACCTTTGACCCCCAGTGCCAGATGGAACTCCGACTTTGGCATCTCCTCCTTTCAAATTGGAACGGAATAACATTTTTCTATAATGATTTCATTTCCTCCCCAGAGGACATTCAGCTCTACACAGATGCCGCCCCCTCCGCAGGATTCGGAGGCTATTATGCAGGACGATGGTTCTCGTCCCCCTGGCCAGACGGCTTCCACCAGCTCGACCCGGATCACACCCAATCATCCACTCTGTACGAGCTCTACCCCATCGTAATTTCCGCAGCCCTGTGGGGATCAGAATGGACCAGTCACAGTATCCTCATCCATTCCGATAACCTGTCCGTCGTCCACATCATCAATAAAGGCCGTTCCTCATCACTCCCCATCATGTCACTCATGCGCCGCCTCACATGGCTTTCCGTCACCCACCAATTCATTATCAGAGCTGCCCACATCCTAGGTCACCACAATGCAATAGCTGATTCACTTTCCCGCTTTTCGTTTCAGAAGTTCAAGACACTGGCTCCACTCTCCGACCCGCATCCAGTCCCGGTTCCTCCATTTTCGGACATCATCTTCCCGTAGGCCATTCTCTGGCCTCATACTCAAAGGATTGCAGCGCAACGAACCGCGCCTTCCTCCCAGTCGTTTACCCCTCACTTTAGATATACTCACCGCCTGTATCCACACCATTAGATCCGGCTACGCCAACCCCCTCACAAACTCCACGCTTGAATCCATGTTTCTGTTAGCCTTCTTCGGTTTTCTTAGATGTTCCGAATTCACCACAGCCAATACTGTTTTCGATCCCTCCATCTCCCCCTGCCTTTCCGACTTAGCAGTCCACGACAACAACACGCTTGTCTTCACAATCAAACAGAGCAAATCGTCCCAGTACAGGCTAACACCCATCTATCTGTTCCGCCTCAATTCCCCAGTTAGCCCTTTCGAACCCTTGGCTAATTATGTCCGCACCAGACTTTCCCTAAACGCCCTACCATCAGACCCGCTGTTCATTAACGAACATGGAACCGCAGCCACCCGCAGCTGGTTCCTTCACCACCTCCGCCAAATCCTCACCCGATCCGGATTCTCCGCAGAGAATTTCTCAGGCCATTCGTTTCGCATCGGCGCCGCTTCAACTGCCGCTAGCCAAGGCCTCCAGGACCACACCGTACAGTTGCTAGGTAGATGGTCCTCCCAGGCCTACCAGAGGTACATCCGCACTAACCTCCAGGACCTCAGAATTGCACATAATTCACTTATCTAGTTTCCGATCCTTGCTATCTCTTTGGGGGTAACAGCCTAAACGTGCCGTGCCGATGACTCCCATTACCTACCTCGAGCACCGTGCTGGCCACGCTAACGACCTCCACCCCAGAGACTCCAGGGTCGGCGACCCTCCCCCGGAACCATCCACCCCTCCATTCCATTCCATTATTATTACTTTATTACATTACATCACATTACATTACTTTATCCAATTCCATTCCATTTCATTTCATTCCATTCCATTTCATTTCATTTCATTCCATTTCATCCCATTTCATTCCATTTCATTCCATTTCATTTCATATTCATTTTATTCAATAAAACCCTTAAACGTCCATAAAGGTGTGTTTTCTTTGCCTAGTGAAGTACTGAACATACCAACCAACAGACAACAAACCCCAGTGCAGGCAATGGGAGAAGAAGCTGATTAGACTGCTTTGCTTAATTCTCTCTGATGGAAGCGTGGACCTGAATCTCTGAATATATTCCTTAAATTGCTTCACTTTATGGTCAAACTTGTACTGATCTGTTTAGTACCACCTTGATAAAAAAAAATGTACATGCGATTAAACATGCAAATCATTTCGATTAATTAATTACAAAGCCTCCAATTAATTAGATTTAATTGAGTCCCAGCCCTAGTTCTAATAAGGGTTAAATAGCTCTATATTGTGATAGTAATCATTGCTGCTAAAGAGCAGTAACAGGGGCCTCTCTGTCTCTCGTGGGGTAAGGATACCAATTTTATCCGATCAGGAGAGAGAAAGAGGATAAACAAGTGAAATTTGAAGTGATGGCAAATAAATGAGCTGAAAACGTGGAAGTGGAACACCATAACATTTAAGCTGATGAAAGGTAGCCTGTAAGTGCTGTTATTAAAATGCAGACTATAAAAATACTAAAATTGCTAAAATACAGAAAATTAAGTTCATATGGTATAATTCCTAATTTCATGATATAAATAAATGTTTTGGGTCATAATTGATTTCATGTAAGGTTAAAAATGTAAAAACATAATGTGATTAAAAGTTCTGGGGCGGAACAAAAGTTCCCTGTCTGTCAGCAGCACACACCGGACCATTACTGATTGATGCATTGATTGCATGTCATTACTGACAGGTGGTGCAAACAAACCTGGTCGACTAAATCTCTGTAAACTTGCAGTGTATGTGATATCGCGCTGCTAAAGTCACTAAAGACGTCTGAAACCAAGAACAGACGGTCAAAAGAACATTCTAAGGACACTAACCAACCAATGCACGAAGAACCTCTTTTCCACAACAAGCGGCCAACGAGGTATTTTATGTTTGATCTCGTTTTGATGTTACCGTTGTGGTTAACCTGCGCGTTGCGCACTTCTACAGGTCATTGTATTTTCATTTATGTATGCTTTGGGCTACACGTTATTTACTGTGCAAGTTATTGATTGTATGCTTATTATTTTTTGTGTGAACATATAGTTCTCACGGCATGACTGAGGGATGAGGAGAATGCCTGAAGCAATAAATGCCCGTTCATAAAGAACCCGACCTGTGTCTTCAATGTTGTGCGAGGAGCTACAGTGAGAACTCGACTGCTCATCACAGCACGGGTAGGCGAGACGACGAGACCACCGCGGATGACGACGCGACCACCGCGGGTGCGACGCAACGAACGTCCAGCATTAAGAGAAGCAAGCCCACAAAGTAGGTGTTGGCATAGCCACTGCAAGCAACGGTGCTAGACTGTGTTAAAAGCGCAACGTTTCAAGCCATAGCCAAGAAGTTCTCGACCACAAACCTCAAGTTAAAGTGGTCTGAGAAGTGGTTAAACTTGGACATTGCAACAAAAGGACTCAGATCTATTTACCCTGCTCATTGAGCTCAGCCTACACGTTTGGGGATAATTCTATGTGCTGGTATTTCAGTTGTTATATTTATAAGGTTAATAAGAAGAAAGTCACATAAGCAAGTGAACAGGGTTTAGTATAAGGTTGGAAAATACATTTAAATTGAAATTAAGAGTGTAATTTTTTGTTTTACCAAACTAAAACGTTTAAAGTCATTTGTATTTCATGATGAGAAGTTAAAGGATAATTCATTGTGTTTTAACAAAGGTTTAAGAAGTTTAAAGGGTAACAAGCTAATTTTGTGTTTATTTAAAACAAAGGTTTAAAAGACAACTCATTTGGTTTTACACCTAAAAATAAGAAGGTTAAAGGAGAACTAAAGTGTTTTGTTTTTTGTTTGTTTTTGTTTTCTATGAAAGTAACCAAGGTTAAAGGACAACTCCACTGTTGTAAAAAATATTTCCTTATTTTTAGAATAGGTGATTTAAGGTATTTCTAAGCATATTGTATCTGTATTTAAGGTTAATTCTTGCATTTTTGCCAAGGTTCTTATTTTGGTTCTAAATTGAAGTTAACTTTAAAGGCTACCTAAGTTTCCCACATACAGTACTCTACACAGTGCACACAGGTTATTTACACACAGTTTACACACTACTAAGACAGTTTAAGCTCATTATCTATACTCATTCTATGCCATACAAATTCATTCAAAAATGTCTGACCAAAGCACCAAAACCGTCCAGGAAAACGCCAATCCACCTGTTCAATCCCAGGTTACAGAAACTGAAGATGTCAATGCATCTACTCTATCTGAGGTTACAGCCACTGAATCAGAACAAGTGGAAACACTACGAAGAAGTGAAAGAAATCGAACCCCGACAGAAAAGGGAAGAGAATTTCAAGAAGAATTGCTAAAAGGTGTACAACATCGGTACAGAATGATTTTCGAAAAGTGGAGGTATCATGCAAGAATAAGCAAGGAAACATTGTCAGTTGAGGCCTCCGAAGGAGAATTAAAGGTACTGATTCATAACGTGAAGATCACCCGTTCTGAGGTAACATCCATTTATGAAGAATTACGTCGACTGCAAACCCCTGAACCAGACATACGGCGCAAGGTAGACACCTGTGTGTCTCTTTCAGAATTCATTGTTATGAAGGCAACAAAGAAACTTCAAGGGCATACTTCAGAAGAAGAGGAAGATCCATGGCCTGATACTGGTTCAATCCTAGACTCAACAAGTTCCTGGTCAAAGCCACCGTCTCATAAGTCAAATTGTACTTCTACTGGCTCAAGCAACACAGTCAAAAGAAATGAGGCTGCAGCTGAAGCCGCTGCATCCCAAGAAGTTCTGGCAGTGTTGGAAGAACAAGAGAGGGAAACAAGAGAACTTCTATTGCTACAAGCTGAAGAAAAGGATCGTCTGGCACAATTTGAATCTGAAGAACTAGCCAGACAACAATCAATGGAGGCCGAACATCAAAGGTTACAGGCTGAAGAACTAGCCAGACAACAATCAATGGAGGCTGAAAATCTAAGGTTACAGGCTGAAGAACTAGCCAGACAACAATCAATGGAGGCTGAAAATCTAAGGTTACAGGCTGAAGAAAAGAATCGACTGGCGCAATTAGAAGCCGAGAAGCTGGCTAGACAACAAACAATGGAGGCCGAGACGCTGGCCAGACAACAAGTGATAAAGGAAAGGCAACGAAAGATTGAACGTCTAGAAGAAATGAAGAAGTTGAATGCTGCACAAGCTCGAGTAAGAGTCTACGACCTAACCGAAGGAAATTCTCTCAATACCCCAGACCTCCCATCCACTCACCAACCTCTGCCAGTCCCAACACACGCCCTCAATATTTCAAGCCCTCCATTCATTCCCCAATCTCCGCCATTTACAGCACAAGCCATACACACTTCAACCCCCTCATTCATTCCTCAATCCCTACCAGTTACGACGCAAGCCCCCTACCTCTCAAACCCCTCATTCATTCCTCAATCCCTACCAGTTACGACGCAAGCCCCCTACCTCTCAAACCCCTCATTCATTCCTCAATCCCTACCAGTTACGACGCAAGCTCCCTACCTCTCAAGCCCCTCATTCATTCCTCAATCCCTACCAGTTACGACGCAAGCCCCCTACCTCTCAAACCCCTCATTCATTCCTCAATCCCTACCAGTTACGACGCAAGCTCCCTACCTCTCAAGCCCCTCATTCATTCCTCAATCCCTACCAGTTACGACGCAAGCTCCCTACCTCTCAAGCCCCTCATTCATTCCTCAATCCCTACCAGTTACGACGCAAGTCCCTTACCTCTCGAGCCCCTCATTCATTCCTCAATATCAACAAGTCACAAGTCAAGCCCCAAGTCCCCAAGGTCTACCTCAAGCTGCAACAAGCGCAACGCCCCTGCCCCAAGAGCAGAACACCCTTGATTTCGTCAGTGTGCTAGCAGAAGCCATAAGTATTAATCGTCTTCCAGCTCCAGAGCCCACAGTATTCACTGGAGATCCTTTGAAATACAAAGAATGGCAAGTATCTTTCAGAACATTAATAGACAAGAAAAACATTTCAAAGGAAGAGAAACTGTACTATTTGAGAAAGTACGTAGGTGGCACTGCAAAGAAAGCCATTGAAGGTTTCTTCCTACTAGGAAATGAAGAAGCATACGACACAGCCTGGCAGCTGTTAGAAGAACGGTTTGGAAACCTACTCATGATTGGGAAGTCCTTCACAGACAAGCTGCATGCTTGGCCAAAAATAAGCGTTAAAGATGGCCAGGAGCTAAGAGAATTGGCTGACTTCCTCAAAGGCTGCCAAGCTGCAATGCCCTACATTAAGACGCTGGAAATCCTCAACCACTATAATGAGAATCAAAACCTTCTGCGGAAATTACCAGACTGGTTGGCATCCAGATGGAACCGTAGAGCCATGAAAGCCAGACAAACAAAGGATGAGTACCCACCATTCAAAGAGTTTGTAAACTTCTTGTCAGAAGAAGCAGACCTTGCTTGTGATCCCATATGCTCTATGCAAGCACTTAAGGGTGGAGAAGGTGACAAAGCAAAATTTCCACGAAGCCAGCCCTTTCAAGCGAAGGTTCTGTCCACAAACGCAACACCGAGCAGCAACCTGTCATGCATCTTCTGCAAAAAATCTGGACATATCCTTGCTGTGTGCAGAAAGTTTGTAGAAAAGACAGTTCAAGATCGTGTCAAGTTTGTGCAATCTGAGAAGCTTTGCTTCGGATGTTTGGAGACCGGTCATCGCTCAAAGGAGTGTGAAAATAAGGGCACCTGCGAAAATTGTCAGAAGAAACACCCAACATGTTTGCACGATGACAATTTCAAGGCACAACAAAGGTCAACGACCCCAAGGGGAGAAAACAACAGGAGAGATGGAGCAGACACGGAAGAGGTGGATGAAACAGCACATGCCAACAGAATCATACAAGAAGGTTCAAACACGAAAACGTCAACCACC
Source organism: Gymnoscopelus microlampas (assembly GCF_963454915.1). Lineage (NCBI taxonomy): Eukaryota > Metazoa > Chordata > Actinopteri > Myctophiformes > Myctophidae > Gymnoscopelus > Gymnoscopelus microlampas. The sequence continues at coordinate 50,982,940 of NC_139940.1, read as the reverse complement.
ATACCTGTCTGGGTCTCGTCCATAAAGGAGCCAGATCAAGAAGTTCTTGTCTATGCGCTCTTAGACACGCAGAGTGATACGACTTTCATCCTTGATGAAGTGGCCCAAGAACTGAACACAAACAAAGAAAATGTCAGATTGCGGCTATCCACGATGTCTACAAGGTCAACAGTTATACCCTGTCAGAAACTGACAAACCTTCAAGTGAGAGGATATAACCTAGAAAAGAGAATTTCATTGCCACCAGTTTTCACCAGAGAGTTCATTCCAGGAGACAGGTCGCATATTCCAACCTCTGAAACTGCTCTAAAATGGCCTCATCTGGAACAACTGGCTGACAAGATTCCACCACCGTTGGAGTGTGAAATAGGCTTACTGATTGGCTATGACTGTCAACAGGCCCTTCTTCCAAGAGAGGTCCTGTCCAGTGAAGAAAATCATCCGTATGCACAGCGGACTGATCTCGGCTGGAGTATTGTTGGCCACTCGGACCCAGTAAGCGACTACAGTGACTCAATTGGAATCAGTCACAGAATTATAATGCGACAAGTAATTCCTGCTGTACAGCCATCAGTTGAGCTGAAAGACAAAGTACGCTTCGTGTGCAAAACGCAAGTCAAGGAGATTAATCCAACAGATATAATCAAAGCTTTGGAATTCGACTTTACTGATCACACTGCAGATAATAACCCAGTTTCTCAAGAAGACCTTCTCTTCTTGTCCAAGGTGAAAGAAAGCATAAGACAGAAGGAAGACGGCCACTACGAACTTCCACTTCCTTTCAAGACAGATAAGCCTAATCTCCCTGACAATAAGCAATGTGCAGTTCATAGGCTCGTCTCCTTAGAGCGACGACTGAGGAGGAACGAGCAGTATTGTAAGGACTACGTACATTTTATGAATGACATAATAACAAGAGGAGATGCCGAGAAGGTCCCACAGCCTGAACTCGATAACCATCCAGCATGGTACATCCCGCACCACGGAGTTTATCACCCCCACAAACCCGGGAAAATCCGTGTGGTTTTCGACTGTTCAGCCCGCTTTCAAGAAACCTCTCTAAATGATCACCTCTTGACAGGACCGGACCTAACTAATGGATTAGTTGGAGTACTATGTCGATTTAGGAAAGGCCCAATAGCCATAATGTGTGATGTCGAAAAGATGTTCCATCAGTTCCACGTCGCAAAAGAACACCAAGACTACCTAAGGTTCCTCTGGTGGGATAAAGGAGACCTGAACACCAAGCCCTCCGTGTACAGAATGCGAGTTCACCTGTTTGGGGCAGCTTCATCCCCTGGCTGCTCCAACTTCGGCCTCAAACATCTGGCATCACAGGGTCATGGAACATTCAGCGAAGAGTCCATCAAGTTCATTCAAAGAAGTTTTTATGTAGACGATGGCCTAACAAGCGTAAAGACGTCTGATGAAGGCATACGTCTTGTGGAAGAATCAAGAGCCTTGTGCAAAACAGGAAACCTTCGGCTACATAAGTTTGTGTCCAATTCCAAAGAAGTAATTGGCGCAATACCACCCGAAGAATGTGCCCAAACCAAAGATCTAGACATGGCCTTAGGAGAACTTCACATCGAGAGAGCACTTGGAGTACAGTGGTGCATCGATGTGGATGAATTCCAATTCAGAGTCACAGTGAAGGAAAATCCACTGACAAGGAGAGGGGTTCTCTCAACCGTTGCCTCTGTCTATGATCCACTAGGGTTTGTGGCCCCTTTTATTCTAGTTGGCAAACAGATCCTTCAGACGCTATGCAGAGACAAAGTGAGCTGGGATGAAGATCTCCCTGAACACATTCTGCCAAGGTGGGAGTCTTGGCTCAAAGACCTACCTCGCTTGGCAGCAATGAAGATTCCAAGACCATACCTTCCATTAAGCTTTGGAGAGGTATTGCGATATGAGCTGCACAACTTCGCGGATGCAAGTTCCAATGGCTATGGTGCATGTTCGTATCTCAGAGCGATAAGTGAAACAGGACAGATTAGTTGTTCACTTGTAATGGGGAAGGCAAGAGTAGCCCCTACCAAACTAACCACTATTCCAAGGCTTGAATTGTCGTCAGCTGTGACTTCAGTCCGCATTTCCGAAGTCGTCAAGATGGAGCTCGAGATCGAAAACCTACAAGAATATTACTGGACTGACTCAAAGGTGGTCCTTGGCTACGTGAGCAATGATGCCAAGCGGTTTCACACGTTTGTAGCCAACCGCATACAACGTATAAGGTCTAGCACAAGTCCTGAACAATGGCGACACGTCAGCTCTGAAAATAACCCGGCCGACCACGCCTCAAGAGGACTAAGTGCAATTCAGCTGAAAGAGTCCAACTGGCTGAAAGGCCCTGACTTTCTTTGGGAACCGAATCTTCCACTCGAAGAGGAGATGGTGGGAGAAGTAGAAATGACCGACCCTGAGCTTCGTAAGGTCTATGTTCATGCGGTCAACACGAAGGAAATGAGTCCAATTGTGAATCGATTCACAAAATGTTCTGACTGGTCTAGAGCTGTGAGAGCAGTTGCCAGGCTCAAGAGATTTGTCAGAGAATTCAAGAAACTTCAAACAAGAACGAACGACACAACTAGCCTTGAAGAAAGGAAGGATGCGGAAATCCTGATTATCAAGCTGGTGCAAGAGGAAGCTTTCGCCGAAGATATCCAGAAGATCAAGCTCCAGAAAGAAGGCACCTTGAATAAGCACAACAAGTTGCATCAGTTGAACGCCTTCCTGGACAAAAATGATGTGCTCAGGGTGGGAGGAAGGCTATCCCAATCAGCCTTGCACCATGACATAAAACATCCAGCAATACTACCGAAGAAGTCTCATGTGTCAGCCCTGCTCGTCAAACATTATCATGAGCGTGTACTTCATCAAGGAAGAGGCATGACCATGAACGAGCTGCGTGCAAACGGAATATGGATCTTAGGATGTGGAAATATGGTTTCCTCGCACATCTACAAGTGTGTAACATGTAGGAGATTCAGAAGAACTACCGAGATTCAACAAATGGCAAATCTGCCAGAAGAGAGAACCGAGACGTCCCCTCCCTTCACTTACTGTGGTATTGACTGTTTCGGCCCCTTCATTGTAAAGGAAGGAAGAAAGGAGTTAAAACGATATGGACTGTTGTTTACCTGCTTATGCTCCAGAGCAGTACATATAGAAACACTAGACGACATGACAACAGACGCCTTCATGAATGCGCTTAGAACATTCATAGCCATCAGAGGGCCTGTACGACAACTAAGATGTGACCAGGGAACAAACTTCATGGGTGCAAGGAGAGTGTTTTCTGAGCTGCTCAAGGGAATGGATCAAGAACGTCAACGAGCAATCGGTTGTGAATTCGTAATGAATGTCCCATCAGCAGGCCATATGGGTGGAGTTTGGGAGCGCCAAATTAGAACGATTCGAAGCATCCTGACTGTTATGCTTGACAAGTCTGCAAGTAGACTTGACACTGCAACTCTGAGGACATTTCTTTATGAAACAATGGCCATAATCAACAGTAGGCCACTAAGTGTCGAACATCTCCATGATCCTACCGGTCCAGAACCTCTAACTCCCAACCACATATTAACCATGAAGTCATCAGTTATTCTACCCCCTCCTGGACAGTTCTGCAAAGAAGACCTCTATCTGAACAAGAGATGGAAGAGAGTGCAGTTCCTAGCTAATGAGTTCTGGCAAAGATGGAGAAGGGAATATTTGCTAAACCTCCAACAACGACAGAAATGGCAAAAAACTAAACGAAATTCACAAGTAGATGACATCGTTATTGTACAAGATGACAGTTCACCAAGAAACGAGTGGAAGCTCGCCAGGGTTGTAGAAGCCTACCCGAGTGCAGACGGCTTGGTGCGAAAACTAAAACTACTGGTCAGCAGCACTACACTTGATAAAGGCAAATCACACACTAAACCAAGTCACCTTGAAAGGCCGATTCATAAAGTAGTAACATTACTCGAGGCCAACTAGGTCACATACATGTACATAAAGTCACACTCACTCAAGTTCGAAACTTTTAATTTGTTTAAATAATTTTGGTTGCAAGAAAATCCCACGTTTGTAATAACGAGTGTTTTGGTGGGAGTGTAAGTGCTGTTATTAAAATGCAGACTATAAAAATACTAAAATTGCTAAAATACAGAAAATTAAGTTCATATGGTATAATTCCTAATTTCATGATATAAATAAATGTTTTGGGTCATAATTGATTTCATGTAAGGTTAAAAATGTAAAAACATAATGTGATTAAAAGTTCTGGGGCGGAACAAAAGTTCCCTGTCTGTCAGCAGCACACACCGGACCATTACTGATTGATGCATTGATTGCATGTCATTACTGACAGGTGGTGCAAACAAACCTGGTCGACTAAATCTCTGTAAACTTGCAGTGTATGTGATATCGCGCTGCTAAAGTCACTAAAGACGTCTGAAACCAAGAACAGACGGTCAAAAGAACATTCTAAGGACACTAACCAACCAATGCACGAAGAACCTCTTTTCCACAACAAGCGGCCAACGAGGTATTTTATGTTTGATCTCGTTTTGATGTTACCGTTGTGGTTAACCTGCGCGTTGCGCACTTCTACAGGTCATTGTATTTTCATTTATGTATGCTTTGGGCTACACGTTATTTACTGTGCAAGTTATTGATTGTATGCTTATTATTTTTTGTGTGAACATATAGTTCTCACGGCATGACTGAGGGATGAGGAGAATGCCTGAAGCAATAAATGCCCGTTCATAAAGAACCCGACCTGTGTCTTCAATGTTGTGCGAGGAGCTACATAGCCTACTTTCAACTGATTGGCTGAAATTGTCAACCCACATGAAAAGTATTTTCTGTTTACCAAAGAGCTGGAGAGACCCTTGTTACTGAACAACAAACAAAAACTACCCTTGATCAATAGACTAGTTTGCAAGAGAAAGTATCTGTGTTTTAATTGTCATTTCTTTATTGTTTAATAACTTTTTCTTTTTTAAACAAATAACTTTGCCATATGCCATTCATATAGAAACATCTTGTCAATCATGGCATATTTGAAACGTATCCTAGACATATTTGCATTGTGTTTATGAGCCGTGATAGAGCCAATTAGGCTACTTGCCAAACTTACTACTATACCAAATAAAAAAATATTATTTTATATATTCATAACCTTTAGGAAAATCAGGAAGGTTTAATGGAAAATAGGGAGTCTAAAATGTATTTTACCATTGGGTTAGGGATTCTATTCTGTTTTTTGAAAGAGAGGTGCATTTTGTTAAAATAGGTGTTAAAGCTCTATATTGTCATTGTAATCATAGTAATAATTTGTTCAACTGATGTTCTCCAGCTGTTTTATAAACATAAAATGTATTTTCAGAAGATGGTATAGTCTAAAATGTATTTACCATCATATTCTATTCCATCATTTGAAAGAAACTGGACTGGTGAAAACAAATGCGTGTTCAGTGAAATCACGTTTTATTTCATTTAATGTATTTTTGTTTTCTGTTGTGGGGATAGAGATAGATAGATGAATGTGGTCCTCACTCCAACACAGTGTCGGCCCTATGGGGGGGCATTGGGGGGCAATGCCCCCCCAGATTAGACTTTGTGCCCCCCCAGTTCAGATTGGCCAGATGTTTTTATTATTTTAATTTTTTTCAAGCAGCGCAGCGCAGCGCAGCGCAGCGCAGTATAGCCTGCCTTTTTTTTCTCCCGCTGTGGAGTCTGTGCCTGTGGAGATGCAATGCCGACATTACATTAAAGACATTATAGGCCTAATGCTGTAATTGTATTTGTTGTTGGTGCATATAGGGGCAAGGTAAATGAACCGAATTAACCGAAATAGAGTTACAAAACACCCCAAAAAAGTAAAATATCCATCCAATAACCGAAAAAAATCGCGCGCCGGCGCTTCGCGCCGGCGCGCACGGGTCCATCACGCACAGCGTGCGTGAGGGACAGGCAGGTGCCCCCCCTAGAATAATTAATGCCCCCCTGCTTATTACTGTCTGCAGCCGGCACTGCTCCAACACAGTAGGTAGCAGCAGACCACCTTATTTAACAGAAGAAGACAACAAGAGAGCATGCTTGCAGTGTTGCCATGTCTGCTATTTTACAAGTGACTTTAGGCCTTTTTTTTTTGTAAAGTCGCTTGCTTATTTGGGCTTGCTTCCTATTCCTAATTGATTGAATACTTTATTAACAGTTCCAAATAGTACAGTGGTACGATATTACAATGATTGTTAAAAGGATAACACTAAAAGCTCCTATGGGGCTTGTTTCCATTGAGGTCCTGTAATGTTGTTTAGACAAGTGGTTCTCAAATAGTTTTATGTCAAGGAGTGGAACCCCCAAATGAATATCTTATGCATTTGTCCAACTAGAGACCCCCCCCCCCCCCCCCACACCCCCCATATGAAAATATCTTTGTGCCAGGGTAGGGACCCCCATACAAGATTTGTGTTGTTAAAATGTTTCAAAAATATTCCAAATATTTCACATTTTCTTTCAAATTGCCGCTAGGTGTGTGTGTGCGTGTGCGTGTGCGTGTGCGTGTGCGTGTGTGTGTGTGTGTGTGTGTGTGTGTTTCATATACCTTGCTTGTTTCTCTCACATAATCTGGCAACACTCATTCCATGATGGCTGAAGAATCCCGGAGGAACATTTTTCTATTTCTCTCCCATTGTTTCTGCTTTTCTCTGTACTTGTGCTTGTCTTAGAGAAATGGAATGGCGGGACTCAGTGCTGCGTTAAGTTAAGAAGACCGTGTTTACTGTTAAAACCAAGTAAGGAAACCGAAAACCGCTGAAAGTTAGTGCCTCGGCGGGACGTTTGTTTTGAATCAGGTAATGTTATGCGAACAAAATAGCTGATCTACAAACTATTAAATAGCTCTATATATTCTGATATTACTAATTTCTATATTGTTTGGTCGAGTCTCCATGTCTCTCTAGCCATGGTTCACACATGACGCTTGTATAGAACAAGCGTCATGGTGCCGAGTCCCCCTGGTTCATGGAGGTGTTCGATTTTGTTTTACATTGCCAACTCTCACATGTACATAAACGTTCAGATTTCAAATATAAAGTAATTACCCCTGAGCCACGGATGTTACAAGGCGACCCGGACCGCGATAAGTACCCGTATCTCCCGTATTCAATAAAAAGCATTTTAATCTGATCGCCGGCCACTTTCTCCAAATTTTCTCCGATACTTTCAACCATGCGACACTAATGGTTGGGAGGTGTATTGCACCTTGATACATACAAAAAAAGCCTGGCGATGGGATTAAATTGCTTTTTATTGAACAATACGGGAGATATGGGTACTTATCGTGGTCCGGATTGCCTTGTAACATCCGTGACTCGGGGGTAAGCACTTTATATTTGCAATCTGAACGTTTATGTACATGTGAGAGTTGGCAATGTAAAAAAAAAAAACGAACACCTCTATAAACCAGGGGGACTCGGCACCATGACTGTCATGGTATGACAGTCATGTTTCAGGGCTACATGTCTCTCCAGCTCTTTATTAAACAGAAAATGCATTTTCAGGTCGGGATACCAATTTTATCTTATTAGGATAGGGAACTCAAAAGGTCTGAGTAAACTTCTTTCATCACTGACTGGCGATTTGACAACAGTATGCCAAACATAAAGATATGCCATAATAAGCCTTGTAGTAAAAATGCATACCCCATACAATGTACTTTATTACTATTGTTATTATTATTTTTCTATTCCTGTAGATTCGAATAAGTAATTATCATGGCAATGCTTGGTTCTGTATAGCAGAGTTTCTCAAAGTGGGTGCTGTGACACAAGTCCAGGGGTAGAAAACGGACCTGAGTTGCACTGTAGCTTCTTGGTGTGTTCTTTTTCCATCTAAACCAAATCTCTTTGCCAAAAATAGCGGATCTACAAGCTCACAGCGCCTCACGATGCGTTGTGAGCTTGTAGATCTGCTATTTTTGGCTAATGTTCCATCCAGAATAAGGATGGTTAAACGTCAAGTATAAAATTATTTTCAATCTGTCCTAAATGGAAACTGATATTCCCTCAAGTTTTCCTCATGAGATAGGCCTACTGTATTGTAGGGGGGAAGATTTACATATTTGCGTACATGACCAAAATGTAAGGTGCTATAAAGTAACAAAGTCATTCAGGGGTGCCGTGGATGAAAAAGTTATTTACAGGGTGCCCTGAGTCCAAAAAGTTTGAGAACCCCTGCTGTATAGGGCCGCAACTATCGATTATTTTCATAGATTTCATCATTTTTAAATCAGTGATTTTGAAGGACTAGGTATTTGTCTGCGGACCACCATCTGGAATATTTTAAATGTTATTATGTAAAAAATAATATTCCATTATTATTTTTTTCAAGTTTTGAAAATAGCCAATCTACAAGATAGTCGATGTCTATAGGGTTGAAATCCTAAAACTGGGTGCTGCTTTTGGGCTTGTTTTGTAGACCTGGCCTTATTAGTATTCAATAAAACCAAAAGAAGTAAAAATAAAAAGAAAATATAAGAAAATATAAGAGTAGCCAAACTGATTCGGCTACTCCTCGGATTGGGGCCCATGACCCACCTTTCTCCCACCCATTTTGCCAGCCTAGGCTGGCTCAGGGTGGAAGACAGGGTTAAACCACCGGCTTCGAATGCTATCAATGCATTGAATGGGAGATTATCACGTTTTATCAGACCATTGAATGGGCGAAGTAGGCGAGCTACCGTCTACCCCGCGATTTGTCAGACCATTCATTGGGCGTAATCAGGAGCTACTGACCTACCGACGGAGGCGGAGCAGTCCCCACAACAATATTTACGATTCTGTCCATATCGGTACATAACTCGAACGGCGCTGAGTAGGCACAGGCGAGGGTCGCACCGCTCCGGACGGCAACTCAGTCGCCTTAGCTCCTTCGGTGGCCCGTCGCGGGGCTCCACCTCGCCTGAGACTGCGCGCCTCCGTCATGGTCCGAAACCGAAACAACCAAAACCAAAACCGAAACTAAAGTATTTAAGTCATCTCCGTCGGTAGGTCAGTAGCTCCTGATTACGCCCACTGAATGGTCTGATAAATCGCGGGGTAGACGGTAGGTCGCCTACTTCGCCCATTCAATGGTCTGATAGAACGTGATAATCTCCCATTCTATGCATTGATAGCATCCGAATCAGGTGGTTAAACAACTAAAAATGGGACTGGCCTTCAAAATTGTAAACGAAAATTTGCCCGATATGCCCCCTATTCCCGCATATCTGAGTAAATACCTCCAAAAGGTTAGTGACACCCACAGTCACAATACCAGAGGGAGCGTTAACAACAATTTGGTACCACCCACCCATAAAACAAACATGGGCAAATTCTCCTTCTACAGCACTGCCACCCAGGATTGGAATGGGCTAACCCCATCCCTCAAAAAATGCAGTTCGCTGGGCTCATTTAAAAGAGCCTTAAAAAAATCACCTTTCAGGAGGCCAAAAGAGGAGGTAGTACCTTTTTCCCATTAGACAGCCGACCCCCCCCGTTCTTGTACATATCTTTCCCCCCCTTTTTTTTATTTCTTTTGTTGTACATAGTATTATATGTATGTATATATATATGTATGTATATATATATATATATATATATATATATATATATATATATATACATGTATATGTGTGTGTGTATATATATATATATATATATATATATATATATATATATATATATATATATTATATATTCTTGCTGTTTTTCTTATTTTCTTTGTGTAATGATATTCGAACTGTGATGCCACTATATATGTCTATGAATTGAATACCAAGGCCCTCATTGGAAACAAGTCCGCAAGGACTTTTATGAACGGACCTGTTAGACAAAGTATTTTAAATGTAAATGTGTTGTTTTACATTTTTTGCCTAATAAAATATTCAATCAAATTCAATCAATCAATACATTTACAGTGCAGAAGATGAATTAACACATCTCAATGAAAGGCAGCGGGAAAGGAAAGGTGATATAAAAGAACAGAGTTGAGCAGACCTGCAGTTTTCTTCAGTTTGTTCCAGATATGTGGTGCATAAAAACTAAATGCTGCTTCTCCATGTTTAGTTTTGATTCCAGGGACAGAAAGCAGACCTTTCCCAGATGACCTGAGAGGACTGGAAGTGATGGAGGCCGCTATGTTGAGACCAGTGATCAAGTTACACAGAATAGGTATGTACTGTTTTACTGTAAACATTTAGTCTAATAGGTATACTGTAGGTATGTACTGTTATGTGAAGTCATGTTCAGATATGATTATCGTTACGTTGTCGGGGGAAAAACTAACTAATTAACATAAGCAGCGTTAGAGGGGTTCTCACATGCATGGCCTTTTTACACGTACAGTTTGCGGTACGATTTGTCAGTGATGGAAGAAGTACTCACATGTTTTACTTAAGTAAAAGTATCAATACCGGTACCATATTGTAGAAATAGTCTGTTACAAGTACAAGTTTGGTATTCAAAATGTACTTTAAAGTACCGAAAGGTAAAAGTACTATTTATGCAGAAGGTTCCATTTTACAAGTTTTCAAATGTATAAAATCTAAATGTATAAAAATCTGATCTGCAAGCTCAAAGCAATGCATTGTAAGCTTGTAGATATATAGGTCTGAAGTGGTTTTGTAATAATAATCAAAATCTACAAAGCGATCCATTCTGATTCTTGGCGTTATAGTCGAGTACAGTACGTGCTACTCACGTGAGATATGACTGTGAGCACGCAAGACAAGGCATTTGGTGATGAGAATTCAATAGCATCATCCATCCATCTGCAGGCTGGCATACCTGCTGAACCTTAATCCGTTGAAATAAAAATGAACAGAGGATGTCAGTGTTCATCTGTTGAACACTTCTCTAATATTGAACACAATTCACACTTGCATATGCAAGCAGCGTCATGATGCTAATTGCAAGGTGTTCACACTTGCTTTCTGCAAAGACTTTAGTCTAATAGGTATGCACTGTTTTACTGTAAATATTTAACTATGTTACAGCCCTGTCAGTGCTGTAGAGCAAGGTTTCCCAAACCTTTCAGGCCACGCCCCCCAAAACACTCATAATTTGAACTTGGGACCCCCCACCCTGACAAGCACTTGGAATTGTAGACATAAATATTGTGAAAATAGCTGAATTACGAGCTCACAACGCATTGCACTGCGAGGAATTCTGTGCTTGTAGATTGTTCATTTTCACAATTCTTGCCTCTTTCTTATATAATATTTCACATTTATTATAAGCTATTAAAAAGGTCTTAAAAGTCATTAAATTGTAACTTTCGAAATGTGCAAACCTGAGGAATGATGATGTCGATGTCTGCTGCTGGTGGTGGTGCTGCTGCTTCCAGCCTGTTCAGGCTGTGTGCAGCAAATGAAGATTCAGAGGTGGTCTCCGGTGGGGCAGGGTCCTTTTGAGGTACAACCTCTAGTTAGGCTAAAATGACCTGTTATATTTTGTTGCAGACGTGTCTCATAAAAAAGGAGATCTCATAGCTCATGAGCTTGTAGATCGGCATTTTTGATGTGACAACGGCACAAGTATAAATCACCCTTTAACGCTATGTCTATGCAAATATTATTTTAATAACTTGCCTTACTACTTTGTGACATCTTTGCTCCTTGACAAAATAATAAAGATGACAGGTGATTAACCCGGAATAAACCACGGATTAATTCTGAATCCCGACGTCAATGACTGTAATGTCAAATCTGCATAGCGTAGCTGTATCAGATGAATCTGCCATTCCATTGCAGTCCAGGATCAGTTGAATCCGTTCAGTTGTTCAAAATCATGAAAACACATTGACAATAGAATAGACTTTATTTGCCATTTGCATGGATGCATAGGAAATCTTAGAGATCAGCTCCCAGGGTCAGCATTTAAAAAAGACAGAACATTTAGACTGACAGAACAAACATACATCCTACAATCCTACATATGTCCTACCATACTCTTTACAAGGCAAATAGAATAAATAAGTACTTCATAGTTGATAGATTGCTTTATCATTTTACAAACACCTTAGGCTCAGATCACACATTGGAATAAGATAGACACAGACACAGCGGAGATCTCCTTCACTTTTTACTTGCCGCAAGGAGCAAATGTACAGCTTGACCTGAATCATTTCTGAAGTACAAAATACTTTACATTGATATATATACAGCAACATGAGAAGGGGAGACAGTTAAGCAGGAGGCAGGGCTTAGGAAGTACTCTATGAGTACTCAGTACTTGAAGTTAGCAGGCAGAGCAGAGGATACAGAGACAGCAAGCAGAGGGGAGGCGTGACTTAAAAGTATCAGAAACACGGAGGTACTTAGAAAGTACCTAAAGTAATAAGTACAAAAAGTAATCCATTACCAGCGTATTTGAAGCCTTGGAGGAGAAAGCTAGAGTGCTGCAGACAAGAGATAAGCGTGGAATGCCAAACACATAACTCATAGGTGCCTTGTAACAATAACAAAGCAGCTAGTATTGGCCCTTCTCTCCTCCTCTCAGTACCAAGCACAATAGAAATGAACATTTATGCATTAATTATATGAACACATTCAAATATGAACAGACTTATAAACACACATTACCCCATTTACTTTATAACTGATAAGAGGATCCTTCAATAGTCCAACTAAAAAGAGTGCAAACTAGAAAAAGTGCTCCTCGGAGCGCAGTTCACCGCCAGGTCAGGTAGGTTATAGTGGGCCAGCAATGTTTGGAATTTGCCAATCAGGATGGAATATAAAAAATCCGTTGGCTCCGTCCTGATCACTTGACTATTATAGATAATGTGTACCGATTTGTGTGAAATTTTGATAAAACATTGTTTTACATAAGTCGGCCTCCTGGTGGCGCTCTAAAAGGCAGATGTGAAAAATGCAGGCAAATGTTTTTCCTCTGCCTCTAGGGAGTGCGCGTGCAAAGTTTTACACAGATACTAGGTGCAGTTATAGGTAAAACACAAATGGGCCTGTTATAGCGCCACCATAAGGCTGATTTGAAACAATTCAAGTGGCATCTCTTCCTCGGCCTAGTGGGAATGTGCGTGCAAAATGTCACGGAAATTGCATGCTGTGTTCATGATTTGAGGCATTTTGTTCAAAACGGAGCACTCTTGCAAACCTTGGAAGCCCAGCTTAGCCAATCAGGATGGATAAGGGGAAAACCCACTAAACTGGAATTGAAGCTCACTTCCAGTTTCTCGTTCAGCCTGTTGTTCTTATTAATGGCTCATCAGATGTTGCTATTTCACCTTCTACCATTTGCAATACATCTCAATAGACGTAAATTAGGTTTTGGGCGAACTTTACACTTGATTATATTACCTACTTAGTAAACATTTTCATAAACACTTTGTTTTCAATCGCTAGTTTAAAGTCTTTTGAAGTAATCATGATATGCATTTAGTAAATTATGGTCCCATTAATTTTATAATTAATAAAGTAGGGTATGTTTTTATGGTATGTCTTTAGGCTTTCTACTAGTTCTACCGAGTGAACACCCGCCCTCGCTGCGGGTGTAGCCAATTGCATAAAAGTGCGTGTGTGCACAGTTTTGTTGCGATCAAGCAACGGTTCCACGAGATTAGCTGTTCACGGACGGACGGACAGGGTGCAAAACATAGTCTCGGCCATGCCTTCGGCCTGGTGGAGACAATATTAGTGCAATTAAACTATCATGATTCAGTTTAAGGCTGAACGATTAATCGTTTTCAAACGGAAATCGAGATTTGAAACCACGTGATTAGCTAATCGCAAAGGCTCCTTCTCTCCATTGTGGCTGCCTTTCTCTACAATACAGGGAGAGAGGGGCAGCGAGTCCCCCCCCCCCCCCTCTCCCTCCCCGGTGGCTATGTGTAATTATAGTTTGTCGAACGGCCGCGTTGCGCAAAAGTCCGCAACAAGGGAATCCTGCTTTGTAAAACGTATATTTCTTCTCCAATAATCAACACATGTCTCTAACTGTTCCGTCTCTATTATGCTCTCCCCCTTCCACAACGGCGTTGTTCTTTAGTTCCTATCTATATTTGTTTCTGTATGTGTAACTTATATTGTTCCCATCATTATTATTATGAACTTTGTATCTTTTTCACTTATGTATTCTGAGTTTTTGACTTTCCAATGAGTAGTGAATACAATGTACAGTAGGAGAGGACTTTGACTTAAAAAAAAAAGTGTTATAAGCTAAATACTGGATATCAGTACATTTTCTGTTGTGCAATGTGCTTCTGGAGCCATACTTATTTCACAGTTGTGAATTGTTTACACAAAAAGGTCATTATTTGTTTACTTTTTAATTTTATTTCTATTACTTGAACTTCATTTCAGAAAGTGCTGGTCTTCTTGAGCCATAAGTTAATAACTTAAAGTTGTACAGTGCAAATAAAAAAAACGATTTTTAGCAGCCTCTGCTGGTCATTACCGTCACTGCAGGCCGTTTGTTTATTACTGCGTTACCCAGAATTCCATTCGTTTTCACCGGAAGACGGAAGCGTTTCAAGTTTCCTTTTTGTTATTAGCGCGGTAGTTCCTGGCCAAACAGGAAACCGGTGCAGTAGTTCCTGGCCAAACAGGAAACCGGTGCATTTCCGCTTTCATTTTCCGGCCAGATGACGTCATTTTCGCGGGAAGGTCAACCCCGACAACGTTTCCCCGACAATAGAAAATATATAAATAAAAGGCTTTTGGGGGTGAAATTCATGGAGTGGGTGTTGTGAAACATTTGCCACTCACAAAAGATATACAATTTAACTTTAGTTTTACTGAAAAAGTTACCTAGCATTACTTTAACAAGTTCAATGTTGGGTTGTTTACAAAAATAAGCTATTTCTATTCCAGCTGAATGTTTAAATATGTACATGTAAAAAAGTGCTTGGAAGATGCATGTTGGAAGCAATTCATATCTTTTAGTCTCATCCTTATTTATTAGAATCTACAATAGAACAGTAAATACATGGTATGCCATTTGGTATGTTCCATTACTTCCAATTACTTTTTAAACGTACACAGTACAAAACTGAAGCTTGACTTATTCTTTTATTTTTATTTATTTCTTTGGAAATGTAATAAAATCGCAAATAAAATCGCAATATCAGTCAGAAAAATCGCGATTCGATTAATGTCCTCGGCTACTAATCCCACAGTGGCAGGAAAAAAACTGTTTAAAAAGCGTGTCGTGTGGGTGGAGATTCTCTCTGGCCTGTGGTGTCTCAGGTTGTGTTCCGAGTCCCTCCACAAGAACATAGGGTGACCTGGTTGATGTCGATCCTAAAGGATGGTCTGTGCTGCTTTCGACGAGAGTGAGGGGCTGAGGACTGAGTCCGGCCTTCTTCGGCATCCTAATGAAGTACATCCGCTGCTGTGTTTTTTTCACTGTAGCAACAGTGTTTTCAGTCCAGCTCCGATTGTTTTGACACATGAAGGCCAAGGAACTTAAAGCTGTCTCCCTGCTCCACCTCTGTCCCCTTGATGTTGAGGGGTCGCAGTGTAGGAGGTCCCCTCCTAAAATCCAGAATGATTTCCTCCGCTTTGAGCAGACAGAGTTTGGACTTGTTGCCTTTTGAAAGTCTGTGCCTGTGATTTGTGCGACAATATCACAGTATCATGTTCTGTTTAACATTATCTTGTATTAAAATCAAAATATCCATAACATTAACTATAAAGCACTCATATTAATAGTCGGATGGGCTCTTAACATATCAAGCAAGGTGTACTCCAGAACGTGAAACGTTCAACTTGTCCGATCGGATGAGTCAAATTTTCTTTCACTTGCCCAAAAACACCAACTTGTGCCAGGCAAGTGGTCAACTGTTAATGTTGACCACTGCATGATCACCACAGTGGTGATGAATTGCACTGTGCTTCAGGTGTGCTACATACAGGTTATTGCTAGATGTGTGGGACCAGCAGTTGTTTTTCTGACGGCCCATGTCCGCCAGAAGCAACAAGTGCCCACTACCGACAGATTTTTGTTGGATCCTGCAGGATCCCAATCCCAATGCTGGGCTCTAATCAAAATAGATTAGCATACTTGTTCTACACAATGCGTGATAATCAAAAAATATTCACCAGATCGATACACATACTTATCTACTCATCCCTTATTGTCTGTTATTGTTGAACTTGAGTTAATTCAAGAATCAAGAGGGTTTGTGTTATTCACTCATACAGGTTGTACAAGCAGCAAAATGTTGGTGTGGCATCATGTTCCGCAACACTGTGCTAACTACAGCAATAGATCAATCTTTGTCTCAATTCCTTCATTCCAGACCAGTCTATGGAGTCCAGACTGCAGGTAAAGATAAACACTCCAGGACAAGACCCAGCCAGAACGGTTTCCGTTAAACATGAGGAACCTGAAAACCACCAGAACCACGGTGAGTTTCATGGTCTCTCTGTTTCTTTGCTTTAGCCATCTAAAGGTTACGAATATGATTAATATTGAATTGATTCAAAGAAACTGTCAAGGAAGCAGACACAAATCTGACTTTTGTTATAATGTTGACCCTGAACGTGAAGGCAGATTGATGCATGTAAGCTCGCTCTTATCAGATCTATGTTTTCTATCTCAGATGCGTGTCCTGCCCCGTCCTCAGTTAAACCATGCTGTGACCAATGTGGAAAACGTTTCAGTAAAATTTCTGCCCTCAAGGCACACAGGAGAATTCATACTGGAGAGAAGCCTTACTCCTGTGACCAATGTGGGAAAAGCTTCACTCAAATGTATCACCTTACGTTACACAAGAGAATTCACACTGGAGAGAAGCCTCACTGTTGTGAGCAGTGTGGAAAAAGGTTCACTCACATGTCTACCCTCAAGGCGCACATGAGAATTCACACTGGAGAGAAGCCTTACTGCTGTTACCAATGTGAGAAAAGCTTTGCTCATATGTCTCACCTCACGTCACACAAGAGAATTCACACTGGAGAGAAGCCTTACTGCTGTGACCAATGTGGGAAAAGCTTCGCTCAGATGTCTCACCTCACGTCACACAAGAGAATTCACACTGGAGAGAAGCCTTACTGCTGTGATCAATGTGACAAAAGCTTCGCTCAGATGTCTCACCTCACTACACACAAGAGAATTCACACGGGAGAGAAGCCTTACTGCTGTGACCAATGTGAGAAAAGCTTCAGTCATATGTCTAACCTCACGTCACACAAGAGAATTCACACTGGAGAGAAGCATTACTGCTGTGACCAATGTGAGAAAAGCTTCGCTCAGATGTCTCACCTCACGTCACACAAGAGATTTCACACTGGAGAGAAGCCTTACTGCTGTGACCAATGTGAGAAAAGCTTCGCTAATATGTCTTACCTCACGTCACACAAGAGAATTCACACTGGAGACAAGCCATACTCCTGTGACCAATGTGGGAAAAGCTTCACTCAAATTTCTCACCTCACGTCACACAAGAGACTTCACACTGGAGAGAAGCCTTATTGCTGTGAGACTTGTGGAAAAAGGTTCACTGACTTATCTACCCTTAAGGGACACAGAAGAATTCACACTGGAGAGAAGCCTTACTGCTGTGACCATTGTGGGAAAAGCTTCACTCGCATGTCTCATCTCACGTCACACAAGATAATTCACACTGGAGAGAAGCCATAATTAAAACTGGAGAGAAGTCTTGTGGGTGTGATAATTGTAGGAAGTGTGTCCCTCATTCACTTTCTTAACAAGAATCTTTAAAAAATACATTCGTTTTTATACAGATTGTTACTAATGTTTCCTATATTAGACAAGCTACTTGCTATGTTACATAGCAAATATTGTACATATTTACAGAAATGTTTTGTGTTCTTGTAAAAATGCAAATGCTTTCTAATTTGTTGTTCTACTTTCATAAAGCAATGACTAAAGTGTTACAAGATATACTTGACATACATGTCATTACAACATGCTTTGAGTCATGATTATTGTAATAACACATTCTTTTCAGCGTTTATAACAAACATATACAGTGTTATAAGCAGATTTCATTTCAAAGTTTTATGTTTTCATAATGCATTATAGACAATTGTTTCAATGGAGTTCTGTTCATGATGGCCCAGGCTATACACATTTGACTTATTTTACTTAAACATTTTTGTTAAAGAAATTTAAAGGGAAATTCATATATTAGAAACTGTGTTTTGTTTTCCATTTTTGTGTTTCCCTCCTCTCTTACGTTCATGTGAAATAAACAATTCTATGAGCCTGGAATTAGTATTCTTTTACCCTCCATTAACAAATGTTATGAAGTTCTTTTACTAAGTAGTGATGTGGTACAAAAAGTAAAAACATTTAGTAGTACTTAAACTACATGAAGATGATACTAGGAATTAATTTTACTGTGTTTAGGAGTAATCTACTGTTAACTTTACTGTGTAGGAGTACTCTACTGTCGGATATTTAGGTCAAATGCTATTAAGAACTTTTACAGGTTGATGTGTGGAGTGATCACCCGACCAGAACTATTGATGTGCAATTTGCACAATGATACTCTCTGAAGTCTAATTCTGTTAATGTGTTCAATATGCACAATGAAACTTCATGGGAAGGTGGGGCCTGATCTATAAAAGATTGGGAAACAGAAACACTGATCTAACTTTCTCCCGCTGGAGATCTGGGCCACTTGAGTTTAGAGATATTTCTTAGTTTTATATTTTCTTATAGTTTTTTATATTTCTAGTTTTTACCAACATATACTATAGATCAGTTAGATACTTCAGAATTAACCATTTAATGCAATCCTATTGCGTTCAGTTTGGCGGTGTGTCTCTGCTCCTGTGATACTACATATTATCTGCGCAAGCTTGACACAGAATCTGAGATCCCAAACCCCCCAGAAGCAGAGCATAAGATGCAGAGTCATGCATCAACATAGAACCTTTCAAGGGCATAAATTAGTATACAGATTAACATGCAATCCACAGAGCATAGAATCTGTAGAAATAAACATTAAAATGTTGAGCCCTTCAAAAGGCATACATTACACATAATACATCATACATTTACTTATTTTTTTAAATTTCTATTGAATAAATGTTTGAATTTTCTTTATAATTTCTGAAAATGTCAGTTGGTTTTTTTTTTAAACTAAAGTATCCCATATGAGTTGCCCAGATTCCTCCTCCAGGCGACGCAACCGAGGCTGATCAGACCCTGGCTATGTCTAAGTGACATGCTACTGCCCCCACTGTCTCTTGAGGGCTTAGGGTGGCTGGTGAGATGTTAGCAGCAGGTCTTGGCGACACTCGGAGGAATGAAATGAATGAGAAAAGTAATTGAAACATGGCCCCCTCACGTATTAGGAGGGCAGCATGAGTCACCAGAACAAAGGACTGGTGTTTTCGATGAATCTATCATGGTTAAAATGGAGTTTGAAGTTACAATGGGTTTGTATAGGAAAGGCGCGTGTCTGATAAAAATGAATATCTAAATACTGAATTAAGCAACTTAAAAACTGTCTGGGGTGCTCACAAAAGCCTGAGTAGGCGTTAAAATGACCCTAATTAGTTTTGAAAGGGACATTTTTAAGTAAAAGTATCAATACCCTAATTGTAGAAATACAATACCTCCCCTGTGCAAACATTGGCACAGGGGAGGGTGATTACTGGCACACTGGCATAAGTGTGAGAGAGAATGTTTTTTTTACTTTTCAAATAAAATATTTTAAAAAATGTAGTCAATTTAATTAAGTGCCCTCACATCTGTATGCAAATTATATCTTGCACATAATTCTACATTCATTCAAACTATGAACTCTGACTGGGAAGGGAGTCTGGGAGATGGGTGGATTATTGCTAATGAGTCTAATGATCATTACAATGTCATAATTTGAAAGAAACTCTTTCAGAAGGTTATGTATACGGACAATCAAAAATATGTTGGAAATAATTTATTTTGATGTCATTATTAAACTTAATGTTCTCACAATATCTCACTCTAAAACTGCTTCAACTGTAGATGTATTTTTTGAATTTGCAAGCTCACAGCGATGTGACACATTGTGATCTTATAGAAAGGCTAATATTCTCCAAACAAATTTGAACATTTTGGAAATATTTGCTTACTTTTACTTTGGTACTGGAAGTATATTTTGATGCCAATACTTTTAAATTTGTACTCAAGTGGAACAAAACAAGCAGCACTGTGTAGATATCTCTGCTGTCGGGAAACTATGTCCAAAATATTAACTTTTCAGGAAATGACCCCCCCCCCCCCCCCAAAAAAAAACATGTTTTTGGATGACTTTATTTATACATTATCAGATACTTGAATGTGTCCTTATATTATCATCACTTTACCCAAATACAGCTCAAGTGGAGTTTTTGACCATTAATGTGGAGATTTGGAGTTTTTTTCCCGTCTGACTTCATCGTTCTAATCAACGATGGACAAAACAACTCACACAAGTTGGAGTTAGGTGGTTTGACCCACAGTTTGAGGATCCAATGGAGTTAGGAGGTTTAGTCAGAAGCACTGTAATACTTTTCATTGGTTCAATATTTGTAAAACTCACACACAAGGGTAAAGGGTGTTCAATAGCACTGATTTATTAAAACAAATAAAGTTGAAAATGGAGGTAACTGGTTTCTGCCCGACAGCGACGATTTGTGAGTTTTAATGCAAGCTTCGGGTCATGTGATCATCTGCAGCCATAAAATGCACTTGATGTCTTGTACGGCCTCTGTAGTAATTGTAGTTCCACTGCATTTGGAACCACAATTCCCCTGATGTCTGTCTAGTCACTGGAATGTTGGACACGGGTGTCTTATATTGACGGTCAAGTGATGACACTTCTGAACCCTTATGTGCTGCTGTATTCACTGTCCTTGTAATGCCTGCTGAAGGTCACAGGACTGAAAGCATTATAACTCACATATCTACACGTTAAAACTCATATCTACACATTAAAACTCACATATCAACCCTATTATGTGTATGCATTATACAATTCAAATCCTATTATATTTATGCATTATACAATTCAAACCCTATAGTGTCTATGCATTAGTGCATGCGCCTCACCTCACCTTTCTTGATGAATTGAATACACGGGACCACAATGGAAACAAGCCCCGAGGGCTTTTTGTGTTATCCCTTTAGCATCATTGTTAAATCGTACTATTTACTGTGCAAACTGTTAATTAAGCATTCAATCAATAAAAACACTTGATTGGTTCCCTAATCTTCAGTCCACCAATCATGTCTCATCACCTGCAATAAATACACCTACTGTATGCACCTTCCATCACCCATGTCCTGAGACACTCAGTTTAGTTTTGAGACCTACAGTCTATAGAGCACCAAAGTCCTGACGTCACTGCCACTAGAGGGCGCTGTCAACCAGGGTTGTGGCTTTATTTTTAGTGTTGATATCTCATCGGGGAATCTTAGATCACGTCATATAAATAAGAACTGTGTTCGAAAAATAAACACACCACCACGGCGATTTTACTCATGAAGCATCGACTGAAGGTGGAAATGTAGGCCTACACACCCAAAGAGTAACAATAAACGCTAGAAACGAGTCAAGCGACCCAAAGACTACATTTCCCTTGAACGTGGCTGCTGTAGTAGGGACAATGATTTCAGACCCAGAAGTGTAGTTCTTAAGACTTTTAAGGCAGAATTAATTAAAATTCTCCAGAAACAGGCTGTATCAAATATGAATGAATAGCCTATCATAAATGATGCAGAGCCACCCACTGACAGAAATGCCGGGGTGGCGTGTTTGTTTGGACCACAGTTCTTATATGACGTGATCTAAGATTCCCCTTTGGGGATATCAACACAAAATGTTCTAATAAGGGTTAAATAGCTCTATAGTGTTGCTGCTGAAGAGCAGTAACAGGGGGTCTCTGTCTCCAGCTCTTTAGTGAAGAAAATGCAACTTCAGGTAAGGATACCAATTTGATCGGATCAGGAGAGAACTCAAACAGGATAGAGGACAAACAAGTTAAATTTGAAGTGATGACAAATAAATGAGCTGAAAAAATGGAGGTGGAACACCATAACATTTCAGCTGATGAAAGGTACTTTCTCCTGATTGGCTGAAATTGTCAACCCATATGAACAGTATTTTCTGTTTGCCAAAGAGCTGAAGAGTTTTAAAAAACAACAACAAATAACTATGCCATATGCCATTCATATAGAAACATCTTGTCAATCATGGCATATTTGAAAAGTATCCTAGACATTGCATTTTGTTTATGAGCCATGATAGAGCCAATTAGGCTACTTGCCAAATTTGCTGCCTTACCAAATTAAATGTCAAATTAACTTTTAGGAAAATCACGAAGTTTGAGTGGAAAATATGGAGTCTAAAATGTATTTTACCATGGGGTTAGGGATTCTATTCTGTTATTTGAAAGAGGAGGTGTTAAATCTCCATACTGTGATTGTAATCATAGTAATAATTTGCTCAACTGATGTGAACCCTGCTTCTCCAGTTGTTTTACAACAGAAAATGTATTGTCAGAAGATGGGTAGAGTCTAAAAATGTATTTACCATCAGATTATATTCCATCATTTGAAAGAGACTGGTGTAAACAAATAAGTGTTCAGTATAATAACGTTTTATTTCATTTCATTTATTTCTGTTTTCTGGTGTTGGGATCAGAGAGGTATAATATAACGGTTGGGATAGATAGATGAATGTAGTCCTCACTCCAACACAGTAGGTGGCGGCAGAGCACCTTATTTAGCAGAAGAAGACAACAGGAGCGCATGCTTACAGTGTTGCCATGTCTGCTATATTTTAAGCGACTTTAGGCCTGTTTAATTTTTTTGTAAAGTCGCTTGCTTATCTGGCCTTGCGTCCTATTCCTAATTGATTGATTACTTTATTAACAGTTGCAAATAGTACTGTGGTAGATCAGTGGTACGATATTCCAACGATTGTTAAAAGGATAACACAAAAAGCCCCTATTGGGCTTGTTTCCATTGAGGTCCTGTAATGTTGTTTAGACAAGTGGTTCTCAAATAGTTTTATGTCAAGGAGTGGAACCCCCAAATTAATATCTTATACATTTGTCCAACTGGACCCCCCCCCCCCATCTGAAAATATCTTTGTGCCAGGGTAGGGACCCCCATACCATATTTGTGTTGTTAACATGTTTCAAAAAATATTCCAATATATATCTCACATTTTCTTTCAAATTGCCTGTGTGTGTGTGTGTGTGTGTGTGTGTGTGTGTGTGTGTGTGTGTGTGTGTGGGATAAACACCAAACCGAGACCCTACACACAGAATTCTGCAAATCCATTCTCCGTACCCAGCGAAAAACACCAAATAATGCATGCAGGGCAGAACTAGGACGATACCCACTCATAATCAAAATAAAAAAGAGAGCACTTAAGTTCTACAACCACCTAAAAGAAAGCGACCTAAATGCACTCCATAACAAAGCACTCACACACAGCGAAACTCTAGAGAGATGCCCCCTCAGCCAGCTGGCCATGGAACTCCGGGCACAAACACAAACAGAGCCACGAGATAGAAAACCCATCGGACCAAACAAAATTATAAAACAGCAAAAGGAAAACTACCTGACACATTGGAAAGAAGCAACACAAAAGCAGAGTAAACTAGAATGCTATCTGGCCCTAAACAGAGAATACACAGTGGCAGAATACCTGAGCACCGTGACCGACCCAAAACAAAGAAAAATCTTAACTAGATACAGACTCAGTGAGCACAGTCTTGCGATCGAGAAAGGTCGTCACAGGCAGACCTGTATCCCGAGAGAAGACAGACTATGCACCCACTGCACACAAAAGGAAGTGGAAACCGAGCTACACTTCCTAACCGTCTGTCCATTGTACCAAGACATCAGAGACACATACTTCCCACAGATTACAACCACACACAGAGACTTTGAAAACATGACCAACGACAAAAAACTCCCATATCTGCTGGGCGAAGTACAACAATGTGCAAACACAGCAGCAAGATTCGTGAGTTGTTGTGATAGGAGAAGGATATCGAACGGAACACAACCACCCTAAAGACTAATCATTGTGTATATTCCTACACTATACCTGCACCCATCTTGGTACATAGAAATTGATCTATTGAAGATTCTGACTTTCAAATGTACATTTTTTGTTTTGATTGTATTGCTGTCTTTTTGCTTTGGCAATGTAAACGTATGTTTTCTCATGCCAATAAAGCCCTTTGAATTGAATTGAATTGTGTGTGTGTGTGTGTGTGTGTGTGTGTGTGTGTGTGTGTGTGTGTGTGTGTGTGTGTGTGTGTGTTTTCATATACCTTGCTTGTTTCTCTCACATAATCTGGCAACACTCATTCCATGATGGCTGAAGAATCCCGGAGGAACATTTTTCTATTTCTCTCCCATTGTTTCTGCTTTTCTCTGTACTTGTGCTTGTCTTAGAGAAATGGAATGGTAGGACTCACTGCTCCGTTAAGTTTAGTTAAGAAGACCGTGTTTACTGTTAAAACCAAGTAAGGAAACCGAAAACCGCTGAAAGTTAGTGCCTCGGCGGGACGTTTGTTTTGAATCAGGTAATGTTATGCGAACAAAATAGCTGATCTACAAACTATTAAATAGCTCTATATATTCTGATAATACTAATTTCTATAGTGTTTGGTCGAGTCTCCATGTCTCTCTAGCCATGGTTCACATCATGGTGCCGACTCTGCCGAGTCCCCCTGGTTTATTAGAGGTGTTTGATTTTTTTTTACATTGCCAACTCTCACATGTACATAAACGTTCAGATTTCAAATATAAAGTGCTTAAGTTACCCCCAAGCCACGGATGTTACAAGGCGACCCGGACCGCGATAAGTACCCGTATCTCCCGTATTCAATAAAAAGCATTTTAAACCGATCGCCGGCCATTTTCTCCAAATTTTCTCCGATACTTTCAACCATGCGACACTAATGGTTGGGAGGTGTATTGCACCCTGATACATTACAAAAAAATGGCTGGCGATGGGATTAAAATGCTTTTTATTGAACAATACGGGAGATATGGGTACTTATCACGGTCCGGATTGCCTTGTAACATCCGTGGCTCAGGGGTATAGCACTTTATATTTGAAATCTGAACGTTTATGTACATGTGAGAGTTGGCAATGTAAAAAAAATCGAACACCTCTATAAACCAGGGGGACTCTGCACCATGACTGTCATGGCATGACAGTCATGTTTCAGGGCCACATGTCTCTCCAGCTCTTTATTAAACAGAAAATGCATTTTCAGCTCAGGATACCAATTTTATCTTATTAGGATAGGGAACTCAAAAGGTCTGAGTAAACTTCTTTCATCACTGACTGGCGATTTGACAATATTATGCCAAACATAAAGATGATATGCCATAAGCCTTGTAATAAAAATGCATACCCCATATTATTTTTCTATTCCTGTAGATTCGAATAAGTAATTATCGTGGCAATGCTTGGTTCTGTATTGCAGAGTTTCTCAAAGTAGGTGCTGTGACACAAGTCCAGGGGTAGAAAACGGACCTGAGTTGCACTGTAGCTTCTTGGTGTGTTCTTTTTCCATCTAAACCAAATCTCTTTGCCAAAAATAGCGGTTCTACAAGCTCACAGCGCCTCACGATGCGTTGTGAGTAGGGGTGTGCCGATACACTAATTTCACGAAACGATACGATACGATATTTGGCTCACAACTTCGATACGATTTCGATACGATACGATACGCACTTTTTTTATTATGAAAATAAATGGGGGAGAAAAAAAGGAAATGCAAACAAATAATTCTGTTTTTGCATTATTCAGACATGCAAACTTGTAGCTTTTCAGCCGTTTTGAATCCAAATAGGGCAATAGTGTGACACCTGACCCGAAAAAAAAACAACATGTTGTCACCCTTTTCACCTCGGGGCTGTTTGCATGCCTGATTATTTTGATAGGTGTAAAAAAAAAAAAAAAAAAAAAAAAAAAATTTTTTTCAAAACGATATTTTTTTTTCCCAAAACGATACATATCGTCGCGAAAACGTATCGCGATATATCGCGGGACGATATATCGGCACACCCCTAGTTGTGAGCTTGTAGATCTGCTATTTTTGGCTAATGTTCCACCCTGAATAAGGACGGTTAAACGTCAAGTATAAAATTAAACTGATATTCCCTCAAGTTTTCCTCTTGAGATAGGCCTACTGTATTGTAGGGGGGAAGATTTACACATTTGCGTATGTAACCCAGGTTTCAAATAGGGTGAAATAAAAGAATAAAAAGTCATCTAGATCTGTATAAAAAGTCATAGTGGTTTAAATAAACTAATGGTCAATTCATGGTATTAAATACTACTCCTTAAAAGCAACAATAAATAGCTGATTCATTTAAAAGTGATACATAATCTTTAAAAGGTTAAAATATGATGCTGAAATGTTTAAAATGTGTCAAAAACATTTTATGTGTGAGGTCAAAAAATCGGGTTTGACACCTGCCTTTAAGAGTGCACCCCACTAAAACAGTGGACTGCCCCTTTAAGAGTCTCTTCCTGCAAGCTGTGTTTTGAGCAGAGAGTGACACAGATAAAAAACGTCAGACAAAAGACAGATTTAAGCTTTATTTTTGAGATTCTGAGTATTATTTTTGCAACACCTGAGTGTTTGAGTGTTTAGCTAAAGTTATCAAGTGTTTGAGTCTAAAAAACGAACTTTTGGGCTGTTTAGCAGCTGAAGACAGGCATGGGAGTTTGTTTCTGAAAAGTTTGAGACAAAATGGATTCCTCTCCATGTGTGTGTGGCATTGGAGACAACAGCACACACACATAGGACATCAGATGGCGAGCCAGTAAACCCAAGGAACCTTCTACAAGAACTGAATCATCTCATCTGGATCACCTGCACGGTTTGAACCAAAGAATCTGATCATCACCACTGTGGTAGGATTGGGGATAATTCCTCATTCATGGAGACAAGCTAACAAGCTAACTGCAAGCTAACAAGCTAACTAGCACTTGAAACTGAACTGCTGCCTCATACTCAGAGTTGGATTATTGGATTATTGATTTGAACTGAACTACTCACTCTCACTGTTGGATTAATTGAACATTGAACTAACTTTTGAACTGAGACTTTGAACAGAACACCTTTTCTCATCTACTGAGTGAGTTGAACACAGACCTAAGGGAAAAAAGAGAAAATACATTTTGTTATTTTTTGATATTGCATTTGAACATTTGATTTTGCACTGTTTTTGATAATTGATTGTTTTTGTGTTGATATTTGATATTTTTATTTTACTTTTGAAGATTGAACTTGAAAAAGGTTAATTAGTTTAGATAAGGGAGTTTAAAGGTACTTACCTGATTTGACTAAAAGGATATTTTGATTGATACTTGATACTGATTATCTTGAAAAGGGATTTCATTCATTATTTTATTTTATCTTAAGATACTTACTGGTTACCTGTATAAGGGAATTTCATTTAAGTGTTCTTACCTGGATACCTGTAAAGGAAAAATAAGAGGTTAAAAGGTTACTCACCTGTCCACCTGAAAAAGGAAAAAAACTAGGGTTAACTCATTGAAGATAAATAGCTAAAAATAAATTGGACTTACCTGTTTAAAAATAATAAATAGGACTCACCTGTTTAAATAGGCTATAAATTAAGATTAAAACTGACCGGTCATAAAATAGAACATAAATAGATTTTAGTTGAATTGATTGAACTAAACATTTAGTTGATAACTAAAATAGGAATCTAAAACCTGAAAGCCTACTCTGAATAAGGAAGGGATCAAACAAAAAGGTTTTGAATATTGTCTACCTACCTCCATCCTTGTAAATAGTTGTTTGTATGCATACTCTCTTTGCTTTATTATTGCTTCAGTAAACTTGCCGGCTTATTGTACATTTAAGCTCGTCTCTGGTCTATTACTTTCCACCACTCCTCACGAACCTAGAGAGTATAACTTGGCCCAGTAGCATATATTCTAATTGCCTGTTCGACACGAGTGCTACATAAATCTTGGCGAGCCAGCTAGGAGTGGTGTTATTGTATTAAGCTAGTAATAATAAGCTTTAGAGACCAGAGACATCAAATAGTATTTAATGATGGAGGAGGTAATCAAGACACAAGGAGTAGTAATCCCAAACTCTGTTCTAGTTAGTGGACTTACTGGAATTAACAGAGAAGCAGACAGAGACTTGCTAGATTTCCTAAATAAGCATGGCTTAATTGAGAGAACAATCAAACTGGACAGTTCCGATTCAGACCATCCTGAACAAGTCATAATAGAGTACTCAAGTGGCTCAGCTCTACTATCCCTTATGCCATTGCCCCGTAGCTTTCAAAGTGACACTCAGCCTGAACTCACTATCCGTATCAGAGCCCTGTCAGATGCTTATACGCCCACAGTTAGCAAGACAGCGACTCAGACTTACCTCTCAGAGTTAAAACACATAGCAAGACTGGCTGGTAAGGACTTTGCCGAGATCCTCCGAGAAGAACTGTCTGTCATCAGTGAAGCTGTCAACCCGAACGGCACAGAAACCCCCAGTGAAAGCATCAACCCACCTGATAACGAGAAGCAACATAGTCCAGATAGTACTGAAGAGGCCATCCCTCTGCCCAGTACAGTTACAGAGCAACATGTTCACCCCGATCAGAACTGGTCTTCACCACCAGCCAAAGAAAAGCCCCAGACTGCTCTGAATGCTTCCATGGTCAATCCACCTGAAGTACAGAAGGAAGTACAAAAGTTCATAGTTGAGCACATTGTGAGAAATGAAGACTCTGCTATGCAGTTGCACACATCCCTGAGACTAAGACCCTTCTCTGGGCGTTGCCCTCGCCCCAACAACGAAGTAGATTACGAGACTTGGCGCTCTAATGTGGAGCTGCTCCTGAAGGACACAAAACTGTCAGAACTGCACAAATCACGTAAGCTCCTCGAGAGCCTCTCCTCACCTGCCATTGACATAGTGAAACACGTGCCACCAGAATCTCCCCCGAGTACGTATTTGGAGATCTTGGACTCTGCTTTCAGCACTGTTGAGGATGGAGACGACCTCTTCGCAAAGTACATGAATACATGGCAAGAACCAGCTGACGAGAAACCATCGGCTTATCTTCAGCGGCTGCAAGTGATGCTGAACACCACCTTCAGGAGGGGAGGTGTATGTGCAAGCGACCTTGACCGGCAACTCCTAAGGCAGTTTGTTAGAGGTTGCTGGGACAACAGCTTGATATCTGAACTGCAACTAGACAGTCAGCAAAAGAAAGATAACCCACCTACATTTGCGGAACTTCTCATGTTACTCCGCACAGCAGAGAACAAGCGGATGTCAAAAGCGACACGCATGAAACAGCACTTCGGTGCATCAAAGACAAAAGTGTCATCCCAGTACCAAGGCGCTTGTGGGAGGTGTGATGACTACACCCCAACAGAAAGTGCTGCTGATCCCACTTCTGATATCCAAGATCTGAAAAGACAAATAGCTGATCTACAATCCCAGCTCACACAAATGAACCAGAAAGACAGCAGCAGGAAACAAACCAAACCGGCAGCTCCAAAGTCAGCTACCAAAGAACCCCCAGTTGACACTCCCACATCTCAGAAACCGCAGTCCCACAGCCGTGATGCAAAGAACAACAAAAGCAAAAGACCTAAACCCTGGTATTGCTTCAGATGTGGAGAGGATGGGCATATCAAACCCCAATGTGAAAGTGAACCGAACCCCACTCTCGCTTCCTCAAAGAGAAAGCAGCTGATCGAAAAGCAGCTAGCATGGGATGTTGAAAACGGCGCCTCAAAGCCTGATAATTTAAACTAGAGGCAGTTCCTGTTGAGGGACAAACAGGAACTGGAACTCAGACCAAGAGTCCCAAACAAAAGCAGCGCACCTCCAACATGTGCTCTCATGCCAAACGGCCGCCAGCAATTCTCCCAAAAGGACTAGTTGGAGCCAAGTGCACCGCACAAGTTACCATAAGTGACCAAGATTGCAACTGCTTATTAGATACAGGCTCTCAAGTAACGACCATCCCCAACTCATTCTACCAAGAAAACCTGTCCCATATACCGATCAACTCATTGAACAACCTGCTTGAAGTGGAGGGAGCTAATGGTCAAGATGTACCATACCTTGGCTATGTCGAAGTTACTATCAAGTTCCCAGAGAGCTTACTTGGAGTAGACATTGAAGTCCCCACTCTAGCTCTGATTGTGCCTGATATGCGCTCCACTCTATCATCAGTGTTGATAGGCACCAACACTTTGGATGTTCTTTATGAACAGTATGCAGACACCTCACCTCAGAACTACGAGTCACTGCCATACGGCTACAAAGTTGTCTTGAAAACCCTTGAAGTCAGAAAAGTACAGTCTGCAGAATCCAGCATGGGAGAAGTCAGACTGCACTGCAAAGACCCTGAAACTGTTCCTGCTGGTGAAACCAGGGTCCTTGAAGGATCAGTGAGCTGCAGAACCTCAGATGCAGTGAAGTGGGTGACAGTGGAGTCCCCAAATGCAGTGTCCCTGCCAGGTGGCATGTTGGTATCAAACGGCCTAGCAAGTTTATCACCTAAGCTGTCACACTGTTTACCAGTAATTCTGAAGAACGAGTCAGACCACGATATCATCCTGCGTCCAAAAGCTGTGATAGCAGAGATACATGCCATCAAGAGTGTGCAGTCCATCAAATCTCTTGGCCCAGATTCCCCAACAAAGTCTGACGAGGAACCAAAGCTCAACTTCGACTTTGGAGACTCTCCAGTACCCAGCGAGTGGAAAGAGAGGATAACGGAAAAAATGCATTCCATGCCGGAGGTATTTGCACTGCACGATCTCGACTTTGGTCGCACAGACAAAATAAAGCACCATATAAACCTCAGTGACGGGACACCATTCAAACACAAGGCGAGGCCCATACACCCGCAAGACATAGAAGCTGTGCGTAATCACATACAGCAACTCCTCGATGCGGAAGTCATCCGTGAGTCTGAGTCACCGTTCTCCTCGCCAATTGTTGTTGTCAGGAAGAAGAGTGGCGATGTCAGACTATGCATTGACTACAGAAAACTGAACCTGCAAACTGTAAAAGACTCCTACGCCTTACCCAACCTGGAAGAATCATTCTCCAAGCTGACAGGATCCAAATGGTTCTCAGTGTTAGATCTGAAGTCTGGTTTCTACCAGATTGAAATGGAGGAAGTGGACAAACAAAAAACTGCCTTTGTCTGCCCACTAGGGTTCTTCGAGTTCAACAGGATGCCTCAAGGGATAACGAACGCCCCTAGCACGTTCCAGAGGCTTATGGAGCGCTGTATAGGAGAGCTGAACTTGAAACAAGCCTTAGTCTTCCTGGACGATGTGATCGTTTTCTCCTCAACACTGGAGGAGCACGAGGAAAGGTTGTTGCGAGTGCTCAACCAATTGAAAGAATATGGCCTGAAACTCTCACCAGAGAAGTGCAAGTTCTTCCAGAGCTCTGTAAAGTATCTAGGCCACATCGTGTCTGAGAAGGGTATTGAGACAGACCCTGAGAAGATAGCAGCACTGAAAACCTGGCCAAGACCCAACAATCTCAAAGAACTAAGAACCTTCCTTGGCTTCTGCGGCTATTTCCGCAGATTCATAAGAGACTACTCAAAGATTGTGAAGCCACTCAACGAACTCACAGCTGGATACCCACCGCTGAGAAAACGCACCAATGCTGCAGCGAGTGCTAAGAAGTACCACAATCCAAAAGACCTCTTCAACGACAGATGGACTGCTGCTTGCCAGACAGCGTTTGAGACCATAATTGAAAAGCTGACAACTGCTCCGATCCTCGGGTTTGCTGACCCTAAGCTGCCCTACGTTTTACACACAGATGCAAGCACTTCAGGTCTCGGTGCTGCACTCTACCAGGAGCAACAAGGACAGAAGCGAGTCATCGCATATGCAAGCCGTGGTCTGTCAAGCTGTGAATCCAGGTACCCTGCTCACAAGTTGGAGTTCCTTGCCCTTAAATGGGCAGTCACCGAAAAACTCCAGGATTACCTCTATGGCTGCCAATTCCTTGTCGTCACTGATAGCAACCCACTAACATACATCCTTACCTCTGCTAAACTCGACGCTACGAGCTACAGATGGTTGGCCGCTCTGTCAACGTTTGATTTCCAACTACGATACAGAGCCGGGAAGCAAAATCAGGACGCAGACGGGCTGTCCAGACGACCACACAGCAGGTTACCTGATGATGAAATGCAGCAGAAAGAGTTGGAAAGGATAGAACAATTCACCAAAAGACACTTGCCGGAGGATGGGCATGTGAACGAAAGCACAGTCAAAGCCATCTGTGAGAAGCACTTAGTTCACCAAGTGACCGACAATGATCCCAGGGAGTCAATGCCCAACACCACCTTGGTTTTGTCACTTGCCCACCATCCTAATGCTCTCCCAGAAGGGTTTGAAGAGGAGGATCAGTTTGGTGGCTTACCAGTCATTCCCCTGTATACACCAGCTGAATTAAGGGAAAAGCAGCAAGCTGATATCTGCATCCGTGAAGTGCTAAAACAAGTGGAGACGGGAGAGAAACCATCTCCATCCCTCAGAAAAGAACTCCCTGAACTCTTCCTCTTGTTAAGAGAGTTGAACAAGCTTGAAGTCCTAGATGGTGTCTTGTATCGAAAGCGACAAGAGGGTACACAAAGTTACCACCAACTTGTGTTGCCTGAAGACCTGAGACCCTCAGTCTTAAGCAGTCTACATGATGATATGGGTCACATGGGTGTGGAGAGAACCCTAGATCTTGTTCGGAAACGGTTTTATTGGCCCAAAATGGCTGCAGAGGTGGAAACTAAAATCAAGACCTGTAACCGTTGCATACGACGTAAGGTCCTGCCACAGAAGGCTGCACCCCTCGTGAACATCACAGCCACGAGACCCCTCGAGCTGGTGTGCATGGACTTCCTCTCCCTGGAGCCGGACTCCAGCAACACCAAAGACATCCTGGTCATCACAGACCATTTTACGAAGTATGCAGTCGCCATCCCCACCTCGAACCAGAAGGCCAAGACCGTTGCCAAATGCTTATGGGACCACTTCATCGTCCATTACGGAATTCCAGAGAGGCTCCACAGCGATCAAGGTAGAGATTTTGAGTCTCGCACGATAAAGGAGCTGTGTGAACTGTCTGGTATTAAGAAGATCCGAACCACCCCATATCACCCGAGAGGGAATCCCGTTGAGCGTTTCAACAGGACGTTGTTGAACATGCTTGGTACCTTGGAGAACAAGAAAAAGAGCCACTGGCGAGACCATGTCAAGCCATTAGTACACGCCTACAATTGTACAAAAAACGAAGTTACTGGTTTTACACCCTACGAACTGATGTTCGGGCGACAACCGAGGTTACCAGTTGACATAGCGTTTGGTCTGCCAGCCAACTACAAGCCAGGCTCACACTCACAATATGTCCGCAACCTGAGAACCCAACTTGAGGCGAGCTACAGAGTAGCGATGGAGAATGCAAAGAAGATTGCAGACCGTAACAAGGAAAGGTTCGACAGACACGTTGTTGAATCCACCTTGGAAGAAGGAGACAGAGTCTTGGTTCGAAATGTCCGACTTCGAGGCAAACATAAGTTGGCAGACAAGTGGGAAACAGACATATATATCGTAGTGAAACAGTGCGGAGATGTCCCAGTCTACGTTGTGAGACCTGAAAACAAAGAAGGTCCACTACGCACACTCCACAGAGACCTGTTACTGCCCTGTGGTTTTCTTCCTACAACTCCAGTTGAAGTGGAAACAACCACAGAAAAGAGACCCAGACGACCAAGAACTCGTCAGAGCCCAAGAGATGAGAACGCAGATGAATCTGAAAGAGAAGATTCTGACCTTGAAGAATATGTCACTTACCTGTATGGTCATGAAGAAACCCCAGGTCTCGACCATGCCTCTGAAACAGTCGGATCTGGCACAGGAAACACTGAATCACAATCCACACCAGTGACCACTGTTGAGCACAAACCTCCAGAAGTAGCCGAAGCTTTTCCTGAGGATGTTCCAGTGGCACATACTGACATGAACTTACCTGAAACGAGTCCTGCTGAGAGCAACTTGCCTGAAACGAGTCCTGCTGAGAGCAACTTACCTGAACCAAGTCCCGCTGAAAGCGACTTACCTGAGATCAGTCCTACTGAAAACAACCTACCTGAACAGACATTACCTGATGTGAACCCTGAGGGGGCATCTACTGAAAACACTGAAGTGGATCAACCTGAAACAGAAGAGGATGATAAAGAACCAGATGACACTCTTCCTGACTCTGCACAGGTAGAAGAGGATAAGGAACAAGCGAACGCTGTTCCTGATGCTGCACAGACAGAAGAAGATGCAGACATTAGCGACCACAATGATGATAGACAAGACATAAGACGGTCTACTAGACATAGAGAACCCTCAAAGAGATTTACTTATCCTGAATTAGGTAACCCATTAATTGCTGTGGTCCAGTCCCTGTTCCAAAGCTTAAGTACAGCGATTACAGACTCCCTTACGGAACCCAACTCCCCAGAGCCCCACAGAATATTCACAGTGTAAGCTTTTAATACAATGCACGGGGACGTGCATTAGGAAAGGAGGGGAGCATGTAACCCAGGTTTCAAATAGGGTGAAATAAAAGAATAAAAAGTCATCTAGATCTGTATAAAAAGTCATAGTGGTTTAAATAAACTAATGGTCAATTCATGGTATTAAATACTACTCCTTAAAAGCAACAATAAATAGCTGATTCATTTAAAAGTGATACATAATCTTTAAAAGGTTAAAATATGATGCTGAAATGTTTAAAATGTGTCAAAAACATTTTATGTGTGAGGTCAAAAAATCGGGTTTGACACCTGCCTTTAAGAGTGCACCCCACTAAAACAGTGGACTGCCCCTTTAAGAGTCTCTTCCTGCAAGCTGTGTTTTGAGCAGAGAGTGACACAGATAAAAAACGTCAGACAAAAGACAGATTTAAGCTTTATTTTTGAGATTCTGAGTATTATTTTTGCACCACCTGAGTGTTTGAGTGTTTAGCTAAAGTTATCAAGTGTTTGAGTCTAAAAAACGAACTTTTGGGCTGTTTAGCAGCTGAAGACAGGCATGGGAGTTTGTTTCTGAAAAGTTTGAGACAAAATGGATTCCTCTCCATGTGTGTGTGGCATTGGAGACAACAGCACACACACATAGGACATCAGATGGCGAGCCAGTAAACCCAAGGAACCTTCTACAAGAACTGAATCATCTCATCTGGATCACCTGCACGGTTTGAACCAAAGAATCTGATCATCACCACTGTGGTAGGATTGGGGATAATTCCTCATTCATGGAGACAAGCTAACAAGCTAACTGCAAGCTAACAAGCTAACTAGCACTTGAAACTGAACTGCTGCCTCATACTCAGAGTTGGATTATTGGATTATTGATTTGAACTGAACTACTCACTCTCACTGTTGGATTAATTGAACATTGAACTAACTTTTGAACTGAGACTTTGAACAGAACACCTTTTCTCATCTACTGAGTGAGTTGAACACAGACCTAAGGGAAAAAAGAGAAAATACATTTTGTTATTTTTTGATATTGCATTTGAACATTTGATTTTGCACTGTTTTTGATAATTGATTGTTTTTGTGTTGATATTTGATATTTTTATTTTACTTTTGAAGATTGAACTTGAAAAAGGTTAATTAGTTTAGATAAGGGAGTTTAAAGGTACTTACCTGATTTGACTAAAAGGATATTTTGATTGATACTTGATACTGATTATCTTGAAAAGGGATTTCATTCATTATTTTATTTTATCTTAAGATACTTACTGGTTACCTGTATAAGGGAATTTCATTTAAGTGTTCTTACCTGGATACCTGTAAAGGAAAAATAAGAGGTTAAAAGGTTACTCACCTGTCCACCTGAAAAAGGAAAAAAACTAGGGTTAACTCATTGAAGATAAATAGCTAAAAATAAATTGGACTTACCTGTTTAAAAATAATAAATAGGACTCACCTGTTTAAATAGGCTATAAATTAAGATTAAAACTGACCGGTCATAAAATAGAACATAAATAGATTTTAGTTGAATTGATTGAACTAAACATTTAGTTGATAACTAAAATAGGAATCTAAAACCTGAAAGCCTACTCTGAATAAGGAAGGGATCAAACAAAAAGGTTTTGAATATTGTCTACCTACCTCCATCCTTGTAAATAGTTGTTTGTATGCATACTCTCTTTGCTTTATTATTGCTTCAGTAAACTTGCCGGCTTATTGTACATTTAAGCTCGTCTCTGGTCTATTACTTTCCACCACTCCTCACGAACCTAGAGAGTATAACTTGGCCCAGTAGCATATATTCTAATTGCCTGTTCGACACGAGTGCTACACGTACATGACCAAAATGTAAGGTGCTATAAAGTAACAAAGTCATTCAGGGGTGTCGTGGATGAAAAAGTTATTTACAGGGGTGCCCTGAGCCCAAAAAGTTTGAGAACCCCTGCTGTGATAGTTGCGGTAGTTGCCGCAACTATCGATTATTTTCATAGATTTAATCATTTTTAAATCAGTGATTTTCAAGGACTAGGTATTTGTCTGCGGACCACCACCTGGAATATTTTAAATGTTATTATGTAAAAAATAATATTCCATTCTTTTTTTCCCCAAGTTTTGAAAATAGCCAATCTACAAGATAGTCTATGTCTATAGGGTTGAAATCCTAAAACTGGGTGCTGCTTTTGGGCTTGTTTTTGTAGACCTGGCCTTATTAGTATTCAATAAAACCAAAAGAAGTACAAATAAAACAAAAAAAGAAATACATTTACAGTGAAGAAGATTAATTAACACATCTCAATGAAAGGCAGCGGGAAAGGAAAGGGTTTTAGCTGTGATATAAAAGAACAGAGTTGAGCAGACCTGCAGTTTTCTTCAGTTTGTTCCATATATGTGTTGCATAGAAACTAAATGCTGCTTCTCCATGTTTAGTTTTGATTCCAGGGACAGAAAGCAGACCTTTCCCAGATGACCTGAGAGGACTGGATGGTTCAGTGATGCAGGCCGCTATGTTGAGACCAGTGATAAAGTTACACAGAATAGGTATGTACTGTTTTACTATGTTACTGTAAACATTTAGTCTAATAGGTATGTACTGTTTTACTATGTTACTGCTGTAAACATTTAGTCTAATAGGTATGTACTGTTTTACTATGTTACTGCTGTAAACATTTAGTCTAATAGGTATGTACTGTTTTACTATGTTACTGTAAACATTTAGTCTAATAGGTATGTACTGTTAAGTTTAGTCATGTTCGGATCTGAATATTGTTACGTTGTGGGAAAACTAACATAAGTTGCAGGCATAAGAATTGTGAGAGGGGTTCTCACATGCATGTCCTTTTTACACGTACAGTTTGCGTTACGATTTGTCAGTGATGGAAGAAGTACTCACATGTTTTACTTAAGTAAAAGTATCAATACCGGTACCATATTGTAGAATTAATCTGTTACAAGTACGGTAAGTTTGGTATTCAAAATGTGCTTGAGTAAAAGTACAAAAATATTGGCATCAAAATGTACTTTAAAGCACCGAAAGGTAAAAGTACTATTAATGCAGAAGGTTCCATTTTCCACCTTTTCAAATGTATAAAATCTAAATGTATAAAAATCAGATCTGCAAGCTCAAAGCGATGCATTGTAAGCTTGTAGAAGTGGTTTCGTAATAATAATCAAAATCTACAAAGCGATCCATTCTGATTCTTGGCGTTATAGTCGAGTACAGTACGTGCTACTCACGTGAGATATGACTGTAAGCACGCAAGACGAGGCATTTGTTGATGAGAATTCAATAGCATCATCCATCCATCTGCAGGCTGGCATACCTGCTGAACCGTTGAAATAGAAATGAACAGAGGATGTCAGTATTCATCTGTTGAACACTTCTCTAATATTGAACACAATTCACACTTGCATATGCAAGCAGCGTCATGATGCTAATTGCACGGTGTTCACACTTTCTGCAAAGACTTTAGTCTAATAGGTATGCACTGTTTTACTGTAAACATTTAACTATGTTACAGCCCTGTCAGTGCTGTAGAGCAAGGTTTCCCAAACCGTTCAGGCCACGCCCCCCAAAACAATCATAATTTGAACTTGGGACCCACCACCCTGACAAGCACTTGGAATTGTAGGCATAAATATTGTGAAAATAGCTGAATTACGAGCTCACAACGCATTGCACCGCGAGGAATTATGTGCTTGTAGATTGTTCATTTTCACAATTCTTGCCTCTTTCTTATATAATATTTCACATTTATTATAAGTTATTAAAAAGGTATTAAAATTCATTAAATTGTAATTTTCGAAATGTGCAAACCTGAGGAATGATGATGTCGAT
This sequence comes from Gymnoscopelus microlampas, assembly GCF_963454915.1. Lineage (NCBI taxonomy): Eukaryota > Metazoa > Chordata > Actinopteri > Myctophiformes > Myctophidae > Gymnoscopelus > Gymnoscopelus microlampas. The sequence continues at coordinate 50,944,564 of NC_139940.1, read as the reverse complement.
GTCTGCTGGTGGTGGTGCTGCTGCTTCCAGCCTGTTCAGGCTGTGTACAGCAAATGAAGATTCAGAGGTGGTCTCCGGTGGGGCAGGGTCCTTTGAGGTACAACCTCTAGTTAGGCTAAAATGACCTGTTATATTTTGTTGCAGACGTGCCTCATGAAAATAAATAAATCATAAATCACCCTTTAACGTTATGTCTATGCAAATATTATTTTAATAACTTGGCTTATTTCTTTGGACATCTTTGCTCCTTCACGAAATAATGAAGATGACAGGTGATTAACCCGGAATAAACCACGGATTAATTAGTCAATGACTGTAATGTAAAATCTGCATAGCGTAGCTGTATCAGATGAATCTGCCATTCCATTGCAGTCCAGGATCAGTTGAATCCGTTCAATTGTTCAAAATCATGAAAACACATTGACGAATCGATAGAATAGACTATTCGCCATTTGAATGGATGCATAGGAAATCTTGGAGATCAGCTCCCAGGGTCAGCATTTAAAAAAGACAGAAAATGTAGACAGACAGAACAAACATACATCCTACAATCCTACATATGTCCTACCATACTCTTTACAAGGCACATCGAATAAATAAGTACTTCATAGTCCAACTAAAAAGAGTGCAAACTAGAAAAAGTGCTCCTCGGAGCGCAGTTCACTGCCAGGTCAGGTAGGTTATAGTGGGCCAGCAATGTTTGGAATTTGCCAATCAGGATGGAATATAAAAAATCTGATGGCTCCGTCCTGATCACTTTACTATTATAGATAATGTGTACCGATTTGTGTGAAATTTTGATAAAATCTTAAGGAGTAATATCAAAAACATTGTTTTACATAAGTCGGCCTCCTGGTGGCGCCCTAAAAGGCAGATGTGAAAAATGCAGGCAAATGTTTTTCCTCTGCCTCTAGGGAGTGCGAGTGCGAGTGCAAAGTTTTACACAGATACTAGGTGCAGTTATAGGTAAAAACACAAATGGGCCTGTTATAGCGCCACCATAAGGCTGATTTGAAAGAATTCAAGTGGCATCTCTTCCTCGGCCTAGTGGGAATGTGCGTGCAAAAGGTCATGGAAATTGCATGCTGTGTTCATGATTTGAGGCATTTTGTTCAAAACGGAGCACTCCTGCAAACCTTGGAAGCCCTACTTAGCCAATCAGGATGGATAAGGGGAAAACCCACTTCACTGGAATTAAGCTCACTTCCGGTTTCTCGTTCAGCCTGTTGTTCTTATTAATGGCTCATCAGAAGTTGCTATTTCACCGTCTACCATTTGCAATACATCTCAATAGAAGTCAATTAGGTTTTGGGCGAACTTTACACTTGATTATATTACCTACTTAGTAAACCTTTTCATAAACACTTTGTTTTCAATCGCTAGTTTAAAGTCTTTTGAAATCATCATGATATGAATTTATAAAATTATGGTCCCATTAATTTTATAATTAATAAAGTAAGGTATGTTTTTATGGTATGTTTTTACGCTTTCTACTAGTTCTACCGAGTGAACACCCGCCCTCGTGCGGGTGTAGCCAATTGCATAAAAGTGCGTGTGTGCACAGTTTCGTTGAGATCAAGCAACGGTGCCCCGAGATTAGCTGTTCACGGACGGACGGACAGCGTGCAAAACATAGTCTCGGCCATGCCTTCGGCCTGGTGGAGACAATATTAGTGCAATTAAACTATCATGATTCAGTTTAAGGCTGAACAATTAATCGTTTTCAAACGGAAATCGAGATTTGAAACCACGCGATTAGCTAATCGCAAAGGCTCCTTCTCTCCATAGTGGCTGCCTCTCTCTACAATACAGAGAGAGGGGCAGCGAGTAGGGATGGAGCTCGAAAACCGGGTCCATTATATACCCGGGCATGAATTTATCGAGACCCGGTTTTCGATAAGCTTTAGGCTTGTCGAGCCTGTTATCGAGTGCAGCGGCCCATGACGTCATGTCTAAACTATCAAAACAAGAGGCGATCAAGAAATAAATCTAATCACCCACGCTGGCACAAACATGTTGGTCTAAAAGTGTATTGATAGCTGCAAGTTGTGCCAAACAGCGCTGTCCGTCCCTCAGTCTATCGTTGCCGAAAATGGCAGATCTACAAGCTCACAACGTGGTGCGAACAGACGCAGTGTGAGCTTGGAGATCGGCCATGTTTGGTGCGTGACACTGTCGTACGATGAAGTATACATTGCGCTTTTAAAGTGACAGTACACACATTAACCGTTTCTTCAATATTATTTTCCAAAAGTAAAAAGGTCACTTGCCTTCTGTCTGTTAGAAAAGTACTGTATTTGAATGCCCTAGTAAAATGTAGTGCACATGATATATTTTGGTTAAAACAAAGAAAAAAGAATAGAAAAAATAACTATGCATTTTTTGTTTATAAAAAGTTGAAGAGACATGGAGATTTTATAGTAATTATTACAGTACTATTCATAATATAAAGCCATTTAACACTTATTGCACATTATATGAATGGTTGTTTTAATGATGGGCAAAAATATTTTTTACTTTTGTCATCTTCATTTAATTTTAGATAGTGGTCACTGGTCAGCCACAAACTCACTGTCACAACTGGCCAATAAAAAAAGATACCGGTTCTGTTCAGAATTTTTCGCCTCACGTCTTTTTTCTTAATAATAGAAAAAGATCGATAGTGGGCTCGATAAAAGCTCGGTTCGATAAGCAGGTTCGATAAGGTGCTCATTATCAATAAAAATTAACGAGCTCCATCCCTAGCAGCGAGTCCCCCCCCCCCCCCCCCCCCTCTCCCTCCCCGGTGGCTATGTGTAATTATAGTTTGTCGAACGGCCGTGTTGCGCAAAAGTCCGCAACAAGGGAATCCTGAGGGAATCCTTCTCAAATAATCAACAAATGTTTCTAACTGTTCCGTCTCTATTATGCTCTCCCCCTTCCACAACGGCGTTGTTGTTTAGTTCCTATCTATTTTTGTTTCTGTATGTGTAACTTATATTGTTCCCATCATTATTATTATGAACTTTGTATCTTTGTCACTTATATCAGTACATTTTCTGTTGTGCAATGTGCTTTTGGAGCCATACTTATTTCACTGTTGTGAATTGTTTACACAAAAAGGTCATTATTTGTTTACTTTTTATTTTATTTCTATTACTTGAACTTCATTTCAGAAAGTGTTGCTCTTCTTGAGCCATAAGTTAATAACTTAAAGTTGTACAGTGCAAATAAAAAAACGATTTTTAGCAGCCTCTGCTGGTCATTACCGTCACTGCAGGCCGTTTGTTTATTACTGCGTTACCCAGAATTCCATTCGTTTTCACCGGAAGAGTTTAAAAAAGCGTTCTTTTAATTGTTTTATACGATCTGTGGATCGTTTCTCTTAGCCAGTGGAGCTTTAGTTACCGTGAGTTGTGTTTTCTTTTTATGTTTTTTTTTTCGTTCTTCAAATCATACAATCTCTTAAAATCAGCGTGAGTTTCCTTTTTGTTATTAGCGCGGTAGTTCCTGGCCAAACAGGAAACCGGTGCAGTAGTTCCTGGCCAAACAGGAAACCGGTGCATTTCCGCTTCCATTTTCCGGCCAGATGACGTCATTTTCGCGGGAAGGTCAACGTTGGACAACGTTACCCCGACAATAGAAAATATATAAATAAAAGGCTTTCGGGGGTGAAATTCATGGAGTGGGTGTTGTGAAACATTTGGCACTCACAAAAGATATACAATGTAACTTTAGTTTTATTGAAAAAGTTACCTAGCATTACTTTAACAAGTTCAATGTTGGGTTGTTTACAAAAATAAGCTATTTCTATTCCAGCTGAATGTTTAAATATGTACATAAAAAAGTGCTTGGAAGATGCATGTTGGAAGCAATCAAGCAATTCATATCTTTTAGTCTCATCCTTATTTATTAGAATCTAGAACAGTAAATAAATGGTATGCCATTTGGTATGTTCCATTACTTCCAATTACTTTTTAAACGTACACAGTACAAAACTGAAGCTTGACTTTTTTTTCTTTTTTCTTTCTTTAGAAATGTAATAAAATCGCAATATCAATCCTCCTTAATGTCCTCGGCTACTAATCCCACAGTGGCAGGAAAAAAACTGTTTAAAAAGCGTGTCGTGTGGGTGAAGATTCTCTCTGGCCTGTGGTGTCTCAGGTTGTGTTCCGAGTCCCTCCACAAGAACAGAGGGTGAGCTGGTTGATGTCGATCCTAAAGGATGCTCTGTGCTGCTTTCGACAAGAGTGAGGGGCTGAGGACTGAGTCCGGCATTCTTCAGCATCCTAATGAAGTACAGCCGCTGCTGTGTTTTTTTTCACTGTTGCAACAGTGTTTTCAGTCCAGCTCCGATTGTTTTGACACATGAAGGCCAAGGAACTTAAAGCTGTCTACCTGCTCCACCTCTGTCCCCTTGATGTTGAGGGGTCGCACTGTAGGAGGTCCCCTCCTAAAATCCAGAATGATTTCCTCCGCTTTGAGCAGACAGAGTTTGGACTTGTTGCCTTTAGAAAGTCTGTGCCTCTGATTTGTGCGACAATATCACAGTATCATGTTCTGTATAACATTAACTATAAAGCACTCATATTAATAGTCGGCTGTGCTCTTAACATATCAAGCAAGGTGTACTCCAGAATGTGAAACGTTCAACTTGTCCGATCGGATGAGTCAAATTATCTTTCACTTGCCCTAAAACACCAACTTGTGCCAGGCAAGTGGTCAACTGTTAATGTTGACCACTGCATGATCACCACAGTGGTGACGAACTGCACTGTGCTTCAGGTGTGCTACATACAGGTTATTGCTAGATGTGTGGGACCAGCAGTTGTTTTTCTGACGGCCCATGTCCGCCAGAAGCAACAAGTGCCCTCTACCGACAGATTTGTGTTGGATCCTGCAGGATCCCAATCCCAATGCTGGGCTCTAATCAACATAGATTAGCATACGTGTTCTACACAGTGCGTGATAATTAAAAAATATTCACCAAATCGATACACATACTTATCTACTCATCCCTTATTGTCTGTTATTGTTGAACTTGAGTTAATTCAAGAATCAAGAGGGTTTGTGTTATTCACTCATACAGGTTGTACAAGCAGCAAAATGTTGGTGTGGCATCATGTTCCGCAACACTGTGCTAACTACAGCAATAGATCAATCTTTGTCTCAATTCCTTCATTCCAGACCAGTCTATGGAGTCCAGACTGCAGGTAAAGATAAACACTCCAGGACCAGACCCAGCCAGAACGGTTTCCGTTAAACAGGAGGAACCTGAAAACCACCAGAACCACAGTGAGTTTCATGGTCTCTCTGTTTCTTTGCTTTAGCCATCTAAAAGTTACGAATATGATTAATATTCAATTGATTCAAAGAAACTGTCATGGAAGCAGACACAAATCTGACTTTTGTTATAATGTTGACCCTGAACGTGAAGGCAGATTGATGCATGTAAGCTCGCTCTTATCAGATCTATGTTTTCTATCTCAGATGTGTGTCCTGCCCTGTCCTCAGTTAAACCAAGACGTTACTGCTGTGACCAATGTGAAAAAAGTTTCAGGAAAATTTCTGCCCTCAAGGCACACGGGAGAATTCACAGTGGAGAGAAGCCTTACTCCTGTGACCAATGTGAAAAAAGCTTCGCTCAGATGTCTCACCTCACGTCACACAAGAGAAATCACACTGGAGAGAAGCCTCACTGTTGTGAGCAGTGTGGAAAAAGGTTCACTTACATATCTACCCTCACGTCACACAGAAGAATTCACACTGGAGAGAAGCCTTATTGCTGTGAGACGTGTGGAAAAAGGTTCACTGACATATCTACCCTTAAGAGACACCGAAGAATTCACACTGGAGAGAAGCCTTACTGCTGTGACCATTGTGGGAAAAGCTTCACTCGCATGTCTTATCTCACATCACACAAGAGAATTCACAGTGGAGAGAAGCCATACTCCTGTGACCAATGTGAAAAAAGCTTCGCTCAGATGTCTCACCTCACGTCACACAAGAGAATTCACACTGGAGAGAAGCCTCACTGTTGTGAGCAGTGTGGAAAAAGGTTTACTTACATATCTACCCTCACGTCACACAGAAGAATTCACACTGGAGAGAAGCCTTATTGCTGTGAGACGTGTGGAAAAAGGTTCACTGACATATCTACCCTTAAGAGACACCGAAGAATTCACACTGGAGAGAAGCCTTACTGCTGTGACCAATGTGGGAAAAGCTTCACTCAAATGTCTACCTTCAAGGCACACAAGAGAATGCACACTGGAGAGAAGCTATACTCCTGTGACCAATGTGGGAAAAGCTTCACTCAGATGTCTCACCTCAAGTCACACAAGATAATTCACACTAGAGAGAAGTCATACTCCTGTGACCAATGTGAGAAAAGCTTCGCTCAGATGTCTAACCTCACGTCACACAAGAGAATTCACACTGGAGAGAAGTCATACTCCTGTGACCAATGTGAGAAAAGCTTCGCTAATATGTCTCACCTCACGTCACACAAGAGAATTCACACTGGAGAGAAGCCTCACTGTTGTGAGCAGTGTGGAAAAAGGTTTACTTACATATCTACCCTCACGTCACACAGAAGAATTCACACTGGAGAGAAGCCTTATTGCTGTGACCAATGTGAGAAAAGCTTTGCTCAGATGTCTCACCTCACGTCACACAAGAGACTTCACACTGGAGAGAAGCCTTATTGCTGTGAGACGTGTGGAAAAAGGTTCACTGACATATCTACCCTTAAGAGACACCGAAGAATTCACACTGGAGAGAAGCCTTACTGCTGTGACCATTGTGGGAAAAGCTTCACTCGCATGTCTTATCTCACGTCACACAAGATAATTCACACTGGAGAGAAGCCATAATTCACACTAGAGAGAAGTCTTTTGGGTGTGATAATTGTAGGAAGTGTGTCCCTCATTCACTTTCTTAACAAGAATCTTTAAAAAATACATTAGTTTTTATACAGATTGTTACTAATGTTTGCTATATTAGACAAGCTACTTGCTATGTTACATAGCAAATATTCGTACATATTTACAGAAATGTTTTGTGTTCTTATAAAAATGCAAATGCTTTCTAATTTGTTATTCTACTTTCATAAAGCAATGACTAAAGTGTTACAAGATATACTTGACATACATGTCATTACAACATGCTTTGAGTCATGATTATTGTAATAACACATTCTTTTCAGCGTTTATAACAAACATATACAGTGTTATAAGCAGATTTCATTTCAAAGTTTTGTTATGTTGCATGTTCATAATGCATTGTAGACAATTGTTTCAATGGAGTTCTGTTCATGATGGCCCAGGCTATACACATTTGACTTATTTTACTTAAACATTTTTGTTAAAGAAATTTAAAGGGAAATTCATATATTAGAAACTGTGTTTTGTTTTCCATTTTTGTGTTTCCCTCCTCCCTTACGTTCATGTGAAATAAACAATTCTATGAGCCTGGAATTAGTATTCTTTTACCCTCCATTAACAAATGTTATGAAGTTATTTTACTAAGTAGTGATGTGGTACAAAAATTAAAAACATTTAGTAGTACTTAAACTACATGAAGATGATACTAGGAATTAATTTTACTGTGTTTAGGAGTGATATACTGTCAAGGGCCATGTGATGTTGGATATTTAGGTCAAATGCTATTAAGAACTTTTACAGGTTGATGTGTGGAGTGATCACCCGACCAGAACTATTGATGTGCAATTTGCACAATGATACTCTCTGAAGTCTAATTCTGTTAATGTGTTCAATATGCACAATGAAACTTCATGGGAAGGTGGGGCCTGATCTATAAAAGATTGGGAAACACTGATCTAACTTTCTCCCGCTGGAGATCTGGGCCACTTGAGTTTAGAGATATTTCTTAGTTTTATATTTTCTTATAGTTTTTTATATTTCTAGTTTTTACCAACATATACTATATAGATCAGTTAGATACTTCAGCTCAGAATTAACCATTTAATGCAATCCTATACCGTTCAGTTTGGTGGTGTGTGTCTCTGCTCCTGTGATACTACATATTATCTGCGCAAGCTTGACACAGAATCTGAGATCCCAAACCCCCCAGAAGCAGAGCATAAGATGCAGAGTCATGCATCAACATAGAACCTTTCAAGGGCATACATTAGTATACAGATCAACATGCAATCCACAGAACATAGAATCTGTAGAAATAAACATTAAAATGTTGAGCCCTTCAAAAGGCATACATTACACATAATACATCATACAATCCACAGAATCATACATTTACTTACTTTTTAAAATTTCTATTGAATTAATGTTTGAATTTTCTTTTTAATTTCTGATCCCATATGAGTTGCCCAGATAACTCCTCCAGGCGACCCAACCGAGGCTGATCAGACCCTGGCTATGTCCAAGTGGCATGCTACTGCCCCCGCTGTCTCTTGAGGGCTTAGGGTGGCTGGTGAGATGTTAGCAGCAGGTGTTGGCGACACTCGGAGGAATGAAATGAATGAAAAAAGTAATGGAAACACGGCCCCCTCACGTATTAGGAGGGCAGCATGAGTCACCAGAACAAAGGACTGGTGTTTTCGATGAATATATCATGGTTAAAATGGAGTTTGAAGTTACAATGGGTTTGTATAGGAAAGGGGCACCTCTGATAAAATGAATATCTAAATACTAAATTAAGCAACTTAAAAACTGTCTGGGGTGCTCACAAAAACCCGAGTAGAAGATAAAATGACCCTAGACATGTTTTGAAAGGGACATTTTTAAGTAAAAGTATCAATACCCTATTGTAGAAATACAATACCTCCCCTGTGCAAACATTGGCACAGGGGAGGGTGATCACTGGCACACTGGCATAAGTGTGAGAGAGAAAGGTTTTTACTTGTCAAATAAAATATTTTTTTAAATTTAGTCAATTTGATTAAGTGCCCTTACATCTGCATGAAAATTACATCTTGCACATATTCTATATTCATTCAAACTATGAACTCTGACTGGGAGAGTCTGGGAGATGGGTTGGTTATTGCTAATGAGTCTAATGATCATTACAATGTCATGATTTGAAAAACTATTTCAGAAGGTTATGTATACGGACAATCAAAATTATGTTGGAAATAATTTATTTTGATGTGTCATTATTAAACTTAATGTTCTCACTTAATATCTCACTCTAAAACTGCTTCAACTGTAGATGTATTTTTTAAATTTGCAAGCTCACAGCGATGTGACACATTGTGATCTTATAGAAAGGCTAATATTCTCCAAACAAGTTTGAACATTTTGGAAATATTTGCTTACTTTTACTTTGGTACTGGAAGTATATTTTGATGCCAATACTTTTAAATTTGTACTCAAGTGGAACAAAACAAGCAGCACTGTGTAGATATCTCTGCTGTCCGGCAACTATGTCCAAAATATTAACTTTTCAGGAAATGACCCCCCCCCCCCCCCCCAAAAAAACAAACAAACAAACAAAAAAACATGGTTTTGGAACAACACAATGCTCCCTAAATTGGTCTGATGACTTCATTTATACATTGTCAGATACTTGAATGTGTCCTTATATTATCATCACTTTGCCCAAATACAGCTCAAGTGGAGTTTTTGACCATTAATGTGGAGATGTGGAGTTTTTTTCCCGTCTGACTTCATCGTTCTAATCAACGATGGACAAAACAACTCGCACAAGTTGGAGTTAGGTGGTTTGACCGACAGTTTGAGGATCCAATGGAGTTAGGAGGTTTAGTCAGAAGCACTGTAATACTTTTCATTGGTTCAATATTTGTAAAACTCACACACAGATGTAAAGGGTATTCAATAGCACTGATTTATTAAAACAAATTAAAAAGTTGAAAAATGGAGGTAACTGGTTTCTGCCCGACAGCGACGATTTGTGAGTTTTAATGCAAGCTTCGGGTCATGTGATCATCTGCAGCCATAAAATGCACTTGATGTCTTGTACGGCCTCTGTAGTAATTGTAGTTCCACTTCATTTGGAACTACGATTCCCCTGCTGTCTGTTTAGTCACTGGAATGTTGGACACAGGTGTCTTATATTGACGGTCAAGTGATGACACTTCTGAACCCTTATGTGCTGCTGTATTCACTGTCCTTGTAATGCCTGCTGAATGTCTGCCTGCTGAATGTCACAGGACTGAAAGCATTAAAACTCACATATCTACACGTTAAAACTCATATCTACACATTAAAACTCACATATCAACCCTATTATGTGTATGCATTATACAATTCAAACCCTATTATATTTATGCATTATACAATTCAAACCCTATAATGTCTATGCATTACTGCATGCGCCTCACCTCACCTTTCTTGATGAATTGAATATGTGGGACCACAATGGAAACAAGCCCCGAGGGCTTTTTGTGTTATCCTTTTAGCATCATTGTTAAATCGTACTATTTACTGTACTAAGTGCAAACTGTTGATAAAGTATTCAATCAATAAAAAACACTTGATTGGTTCCCTAATCTTCAGTCCACCAATCATGTCTCATCACCTGCAATAAATACACCTATGCACCTTCCATCACCCATGTCTTGAGACACTCAGTTTAGTTTTGAGACCTACATTCTATAGAGCACCAAAGTCCTGACGTCACTGCCACTAGAGGGCGCTGTCTCCCAGGGTCGTGGCTTTATTTTTATTGTTGATATCTCAGAATCAGAATCAGTTTTTATTGTCACTTCCAATACACATAAGGCATACAGGGAGCAAAATACCGTTCTCCACAACTCATAGTGCTTAAAAACAATAGACACATTTAAAAAGAGGCGAGGCCGTTAAAAACATTAAAAAGTTAAAAGAGCAGACAACATTGGTAAAACAATAAGTGCTGATGCATTCAAAGTGCAATATAGGTAAGGTGCCATTTATCCCTCAGGATGTTCGTTTAGGGGGCAATATGTGGCGAGTGTTCAGGGTTCTGATGGTTTGGGGGAAGAAGCTGTTGGATAACCTGCTGGTGCTTCCCCTTAAGCTCTTGAACCGTCTACCAGATGGCAAGAGTTCAAAGAGATGGTGGGAAGGGTGGGAGGAGTCAGACATTATTTTCATGGCCTTCCCGACACATCTATCTGTGTATAAGTCAGATATGGGGGGGAGGGGGGCACCTGTGATCTTCTCTGCTGCTCTCACTATCCTCTGCAGGGACTTGCGGTCGGCATCCGTACAATTCCCATACCAGACAGTGATGCAGTACGTCAGAATGCTCTCGATGGTTCCTCTATAGAAGGATGTCATGATAGAGGAGGGGGAATTCACTTTTTTCAGTCTCCGCAGGAAGTACAGGCGTTTCTGGGCTTTCTTGGTGAGAGCTGAGGTGTTAGAGGACCATTTGAGGTCATCAGCAATATGCACCCCCAGAAACTTAGTGCTTTGGACTTTTTCCACAGCAGTGCCGTTGATGGTAAGTGGGGCATGCACACTAGGGCCTCTAATGACCATCTCCTTGGTTTTATCCACGTTTAGGGACAGGTTGTTGTTCTTGCACCAAATGGCCAGTTTCTCCACCTCCTCTCTGTACTGCGTCTCATCACCATTCGTGACTAGACCCACCACTGTCGTGTCGTCAGCAAATTTGATGATGTGATTTGAACTGAACCTGGCAGAGCAGTCTTGGGTCAGCAAGGTGAACAGGAGTGGACTGAGCACGCAGCCCTGGGGGGAGCCGGTGCTCAGTGTGATGGTGCTGGAAGTATTTTCTCCTATTTTAACTGACTGTGGCCTGCAGGTGAGAAAGTCCAGAATCCAGTTACAGAGAGGCGTGTTGAGACCCAGTGTGCGCAGCTTCCCTATCAGCTGTTGGGGAATGATGGTGTTAAATGCGGAGCTGAAATCAATGAACAGCATTCTAACGTACACGTTCTCATCGGGGAATCTTAGATCACGTCATATAAGAACTGTGTTCGAAAAATAAACACACCACCATGGCGATTTTACTCATGAAGCATCGACTGAAGGTGGAAATGTACACACCCAAAGAGTAACATAACGTCACCTTATTAAACTAATGGCCTAAGTCATTTTTTGAGGAAATGATATTTTTGCCTAAATCAGCTCCTCATGACACTGGCCACCTCTGGTAAAATCGCCCAACTCCTAATTGAAAAGGATCATGCTGTTCATGCCCCTTTTAGTATAAAACACGCCCCTTTTAGTATAATGGCCTAACTCCCTAATGTGACTTAGGACAAAATAGGCCTTTTGTTTGGCCTAAGTCACATGTTTTTGTGACTTAAGCCAAATTATTTACTGATTTAGGCCATTTTGTAATTTGTTTTGCTTTTTATTTTGGCCTAAGTCAGATTTAATCCTATTTAAACCTATTTCAATCTCTTATGTTACATAACTGACAGTCAGTGTTATTTCTATTTAAATAGTCATAATTTGTTATAAACATTTTGGGTGAAATGATTAAGAAATATCATATAGTTTTGTTCTGGATCAGTTTTTTATTTTTCCTGAAAACCTTGAAAAAATGACTTAGGCCATTAGTTTAATAAGGTGACGATAATAAACGCTAGAAACGAGTCAAGCGACCCAAAGACTACATTTCCCTTGAACGTGGTTGCTGTAGTAGGGACAATGATTTCAGACCCAGAAGTGTAGTTCTTAAGACTTTTAAGGCAGAATTAATTCAATTTCTCCAGAAACAGGCTGTATCAAATATGAATGAATAGCCTATCATAAATGATGCAGAGCCACCCACTGACAGAAATGCCGGGGTGGCGTGTTTGTTTAGAACACAGTTCTTATATGATGTGATCTAAGATTCCCCAATAGAGCGTCGCAGTTCCCGCCCACTTCCAGTTGCCGGAAGTAAATACTCAATGCATTTTTCCCATTGACCTTTCCGAAAATATTTATATAAATTAATTTAAGCCTAGAATCAAGCTATCCAGGATCCTGGTGAATCATGACCATAAAACGTTTGATTCTGTGAAAAAACTTTTTTTGAAAACGGCAAAACAAAGGGTATTTATTAAACATAGTATATCATATCATTAAATATAAAATTTAAAAAATCACAGAAAAAAAGGTTTTATGGTCATGATTCACCAGAATCCTGGATGGCTTGATTCTAGGCTTAAATTCATTGATATAAATATTTTTGGAAAAGTCAATGGGAAAAATGCATTGAGTATTTACTTCCGGCACCCGGATTCTGCGCAACTGCGATGCTCTATGGGAGCTCCGTTCCGTGAGCAGAAATTGGACTTCCGGTTTTCGAGCTAGCAGAAATAAGGTTTCCGGCTGCCTTCAAAATAAGATCATGAATTTTTTATGTTTTTTAAAAGACACAAATCTATTTTAAAAATACATTTATGATGTATGCCTTTTAAATGGCTCATACTAAAACACTTCTAAGTGGCAAGTTTTTTTAAAAAAAGACACAATTGTATTTAAAAAATACATTTATGATGCACAGTATGTCTTTTTAAATGGCTTATACTAGATCACTTCTAAGTGCCAGGTTGTTCCAGTTTGAAATTGGCTATTGACCCCCATTAAATGTGCACTTAGCACTGTTTTGCACTTTAACTGGATATTGATTTGTGTGTGTTACATATATGTATTTTTTTTTTTTTTTTGTCCATTGTTGTAATAATGCTGACTCTAGGCCAGGTCACTCTTGGAAAATGATGATGATATAATATTGTTTATTGCAGAAGCAAATAAACAATGATAAAAGAGACCACAAAATATGCTACAAATCATAATAGTAGATAGTGCAGGTGAGATTTAAAAAAAAAAAAAAGGATTTGGGGTTTATAAAGTTGATCTCACCTATTTAAAAACTAAAATACAATACAAATACAAATGTAATCAGAAAGAAATCATTAAAAATGTATATTATTTAACAACAGCATAAAAAAAGATAGAGGACAGAAATATTAGTAGATTTGTAGTGTGTGTGTGTGTGTGTGTGTGTGTGTGTGTGTGTGTGTGTGTGTGTGTGTGTGTGTGTGTGTGTGTGTGTGTGTGTGTGTGTGTGTGAACTTCTCCATAACTGAGCGCCCCTAAACTTGATAGAAAATGGATACAGACCAGTACAGAATGTTGGTGAACATTTGAGAGATAATTTGTAAAAAAACCAATACTGGACACTGGACAGGAGACGGCTGTTGGTGCCAGCACTTTTGACATACGCACACGTTCAGGGAGACCCCCTCTACAACGCCACACTCTCCGCTAAGCCAGACAGGTGTATTTGGAAAAGTGGCGGGCCGTCCAGTGAGGTCAGGGGTCAGAAAAGGGCCTTTTTCAGTGCATAGACTTCACAAATTGGGCACTGGACACGAGACAGCTATTTGCCAGGGCACGTGTGACATACGTACGCGTTCAGGGAGACCCCCTCTACAACTCCACACTCTCCGCTAAGCGGCACAGGTGTAAAGAAAAGTGTGGCGGACCGTCCAGTGAGGTCAGAGGTCAGAAAAGTGCCGTTTTCAGACAATAGTGGACACTGGACCGGAGACGGACACGTGTGCCAACACTTGTGACATACTCACGCGTTCGGGGAGACCCCCTCTACAACGCCACACTCTCCGCTAAGCGGCACAGGTGTAAAAAGAAGTGTGGCGGACCGTCCAGTGAGGTCAGAGGTCAGAAAAGTGCCGTTTACAGTGCATAGCCTATACAAATTGAACACTGGACCGGAGACGGACACGTGTGCCAACACTTGTGACATACTCACGCGTTCAGGGAGACCCCCTCTACAACACCACACTCTCCGCTAAGCGGGAGAGGTGTATTTTGAAAAGTGGCGGGCCGTCCAGTGAGGTCAGGGGTCAGAAAAAAGCCATTTTCAGACCCCCTCTAAAACATTTTTGAAATAGTGAAAATAGACGATTTGCATACAGATATACGTCAGAATCACTTGTCAGTGCACATTGTGCAAATAAGTGTCAATTGGTCACCTGGTAGTACCAGGTGACACTTTGCCGACTGGGACTGTACGTGTGGGACTGGGACTATTTTAAAATAGTTAAAATAGGCGATACAAGCTCACAATGCGATTTACAATTTAGGCATTTAGGCATTTAGCAGACGCTCTTAATCCAGAGCGATTTACAGTAAGCAAGGTAATACATCAAATGCATAGAAATAGTAATCTAGGATCATATGTAAACCAAGAATCATCAGTCGAACAGCTTCCTATCCCCCCAAAAAATCTATAATCTCTACATTGAAACTATTCAAACTATAGGATGGCAGGTCAACAATGGCCTGGCATCTGTCTACATAACATGGTATCTAATTACATTTTAGCCTTTGCATAAGCCTGCAAGCCTGCAATGCGTTGCTGTCTTCTATTTTTGCACATTTGGCACTGCTGCTACAGATTATCATACATGTTTTAAGATGTTTATCATACATACCATTCCATCTGTACTTTAATTTTATTTCTGTTATCTATAATTTTAAAAAGACATTGGTTGTGTTAGCACAATCTCTGTAGAAACAGGTCCCAACATTTCACTGCTTGTACCTGTATTGAGTAAGTGACAAATAAATCCCTCTTGAGTTCTCTTTGAAAATGTCACACATTTTGAAATGGCTCCACATCCATTACCTGATTGATATTAAGCTGGTACACATGTAACAATTTGTATAGGCTATGCACTGTAAACGGCACTTTTCTGACCTCTGACCTCACTGGACTCCGCTTAGCGGAGAGTGTGGCGTTGTAGAGGGGGTCTCCCCGAACGCGTGAGTATGTCACAAGTGTTGGCACACGTGTCCGTCTCCGGTCCAGTGTCCAATTTGTATAGGCTATGCACTGAAAATGACACTTTTCTGACCTCTGACCTCACTGGACGGTCCGCCACACTTTTTTTTACACCTGTGCCGCTTAGCGGAGAGTGTGGCGTTGTAGAGGGGGTCTCCCCGAACGCGTGAGTATGTCACAAGTGTTGGCACACGTGTCCGTCTCCGGTCCAGTGTCCAATTTGTATAGGCTATGCACTGTAAACGGCACTTTTCTGACCTCTTACCTCACTGGACGGTCCGCCACACTTTTTTCTACGCCTGTGCCGCTTAGCGGAGAGTGTGGCGTTGTAGAGGGGGTCTCCCCGAACGCGTGAGTATGTCACAAGTGTTGGCACACGCGTCCGTCTCCGGTCCAGTGTTCAATTTGTATAGGCTATGTACTGTAAACGGCACTTTTCTGACCTCTGACCTCACTGGACGGTCCGCCACACTTTTTTTTTACACCTGTGCCGCTTAGCGGAGAGTGTGGCGTTGTAGAGGGGGTCTCCCCGAACGCGTGAATATGTCACAAGTGTTGGCACACGTGTCCGTCTCCGGTCCAGTGTCCAATTTCTATAGGCTATGCACTCCTTTGAACAGCATTTATCCATTTAGATACATTTTTTATATTTTAAAAAACGTTTTTGTTACACAGAAACATAATATGTGTTGTATAGCTTCGTTTAAATGCTTAATTTATAGTTTTAATGTGCAAATGAACCGTTTTTCAATGGTTTTCAATAGTTTCTTTTTACTCTAGAGGGTACTCTTATTCTGAAGAGATCGTCAACCGGAAGTCTTATTTCTGCTCCGTTATTTCTGCTCACGGAACACAGCTCTCTATGGCGATATCAACACAAAAAAATAAAGCCACGACCCAGGGGGACAGCGCCCTCTAGCGGCAGACCTTGGTGCTCTATGGTATTTAATTCAGACCTTGTGTTTAATTCCGTATAAGAAGCTTTATAAATATAGATGTACCAATGATGGACTCGTCTCATGGAGAGAAAGGGCCATCCAACTGTAGTGTATTAATAAAGTGCAATGATGTGTCATGTGTGTCATATGGATCACCTGTGATGAACCTAGCAGAGTGGTAGATGGCATCTAGGGGCTTACGGGTGGTGGCAGCAGCATATCTATAAATGATGTCCCCATAATCTAGGACTGAGAGCAGCCTGTATGCAAAATACGGGGAAACAAATATAAGACACTATATGTGCAAAGGAGAAAATGGGGGAAAATGTAATGTGCATTAAGCAATATGTTTATGTTCTAATAAGGGTTAAATAGCTCTATAGTGTTGCTGCTGAAGAGCAGTAACAGGGGGTCTCTGTCTCCAGCTCTTTAGTGAAGAAAATGCAACTTCAGGTAAGGATACCAATTTGATCGGATCAGGAGAGAACTCAAACAGGATAGAGGACAAACAAGTGAAATTTGAAGTGATGACAAATAAATGAGCTGAAAAATGGAGGTGGAACACCATAACATTTCAGCTGATGAAAGGTACTTTCTCCTGATTGGCTGAAATTGTCAACCCATATGAACAGTATTTTCTGTTTACCAAAGAGCTGGAGAGTTTTTTTTTTAAAACAAATAATTATGCCATATGCCATTCATATAGAAACATCTTGTCGATCATGGCATATTTGAAAAGTATCCTAGACATTGCATTTTGTTTATGAGCCGTGATAGAGCCAATTAGGCTACTGCCTTACCAAATTAAATGTCAAATTAACTTTTAGGAAAATCACGAAGTTTGAGTGGAAAATATGTCTAAAATGAGTCTAAAATGTATTTTACCATGGGGTTAGGGATTCTATTCTGTTATTGGAAAGAGGAGGTGTTAAATCTCCATACTGTGATTGTAATCATAGTAATCATTTGCTCAACTGATGTGAACCCTGCTTCTCCAGTTGTTTTATAAACAGAAAATGTATTGTCAGAAGATGGGTAGAGTCTAAAAATGTATTTACCATCAGATTCTATTCCATCATTTGAAAGAGACTGGTGTAAACAAATAAGTGTTCAGTATAATAATGTTTTATTTCATTTCATTTATTTTTGTTTTCTGGTGTTGGGATCACAGAGGTATAATATAACGGTTGGGATAGATAGATGAATGTAGTCCTCACTCCAACACAGTAGGTGACGGCAGAGCACCTTATTTAGCAGAAGAAGACAACAGGAGCGCATGCTTGCAGTGTTGCCATGTCTGCTATATTATAAGCGACTTTAGGCCTGTTTAATTTTTTTGTAAAGTCGCTTGCTTATCTGGCCTTGCTTCCTATTCCTAATTGATTGAATACTTTATTAACAGTTGCAAATAGTACTGTGATAGGTCAGTGGTACGATATTACAACGATTGTTAAAAGGATAACACAAAAAGCCCCTATTGGGCTTGTTTCCATTGAGGTCCTGTAATGTTGTTTAGACAACATTACAACATGACATTGTTTAGGTTCGTTCCAGGGCCAGGGTCCCAGCAGAGACCGTGATGGGACCATTAGCAGAGGCCGTGCTGGGACCTCCGCGCCCCATCCCCCCCCAACCCCCCAACCCTCCCCAATCCCCCAACCCCCCCCAACCCCCACTGCTGGCTGCCCACGACGGAACAATGGCTTTGATGGACACTACACCCCCCTCCCCCCCCGAGACTGCTCCTAAACATCTCTCAGTGGATAAACACCTATCCATTGAAAAAATGATCAAATCGTTTGGCGTTGGCTTGCACATGATACATCTTAATGTGAATTCTCTAGCAGGAGACAAGCTAACACAAATCAAGCAGATGTTTTATGATGGTAAGGTTGACATTTTAACTTTCTCTGAAACAAAACTTGATCAAGCGATAACTGATTCTGTGATTGAGATTGAAAACTACAAACTCTTCAGGAAAGATAGGAACAGAAACGGGGGTGGTGTTTGCATGTATGTTCATACTGACAATGTCTGCATCCTTCGGGAAGACCTGATGGATGAAAACATTGAAGCTGTGTGGGTCGAGATCATTTTTAAACATGCCAAACCTGTGCTAGTCGGTACCATATACAGACCTCCTAACCAGACGGATTTCTATGATAGACTTGATGAATGCTTAGCTAAAGTGGACCATGCGGAGACGATTCTTCTTGGTGATTTTAACACTGACATACTCCGCAAGGAAGCGTCAGTGTATAAGTCATTCAAGGCGTGTTGTGATCGGCATTCACTCCACCAGCTGATCACTCAGCCCACAAGGCTGTGTGTTTCCTCTCAAACTACCATAGATCTCATTCTAACAACGGACAAGGAAAAAATCCTAAATAGTGGTGTTTCCACCTGTGGCATATCTGATCACAACATGATCTTCTGCACCAGAAAGAAACGTAAACCTAAGACCGGTTACCACAAAACAGTCACAATCAGAGACCTCAAAAATTACAAGAGTGAGGACTTAGATCACAGACTGGAGGAACAGGATTGGTCCGACGTTCTAAACAGCACACAGGTAGACGAATCCTGGCTTTGTTTCAAAACCAAATTCATTCAAATTTTGGACAGTGTGGCTCCCATGAAAACCATCAGGGTCAAAACCCGCTCGGTACCATGGATGAATTCGGACATCCTTACTGCCATGAAAGTCAGAGACAAAAAGTGTTCTGAGCTTCATAAAAGTAGGATCAAACTAGCCAAATGTTTTAACAAAGGTCTCGAATCCCACGTAGCTAAACTTGAAAAGGAAAAAAACAAGCTAAGAAACAAGGTAAATAGCATGCTCCTGTTAGCAGAAAAAAGCTACCTCGATGACAAGATTGAGGAAAATCAAAAAAAACCACGAGAGCTTTGGAGGCTACTCAAGAACCTCCTAGGCTGCAGCAAAAAATTGAAAACCAGGCTTTCAAACTTAAGCCTCAAGGTGAATGACACTCTCATTTCATCCAAACACGAAGTGAGTAAAATCCTCAACATATTCTTCACGACCGTAGCCTCAGATTTGGTTGAAAAACTTCCCCCACACTCTGGGAGATATGGTGAGGAGTATGTTGTCTCATTTTACGAAAAACAGGGTGTTTGCAAAGATGACTTTAAACTCTCCCCTGTGAAAACAGAAGAGGTGTTTAAAAAATTGAGTGCTCTTCATCAACACAGAGCCACAGGCCTCGACAATATCCCCCCCAAATTTCTAAAAGACTCAGCCGCCTCCATCGCTCCAATCATTACCCACATATTCAACCTCTCCACCACACAGGGACAGGTCCCCTACGACTTCAAAAAAGCAAGGGTGACCCCTCTGTTCAAAAAAGGAAACCAATTAGACCCTGGCAACTACCGCCCTATTTCTATTCTAAGCTCCATCTCGAAAGTCATGGAAAAAATAGTCTATGAACAGGTCGACAAGTATCTTGCCGAGAAAAATCTAATCTACAAATTCCAATCTGGCTTCAGAACAAACCACTCCACTGACACATGCCTTCTCTATTTGAACGACTCTATCAAACAAGAGATTGAAAAGGGCAAATATTGCGGCATGGTCATGCTGGACCTCCAGAAGGCTTTTGACACCGTTAATCACCCGATTATGATCAATAAGCTCAGAGCAATAGGTTTTGATGACACGTCAGTGAACTGGATGAGATCCTACCTGGAAGGGAGGGAGCAAGTGGTGGAAGTAAACGGCACCCAGTCCCCCCCCCTCCCAGTGACTTGTGGTGTTCCCCAAGGAAGTATACTAGGACCCTTACTGTTCCTGATATATGTGAATGACATGTCGTCAGCCTGCGACTGCAACCTGTTCCTGTTCGCAGATGACTCGGCCCTGCTAGTCTCGGACAGGGACAGGCTGCAGGTTGAGAAAACTCTCAGCTCTGAACTCAACAAGATCTGCATCTGGCTCTCCGACAACAAGCTCTCATTACACCTGGGCAAAACGGAATGCATCCTCTTTGGGTCCACTCCTAACCTCAGAAAGGCAGAGAGCTTCACGATCAAAGCGGGTGATGATATCATCAAAAGAAAAAACGAAATTACCTACCTGGGCTCTATCTTGGAGGCTGACCTCTCTGGTGACAAAAATGCTGAAAAAACGATCAAAACGGTCCACAAAAAAACACGCTATTTGCGGAGTATTGATCGTAAAGTCAGTAAGAAGACTCTGAAGACTCTTGCAGTGGCCCTCATACAAGGTCATTACGATTATGCATGTACTTCATGGTATCACAACACCACCAAGGCCTTAAAAACAAGGCTCCAAACATCCCAAAACAAACTTGTAAGGCTACTTCTTGGCCTCAACTACAAAATCCATCTAACCCCTGATCATTTTGATAGGATTGGATGGCTTAGGGTTGCGGACAGAGTACAGCAACTTGCTATGGGCCTGGTCTTCAAGATATATCACAACATTGGGATCCCCCTGTATTTGTCAAAATACTTCCAAAATGTTAATGATGTCCACGATCACAATACCAGAGGCAGCTCCACAAACCTTGTCCAACCCTTTTTTGGCTCAACAAAGGGAAGTAACTCGTTCTCATGCTATTCATCAAAAATGTGGAACGCCCTACCAAAAGGAGTAAAGGAGTGTAAAACCCTACTCTCTTTCAAAACAGCCCTAAAGATACACCTTCAGGAGGCTGCAATTGGAAAATGGCCCCTGTCTAAGTCCTAACCTAACCCCCTACCCCCCCTCCCCCCCTCTCTCCTTCTCCTTTTGTACATATTTCTCACTCTTCATACCAGTAACCTGTAAACTGATTGTATGACATTCTATAGTAGTTGTGTATATCTGTCTGTCTCTTATATGTCATCATGATTTGTGTGCATGGGGAACTCATTTGAAACAAGCTCTGTGCTTTTATGAGTCTTCCAGTTTAGTAGACCTTGTATTGTGAATTTGTACTTCCATGTACTGTTGTTCTCATGTCTTACTAAATAAAGTACATCAATCAATCAAACAAGTGGTTCTCAAATAGTTTTATGTCAAGGAGTGGAACCCCCAAATGAATATCTTATGCATTTGTCCAACTGGACCCCCCCACCCCCCAAAATATTCCAAATATTCCATATTTTCTTTCAAATTGCCTGTGTGTGTGTGTGTGTGTGTGTGTGTGTGTGTGTGTGTGTGTGTGTGTGTGTGTGTGTGTGTGTGTGTGTGTGTGCGCGTGTGCGTGTGCGTGTGCGTGTGCGTGTGCGTGCGTGTTTTCATATATCTTGCTTGTTTCTCTCACATAATCTGGCAACACTCATTCCATGATGGCGGAAGAATCCCGGAGGAACATTTATCTATTTCTCTCCCATTGTTTCTGCTTTTCTCTGTACTTGTCTTAGAGAAATGGAATGGCAGGACTCACTGCTCCGTTAAGTTAAGTTAAGAAGACCGTGTTTACTGTTAAAACCAAGTAAGGAAACTGAAAACCGCTGAAAGTTAGTGCCTCGGCGGGACGTTTGTTTTGAATCAGGTAATGTTATGCGAACAAAATAGCTTATCTACAAACTATTAAATAGCTCTATATATTCTGATAATACTAATTTCTATAGTGGTTGGTCGAGTCTCCATGTCTCTCTAGCCATGGTTCACATGACGCTTGTATACAACTTGTATACAAGCGTCATGGTGCCGAGTCCCCCTGGAGGTGTTCGATTTTTTTTACATTGCCAACTCTCACATGTACATAAACGTTCAGAGTTCAAATATAAAGTAATTACCCCTGAGCCACGGATGTTACAAGGCGACCCGGACTGCGATAAGTACCCGTATCGTATGGTTTTGCCGTATCTGAATTATTGTGTGGAGATTTGGGGTAATACCTACAAAAGTAACTTTCAACCATTGGGCATACTGCAAAAGAGGGCAATAAGGATTGTGAACAATGTAGGATATCAGGAACACACCAATTCTCTCTTATTTTTTATTTTTTTTTACAGTTAAATGCTTTGAAATTCATGGACATGGTCAAATTCAAAACAGCTCAAATTATGTATAAAGCAAGAAATAATGTACTACCAGGGAATATACAGAATATGTTTTCCGACAGAGAGGGGGGTTATAATTTAAGAGGGGAGCTTAACCTAACTTCTTGTACACACCACTAGAAAGAGTCAGTGTATCACAATCTGTGGGGTCAGTTTATGGAATGGTTTGAATTTGGAACTCAAACAAAGTACAAATATAGCACAATTTAAGAGGATGTATAAAAAGGACATCATTAGCTGTTATAGAGTGGAGGAAGGGGTGGGTTAATTGTATTCATTAATGAACTTTTTTAAGAAAATAAAATATAAAATCAATTGGGTATGGGTTTATATGGGTTATGTACTGTATAGAGCTATGTGTATTAGATATATATATTATATAGAGTAAGATGTATATAGATGGGGATGGGTAGGTAGATAGACGGATAGATGGATAGATAGATAGACAGATGGATAGATACAGATATCATAGGATTTATATGTTATGTTACATTTGTAATTGTTTATATGGATTATGAATGTTAAATAAGACGGGGGTAGGAGTAAATAAGTTTTGCTTCATCCTACTCCTTTTTGAACATGTTGGGGATGATCAATGATCGCATTTTAAATGTTTTTTTTTGTTTATTTCATTTGTATTTTCATTTCTATATTGTGGCTTTCATTGTTCTTGGTTCTTGTTGTTTTATTTTATCTGCAAGTTCAAAATAAAGTTTATCAAATCAAATCAAAAGTATCTCCCGTATTGTTCAATAAAAAGCATTTTAATCCGATCGCTGGCTATTTTCTCCAAATTTTCTCCGATACTTTCAACCATGCGACACTAATGGTTGGAAGGTGTATTGCACCCTGATACATTACAAAAAAATGGCTGGCGATGGGATTAAAATGCTTTTTATTGAACAATACGGGAGATATGGGTACTTATCGCGGTCCGGATTGCCTGTATATTTGAAATCTGAACGTTTATGTACATGTGAGAGTTGGCAATGTAAAAAAAATCGAACACCTCTATAAACCAGGGGGACTCGGCACCATGACTGTCATGGTATGACAGTCATGTTTCAGGGCTGCATGTCTCTCCAGCTCTTTATTAAACAGAAAATGCATTTTCAGGTCAGGATACCAATTTTATCTTATTAGGATAGGGAACTCAAAAGGTCTGAGTAAACTTCTTTCATCACTGACTGGCGATTTGACAATATTATGCCAAACATAAAGATGATATGCCATAAGCCTTATAATAAAAATGCATACCCCATATTATTTTTCTATTCCTGTAGATTCGAATAAGTAATTATCGTGGCAATGCTTGGTTCTTCTGTATAGCAGAGTTTCTCAAAGTAGGTGCTGTGACACAAGTCCAGGGGTAGAAAACGGACCTGAGTTGCACTGTAGCTACTTGGTGTGTTCTTTTTCCATCTAAACCAAATCTCTTTGCCAAAAATAGCAGATCTACAAGCTCACAGCGCCTCACGATGCGTTGTGAGCTTATAGATCTGCTATTTTTGGCTAATGTTCCACCCTGAATAAGGACGGTTAAACGTCAAGTATAAAATTAAACTGATATTCCCTCAAGTTTTCCTCATGAGATAGGCCTGCTGTATTGTAGGGGGGAAGATTTACATATTTGCGTACATGACCAAAATATAAGGTGCTATAAAGTAAAAAAGTCATTCAGGGGTGTTGTGGATGAAAAAGTTATTTACAGGGGTGCCCTGAGCCCAAAAAGTTTGAGAACCCCTGCTGTATGGCCGCAACTATCGATTATTTTCATAGATTTAATCATTTTTATATCAGTGATTTTCAAGGACTAGGTATTTGTCTGCGGACCACCACCTGGAATATTTTAAATGTTAGAATGTAAAAAATAATATTCCATTATTTTTTTCCCCAAGTTTTGAAAATAGCCAATCTACAAGATAGTCTATGTCTATAGGGTTGAAATCCTAAAACTGGGTGCTGCTTTTGGGCTTGTTTTTGTAGACCTGGCCTTATTAGTATTCAATAAAACAAAAGAAATACATTTACAGTGCAGAAGATTAATTAACACATCTCAATGAAAGGCAGCGGGAAAGGAAAGGGTTTTAGCTGTGATATAAAAGAACAGAGTTGAGCAGACCTGAAGTTTTCTTCAGTTTGTTCCAGATATGTGGTGCATAAAAACTAAATGCTGCTTCTCCATGTTTAGTTTCCAGGGACAGAAAGCAGACCTTTCCCAGATGACCTGAGAGGACTGGATGGTTCAGTGATGCAGGCCGCTATGTTGAACCCAGTGATCAAGTTACACAGAATAGGTATGTACTGTTTTACTATGTTACTGTAAACATTTAGTCTAATAGGTATGTACTGTTTTACTATGTTACTGTAAACATTTAGTCTAATAGCTATGTACTGTTTTACTATGTTACTGTAAACATTTAGTCTAATAGCTATGTACTGTTTTACTATGTTACTGTAAACATTTAGTCTAATAGGTATACTGTTAAGTTAAGTCATGTTCGGATCTGAATATTGTTACGTTGTTGGGAAACTAACATAAGTTGCAGACATAAGCAGTGTGAGAGGGGTTCTCTCATGCATGGCCTTTTTACACGTACAGTTTGCGGTACGATTTGTCAGTGATGGAAGAAGTACTCACATGTTTTACTTAAGTAAAAATAATCTGTTACAAGTACGGTAAGTTTGGTATTCAAAGTGTACTTGAGTAAAAGTACAAAATTATTGGCATCAAAATGTACTTTAAATTACCGAAAGGTAAAAGTACTATTTATGCAGAAGGTTCTAAATGAATCTAAATGTATAAAAATCAGATCTGCAAGCTCAAAGCGACGCATTGTAAGCTTGTAGATATATAGGTCTGAAGTGGTTTTGTAATAATAATCAAAATCTACAAAGCGATCCGTTCCGATTCTTGGCGTTATAGTCGAGTACAGTACGTGCTACTCACGTGATATATGACTGTAAGCACGCAAGACAAGGCATTTGGTGAAGAGAATTCAATAGCATCATCCATCCATCTGCAGGCTGGCATACCTGCTGAACCTTAATCCGTTGAAATAAAAATGAATAGAGGATGTCAGTGTTCATCTGTTGAACACTTCTCTAATATTGAACACAATTCACACTTGCATATGCAAGCAGCGTCATGATGCTAATTGCACGGTGTTCACACTTGCTTTCTGCAAAGACTTTAGTCTAATAGGTATGCACTGTTTTACTGTAAACATTTAACTATGTTACAGCCCTGTCAGTGCTGTAGAGCACTGTTTCCCAAACCTTTCAGGCCACGCCCCCCAAAACAATCATAATTTGAACTTGGGACCCCCCACCCTGACAAGCACTTGGAATTGTTGGCATAAATATTGTGAAAATAGCTGAATTACGAGCTCACAACGCATTGCACTGCGAGGAATTCTGTGCTTGTAGATTGTTCATTTTCACAATTCTTGTCTCTTTCTTATATAATATTTCACATTTATTATAAGTTATTAAAAAGATCTTCAGTCATTAAATTGTAACTTTCGAAATGTGCAAACCTGAGGAATGATGATGTCGATGTCTGCTGCTGCTGGTGGTGCTGCTGCTTCCAGCCTGTTCAGGCTGTGTGCAGCAAATGAAGATTCAGAGGTGGTCTCCGGTGGGGCAGGGTCCTTTGAGGTACAACCTCTAGATAGGCTAAAATGACCTGTTATATTTTGTTGCAGACGTGTCTCATAAAAAAGGAGATCTCATAGCTCATGAGCTTGTAGATCGGCAGTTTTGATGTGACAATGGCACAAGTATAAATCACCCTTTAACGCTATGTCTATGCAAATATTATTTTAATAACTTGGCTTACTTCTTTGTGACATCTTTGCTCCTTGACAAAATAATAAAGATGACAGGTGATTAACCCAGAATAAACCACAGATTAATTCTGAATCCCGACGTCAATGACCGTAATGTCAAATCTGCATAGCGTAGCTGTATCAGATGAATCTGCCATTCCATTGCAGTCCAGGATCAGTTGAATCCGTTCAGTTGTTCAAAATCATGAAAACACATTGACAATAGAATAGACTTTATTTGCCATTTGCATGGATGCATAGGAAATCTTGGAGATCAGCTCCCAGGGTCAGCATTTAAAAAAGATAGACAAATGCAGACAGACAGAACAAACATACATCCTACAATCCTACATATGTCCTACCATACTCTTTACAAGGCAAATAGAATAAATAAGTACTTCATAGTCCAACTAAAAAGAGTGCTCCTCAGAGCGCAGTTCACCGCCAGGTCAGGTGGGTTATTGTGGGCCAGCAATGTTTGGAATTTGCCAATCAGGATGAAATATAAAAAAATCTGATGGCTCCGTCCTGATCACTATTATAGATATGTGTACCGATTTGTGTGAAAATGTGATAAAATCTTAAGGAGTAATATCAAAAACATTGTTTTACATAAGTTGGCCTCCTGGTGGCGCTCTAAAGGCAGATGTGAAAAATGCAGGAAAATGTTTTTCCTCGGCCTCTAGGGAGTGCGTGTGCAAAGGTTTACACAGATACTAGGTGCAGTTATAGGTAAAAACACAAATGGGCCTGTTATAGCGCCACCATAAGGCTGATTTGAAAGAATTCAAGTGTCATCTCTTCCTCGGCCTAGTGGGAATGTGCGTGCAAAATGTCACGGAAATTGCATGCTGTGTTCATGATTTGAGGCATTTTGTTCAAAACGGAGCACTCCTGCAAACCTTGGAAGCCCAGCTTAGCCAATCAGGATGGATAAGGGGAAAACCCACTTCACTGGAATTGAAGCTCACTTCCGGTTTCTCGTTCAGCCTGCTGTTCTTATTAATGGCTCATCAGATGTTGCTGTTTCAGCTTCTACCATTTGCAATACATCTCAATAGAAGTCAATTAGGTTTTGGGCGAACTTTACACTTGATTATATTACCTAATTAGTAAACCTTTTCATAAACACTTTGTTTTCAATCGCTAGTTTAAAGTCTTTTGAAGTCATCATGATATGCATTTAGTAAATTATGGTCCCATTAATTTTATAATTAATAAAGTAGGGTATGTTTTTATGGTATGTTTTTAGGCTTTCTTCTAGTTCTACCGAGTGAACAAGCAGACGCAAATCTGACTTTTGTTATAATGTTGACCCTGAACGTGAAGGCAGATTGATGCATGTAAGCTCGCTCTTATCAGATCTATGTTTTCTATCTCAGATGCGTGTCCTGCCCTGTCCTCAGTTAAACCAAGACGTTACTGCTGTGACCAATGTGGAAAAAGTTTCAGGAACATTTCTGCCCTCAAGGCACACGGGAGAATTCACACTGGAGAGAAGCCATACTCCTGTGACCAATGTGAAAAAAGCTTCGCTCAGATGTCTCGCCTCACGTCACACAAGAGAATTCACACTGGAGAGAAGCCTCACTATTGTGAACAGTGTGGAAAAAGGTTTACCGACATGTCTGACCTCAAGAAACACAGTAGAATTCACACTGGAGAGAAGCCTTACTGCTGTGACCAATGTAAGAAAAGCTTCGCTCAGATGTCTACCTTCAAGCTACACAAGAGAATGCACACTGGAGAGAAGCCATACTCCTGTGAACAATGTGGAAAAAGCTTCACTCAAATCTCTACCTTCAAGGCACACAAGAGAATTCACACTGGAGAGAAGCCTTACTGCTGTGACCAATGTGAGAAAAGCTTCGTTCAGATGTCTTACCTCACGTCACACAAGAGAATTCACACTGGAGAGAAGCCATACTCCTGTGACCAATGTGGGAAAAGCTTCACTCACATGTCTCACCTCACATCACACAGAAGAATTCACACTGGAGAGAAGCCTTACTGCTGTGACCAATGTGAGAAAGGTTTCGCTCAGATGTCTCACCTCACGTCACACAAGAGAATTCACACTGGAGACAAGCCATACTCCTGTGACCAATGTGGGAAAAGCTTCACTCGCATGTCTCACCTCACAGCACACGGAAGAATTCACACTGGAGAGAAGCCTTACTGCTGTGATCAATGTGAGAGAAGCTTCTCTCAGATGACTCACCTCACGTCACACAAGAGAATTCACACTGGAGACAAGCCATACTCCTGTGACCAATGTGGGAAAAGCTTCACTTAAATGTCTACCTTCAAGGCACACAAGAGAATTCATACTGGAGAGAAGCCTTACTGTTGTGACCAATGTGAGAAAAGCTTCGCTCAGATGTCTCACCTCACGTCACACAAGAGAATTCACACTGGAGAGAAGCCTTACTGCTGTGACCAATGTGAGAAAAGCTTTGCTAAGATGTCTCACCTCACGTCACACAAGAGACTTCACACTGGAGAGAAGCCTTATTGCTGTGAGACGTGTGGAAAAAGATTCACTGAAATATCTTCCCTTAAGAGACACAGAAGAATTCACACTGGAGAGAAGCCTTACTGCTGTGACCAATGTGGGAAAAGCTTCACTCAAACGTCTACCTTCAAGGCACACAAGAGAATTCACACTGGAGAGAAGCCTTACTGCTGTGACCAATGTGAGAAAAGCTTCATTCAGAAGTCTCACCTCACGTCACACAAGAGAATTCACACTGGAGAGAAGCCATAATTCACACTGGAGAGAAGTCTTTTGGGTGTGATAATTGTAGGAAGTGTGTCCCTCATTCACTTACTTAACAACAATCTTTAAAAAATACATTTGTCTTTATACAGATTGTTACTAATTGCTACTTGCTATGTTACATAGCAAATATTTGTACATATTTACAGAAATGTTTTGTGTTCTTATAAAAATGCAAATGACTTCTAATTTGTTCCACTTTCATAAAGCAATGACTAAAGTGTTACAAGATATACTTGACATATATGTCATTACAAAATGCTTTGAGTCATGATTATTGTAATAACACGTTATTTTCAGTGTTTATAACAAAACATATACAGTGTATATATATATATATATATATATATATATATATATATATATATATATATACATACATACATACATACACACACACACACACACACACACACACACACACACACACACACACACACACACACACACACACACACACACACACACACACACACACACACACACAAGCAGATTACTTTTTTGTTATGTGTTCATAATGCATTATAGACAACTGTTCCAATGGAGTTCTGTTCATGATGGCCCAGGCTATACAAATTTGACTTATTTTACTTAAAACATTTTTGTTAAATAAATTTAAAGGGAAATTCATATATTAGAAACTGTGTTTTGTTTTCCATTTTTTTGTTTCCCTCCTCTCTTACGTCCATGTGAAATAAACAATTCTATGAGCCTGGAATTAGTATTCTTTTACCCTCCATTAACAAATGTTATGAAGTTCTTTTACTAAGTAGTGATGTGGTACAAAAAGTAAAAACATTTAGTAGTACTTAAACTACATGAAGATGATACTAGGAATTCATTTAACTGTGTATAGAAGTAATCTACTGTTGGATCTACTGGAGATCTGGGCCACTTGAGTTTAGAGATATTTCTTAGTTTTATATTTTCTTCTAGTTTTTACCAACATGTACTATAGATCAGTTAGATACTTCAGCTCAGAATTAACCATTTAATGCAATCCTATTGCGTTCAGTTTGGCGGTGTGTCTCTGCTCCTGTGATACTACATATTATCTGCGCAAGCTTGACACAGAATCTGAGATCCCAAACCCCCCAGAAGCAGAGCATAAGATGCAGAGTTATGCATCAACATAGAACCTTTCAAGGGCATAAATTAGTATACAGATTAACATGCAATCCACAGAACATAGAATCTGTAGAAATAAACTTTAAAATGTTGAGCCCTTCAAAAGGCATACATTACACATAATACATTTACTTATTGTTTTAAATGTCTATTGAATAAATGTTTGAATTTTCTTTTTAATTAATGAAAATGTTAGTTTTTTTTCAAAACTAAAGTATCCCATATGAGTGTCCCAGATTCCTCCTCCAGGCGACCCAACCGAGGCTGATCAGACCCCGGCTATGTCTAAGTGACATGCTACTGCCCCCACTGTCTCTTGAGGGCTTAGGGTGGCTGGTGAGATGTTAGCAGCAGGTGTTGGCGACACTCGGAGGAATGAAATGAATGAAAAAAAGTAATCGAAACATGGCCCCCTCACGTATTAGGAGGGCAGCATGAGTCACCAGAACAAAGGATTGGTGTTTTCGATGAATCTATCATGGTTAAAATGGAGTTTGAAGTTACAATGGGTTTGTATAGGAAAGGGGCGTGTCTGATAAAATTAATATCTAAATACTGAATTAAGCAACTTAAAAACTGTCTGGGGTGCTCACAAAAGCCTGAGTAGACGTTAAAATGACCCTAAACATGTTTTGAAAGGGACATTTTTAAGTAAAAGTATCAATACCCTATTGTAGAAATACAATACCCCCCCTGTGCAAACATTGGCACAGGGGAGGGTGATCACTGGCACACTGGCATAAGTGTGAGCGAGAAAGGTTTTTACTTTTCAAATAAAATATTTAAAAAAATCTAGTCAATTTAATTAAGTGCCCTCACATCTGTATGCAAATTACATCTTGCACATAATTCTACATTCATTCAAACTTTGAACTCTGACTAGGAAGGGAGTCTGGGAGATGGGTCATCATCATCAGGTCTCTTGCTCGGCGACGGGAGCGTCGCCATGCGTAGAGCCAATCAGCTTCACCAGTCTTCTCCATTTGGGTCGGTCCTGTGCTAGGGGCTCGGCTTCCGCTAGCGACAAGCCTGTTTGTTATAAGTCCCTGGTGATGGCATCAATCCAGCGTGTGCGGGGCGCACCGCGGGGGCGTTTCCAGCCGGCGGGTTTTGGATCGAAGTGGAGGATAGCGGATGTAGGGTGTTAAGGAGGGAGTCTTTTGACGTGGCCGTACCAGCGCATCCGGCGCTGTGCTGCAAGGCGGGTGCAGCGCTCTGGTGTCAAAGCCGTCAATTGTGTCCGCCAGGGTCTTGTTGAGAGGCCAAGTTTCTGCTCCATAAAGAAGAATGGAGAGAACTGAGGTGTTATAGATCCGTAATTTGGTCTCTCTCGTTATGGAACGGTGTCCAGTGGCCTCCAGAGAGTTTTCATGGCACTGGCTGCCAGAGCACGTCTACGATTTATCTCGGTTGCTATGTTGCCGTTATTAGTGACAATGGGTGGGTTACTGCTAATGAGTCTAATGATCATTACAATGTCATGATTTGAAAAACTATTTCAGAAGGTTATGTATACGGAAAATCAAACTTATGTTGGAAATAATTAATTTTGATTTTGATTTCATTATTAAACTTAATTTTCTCACAATATCTCACTCTAAAACTGCTTCAACTGTAGATGTATTTTTTTTTAATTTGCAAGCTCACAGCGATTTGACACATTGTGATATTATAGAAAGGCTAATATTCTTATATTTTGGAAATATTTGCTTACTTTTACTTTGGTACTGGAAGTATATTTTGATGCCAATACTTTTAAATTTGTACTCAAGTGGAACAAAACAAGCAGCACTGTGTAGATATCTCTGCTGTCGGGCAACCACGTCCAAAATATGAACTTTTTAGGAAATGAAACCCCCCCCTCACACACAGACGTAAAGGGTGTTCAATAGCACTGATTTATTAAAACAAATAAAAAAGTTGAAAAATGGAGGTAACTGGTTTCTGCCCGACAGCGATGATTTGTGAGTTTTAATGCAAGCTTTGAGTCATGTGATCATCTGCAGCAATAAAATGCACTTGATGTCTTGTATGGCCTCTGTAGTAATTGTAGTTCCACTGCATTTGGAACCACAATTCCCCTGATGTCTGTCTAGTCACTGGAATGTTGGACACAGGTGTCTTATATTGACGGTCAAGTGATGACACTTCTGAACCCTTATGTGCTGCTGTATTCACTGTCCTTGTAATGCCTGCTGAAGGTCACAGGACTGAAAGCATTAAAACTCACATATCTACACGTTAAAACTCATATCTACACATTAAAACTCACATATCAACCCTATCATGTGTATGCATTATACAATTAAAACCCTATAATGTCTATGCATTACTGCATGCGCCTCACCTCACCTTTCTTGATGAATTGAATACACGGGACCACAATGGAAACAAGCCCCACGGGATTTTTGTGTTATCCTTTTAGCATCATTGATAAATCATGCTATTTACTGTACTAAGTGCAAACTGTTGATAAAGTATTAAATCAATAAAAAAAACACTTGATTGGTTCCCTAATCTTCAGTCCACCAATCATGTCTCATCACCTGCAATAAATACACCTACTGTATGCACCTTCCATCACCCATGTCCTGAGACACTCAGTTTAGTTTTGAGACCTACAATAGAGCACCAAAGTCCTGACGTCACTGCCACTAGAGGGCGCTGTCCCCCAGGGTCGTGGCTTTATTTTTAGTGTTGATATCTCATCGGGGAATCTTAGATCACGTCATATAAGAACTGTGTTCGAAAAATAAACACACCACCATGGCGATTTTACTCATGAAGCATCGACTGAAGGTGGAAATGTACACACCCAAAGAGTAACACAATAAACGCTAGAAACGAGTCAAGCGACCCAAAGACTACATTTCCCTTGAACGTGGCTGCTGTAGTAGGGACAATGATTTCAGACCCAGAAGTGTAGTTCTTTAGACTTTTAAGGCAGAATTAATTCAATTTCTCCAGAAACAGGCTGTATCAAATATGAATGAATATCATAAACGATGCAGAGCCACCCACTGACAGAAATGCCGGGGTGGTGTGTTTGTTTGGAACACAGTTCTTATATGACATGATCTAAGATTCCCCTATGGGGATATCAACACAAAAAAATAAAGCCACGACCCAGGGGGACAGCGCCCTCTAGCGGCAGACCTTGGTGCTCTATGGTATTTAATTCAGACCTTGTGTTTAATTCCGTATAAGAAGCTTTATAAATATAGATGTACCAATGATGGTCTCGTCTCATGGAGAGAGAGGGCCATCCAACTGTAGTGTATTAATAAAGTGCAATGATGTGTGTCATATGGATCACCTGTGATGAACCTAGCAGAGCGGTAGATGGCATCTAGGGGCTTACGGGTGGTGGCAGCAGCATATCTATAAATGATGTCCCCATAATCTAAGAATGAGAGCAGCCTGTATGATTCTCTTTCTGCAAAATACGGGGAAACAAATATAAGATACTATATGTGCAAAGGAGAAAATGGGGGGAAATGTAATGTGCATTAAGCAATATGTTTATGTTCTAATAAGGGTTAAATAGCTCTATAGTGTTGCTGCTGAAGAGCAGTAACAGGGGGTCTCTGTCTCCAGCTCTTTAGTGAAGAAAATGCAACTTCAGGTAAGGATACCAATTTGAGCCGATCAGGAGAGAACTCAAACAGGATAGAGGACAAACAAGTGAAATTTGAAGTGATGACAAATAAATTAGCTGAAAAAAATGGAAAGGTACTTTCTCCTGATTGGCTGAAATTGTCAACCCATATGAACAGTATTTTCTGTTTACCAAAGAGCTGAAGAGTTTAAAAAATAAATAAAAAATAACTATGCCATATGCCATTCATATAGAAACATCTTGTCGATCATGGCATATTTGAAAAGTATCCTAGACATTGCATTTTGTTTATGAGCCGCGATAGAGCCAATTAGGCTACTTGCCAAACTTGCTGCCTTACCAAATTAAATGTCAAATTAACTTTTAGGAAAATCACGAAGTTTGAGTGGAAAATATGGAGTCTAAAATGTATCTTACCATGGGGTTAGGGATTCTATTCTGTTATTTGAAAGAGGAGGTGTTAAATCTCCATACTGTGATTGTAATCATAGTAATAATTTGCTCAACTGATGTGAACCCTGCTTCTCCAGTTGTTTTATAAACAGAAAATGTATTGTCAGAAGATGGGTAGAGTCTAAAAATGTATTTACCATCAGATTCTATTACATCATTTGAAAGAGACTGGTGTAAACAAATAAGTGTTCAGTATAATAACGTTTTATTTAATTTCATTTATTTTTGTTTTCTGGTGGTTGGGATCATAGAGGTATAATGATAACGGTTGGGATAGATAGATATAGTCCTCACTCCAACACAGTAGGTGGCGGCAGAGCACCTTATTTAGCAGAAGAAGACAACAGGAGCGCATGCTTACAGTGTTGCCATGTCTGCTATATTATAAGCGACTTTAGGCCTGTTTATTTTTTTGATAAAGTCGCTTGCTTATCTGGCCTTGCGTTCTGTTCCTAATTGATTGAATACTTTATTAACAGTTGCAAATAGTACTGTGGTACGATATTACAATAATTGTTAAAAGGATAACACAAAAAGCCCCTATGGGGCTTGTTTCCACCCCCCCCCCCCAACTGAAAATATCTTTGTGCCAGGGTAGGGACCCCCATACCAGATTTGTGTTGTTAACATGTTTCAAAAATATTCCAAATATTTCACATTTTCTTTCAAATTGCCTGTGTGTGTGTGTGTGTGTGTGTGTGTGTGTGTGTGTGTGTGTGTGTGTGTGTGTGTGTGTGTGTGTGTGTGTGTGTGTGTGTGTGCGTGTGTGTGTGTGTGTGTGTGTGTGTGTGTGCGAGTGCGTGTTTTCATATACCTTGCTTGTTTCTCTCACAGAATCTGGCAACACTCATTCCATGATGAAGAAGGCTGAAGAATCCCGGAGGAACATTTTTCTATTTCTCTCCCATTGTTTCTGCTTTTCTCTTTACTTGTGCTTGTCTTAGAGAAATGGAATGGTAGGACTCACTGCTCCGTTGAGTTAAGTTAAGAAGACCGTGTTTACTGTTAAAACCAAGTAAGGAAACCGAAAACCGCTGAAAGTTAGTGCCTCGGCGGGACGTTTGTTTTGAATCAGGTAATGTTATGCGAACAAAATAGCTGATCTACAAACTATTTAATTGCTCTATATTCTGATAATACTAATTTCTATAGTGTTTGGTCGAGTCTCCATGTCTCTCTAGCCATGGTTCACATGACGCTTGTGGTGCCGAGTCCCCCTGGTTTATAGCAACACTCTCACATGTACATAAACGTTCAGATTTCAAATATAAGCACTTTATATTTGAAATCTGATATTTATGTACATGTGAGAGTTGGCAATGTAAAAACAATCGAACACCTCTATAAACCAGGGGGACTCGGCACCATGACAGTCATGTTTCAGGGCTGCATGTCTCTCCAGCTCTTTATTAAACAGAAAAATCATTTTCAGGTCAGGATACCAATTTTATCTTATTAGGATAGGGAACTCAAAAGGTCTGAGTAAACTTCTTTCATCACTGACTGGCGATTTGACAATATTATGCCAAACATAAAGATATGCCATAATAAGCCTTGTAGTAAAAATGCATACCCCATAAAATGTACTTTATTACTATTGTTATTATTATTTTTCTATTCCTGTAGATTCAAATAAGTAATTATCATGGCAATGCTTGGTTCTGTATAGCAGAGTTTCTCAAAGTGGGTGCTGTGACACAAGTCCAGGGGTTGTAAAACGGACCTGAGTTGCACTGTAGCTTCTTGATGTGTTCTTTGTCCATCTAAACCAAATCTCTTTGCCAAAATAGCAGATATACAAGCTCACAGCACCTCACAACACGATGCGTTGTGAGCTTGTAGATCTGCTATTTTTGGCTAATATTCCACCCTGAATAAGGATGGTTAGATGTCAATATAAAAGTATAACATTATTTTCAATCTGTCCTAAATGGAAACTGATATTCCCTCAAGTTTTCCTCATGAGATAGGCCTACTGTATTGTAGGGGGGAAGATTTACATATTTGCGTACATGACCAAAATGTAAGGTGCTATAAAGTAACAAAGTCATTCAGGGGTGCCGTGGATGAAAAAGTTATTTTTACAGTGGTGCCCTGAGCCCAAAAAGTTTGAGAACCCCTGTTGTATAGGGCCGCAACTATCGATTATTTTCATAGATTTAATCATTTTTAAATCAGTGGTTTTCAAGACTAGGTATTTGTCTGCGGATCACCATCTGGAAATATTTTAAATGTTAGAATAAAATAATATTCCATTATTTTTTCCCCCAAGTTTTGAAAATAGCCAATCTACTAGGGTTGAATTCCTAAAACTGGGTGCTTCTTTTGGGCTTGTTTCTATAGACCCCTTAACAGACGACGTCACACTGATAAGAACCAGTATGCGTGCTATGAAACCCATTCTATCAGGTCTCGCTAGGACGCACCTCACTGAGCCAACACACAAGAGGGGGTTGGGGTGTGCTGAAACCAGCGCACCCCAAAACAACATGTTGAGAATTGATTGCGTGAAACAATCACCTGTGCATCCAGTCTCAATGTTAGTAAACAAATAATTGGTCTATAGACCTAGCCTTATTAGCATTCAATAAAAACAAAAGAAGTAACAAAAATGTAAGAGTAAATTCACAGTGCAGAAGGTTAATTAAAACATCTCAATGAAAGGCAGCGGGAAAGGAAAGGGTTTTAGCTGTGATTTTAAAAGAACAGAGTTGAGCAGACCTGCAGTTTTCTTCAGTTTGTTCCAGATATGTGGTGCATAAAAACTAAATGCTGCTTCTCCATGTTTAGTTTTAATTCCAGGGACAGAAAGCAGACCTTTCCCAGATGACCTGAGAGGACTGGATGGTTCAGTGATGCAGGCCACTATGTTGAACCCAGTGATCAAGTTACACAGAATAGGTATGTACTGTTTTACTATGTTACTGTAAACATTTAGTTTAATAGGTATGTACTGTTTTACTATGTTACTGTAAACATTTAGTCTAATAGGTATATATTGTTTTACTATGTTACTGTAAACATTTAGTCTAATAGGTATGTACTGTTTTACTATGTTACTGTAAACATTTACAGTAACATAGTAAATTTTGTTACGCTGTGGGGAAACTAACACAAGTTGCAGGCATAAGCAGTGTGAGAGGGGTTCTCACATGCATGTCCTTTTTACACGTACAGTTTGCGGTACGATTTGTCAGTGATGGAAGAAGTACTCACATGTTTTACTTAAGTAAAAGTATCAATACCGGTACCATATTGTAGAAATAATCTGTTACACGTACAAGTTTGGTATTCAAAATGTACTTTAAAGTACCGAAAGGTAAACGTACTCTTTATGCAGAAGGTTCCATTTTACAAGTTTTCAAATGTATAAAATATAAATGTATAAATATAGCTGCAAGCAGCAATAATACGGGGCCAGTGAATAGAGAGAGAGAGAGACATGGAAACGGAATAGATTGAAGAGAGAGAGAGTGACATGGAAACAATAGATTGATGAGAGAGAGAGATGGAAACATAATGGTTTGATTGGACATCTCAACCTACTGCCATTAACAGGATTCGAACTCTCAACCTTCAGACTAATAGGCTGCAACACTACCTATAGTGCTATAGCTTTGTCCAGGCTGATATTGTCTGTTGAAGATCATAAACTCTTGCCTTCTTTCATAAACCAAGCCCCTGTTTCACTAACACTAAGATCACTCGTTCACAAACCATTTACCAATGAAGAAATTGTACATCTCCTCAGAACCAAAACTAGTGAAAGTAGCCGATCTACAAGCTCACAAACCATGAAAAGTTGTGAGATTGTAGATCAGCTATTTTCAGAATGAAGTATGTCATACGTTGAAAAAACGTACTCTCAAATAAGCATTTCAGGTTATCTTTACCATTTGCACATGTATTCATTGATACAGTCATGTTGTTTGCAATTCAACTTAAATTAAGGGATTTTTGAGTAATCTGCACAAAACATTTTACACATGAACTTAGGACCTTTGCCGACAAAACAAAAGCGGCGGATTTTCCATAAGTGAAAAAATGCAGAAGTTATGAGCCAATGGCTGTTTTTCATATAATTCAAAATGGTGGGCGATCTAAAGGTCAGAGGTCAAAAGTCAGACCACGAAAGTTGTCGGGCATGAAGAGACGTTTCATGGTTGTAGGTCAAACAGGGCATGAGTTGTACCTGTTCAAAGTTCGCACTTTCAATTGAGTGCTATAGCGCCACCCTTTGACGAATGAGTTTGAGAATTATTTCTTGGTAGTTTTTCATGAGCATCTACCATATGGCCGAGTTTCGTAAAAAGCGTATGCACGGTTAAGCCAGAACTGGCAAAAACAAGTATTTTTCAAACTGCTCAAAATTGCAGAAAATCTAAGGGCGGAGCTTAATGGTCAAATCGATACGTGTGTTCCTCATGAGTCAAGGCACATGTGTAAGCAAGTTTCACGACTTTCGGCCAAACGAGGCATGACTTATGCCTGTTTAAAGTCTGCATTTTCAAAAAATTGCTATAGCGCCCCCCTTTGGCCAATTGGAGTAAGATTGGTTTCAGTGATATTTGGAATGACCCTGTACATTTCTGCAAAGTTTCAAAGAAATGTGAGTCTGCATGTATGTTTTAGGCGCAGATGAATAATTTTCATAAAACTGCAATAGTTAAAATCTATGGAATCCTAGGATTTTGGAGCAATCTGCACGAAACGTTTAACACTTGAACTTTGGACCTCTGCCGACAACTTCTAGGCGGCGGAATTTCCATAAGTGAAAAAATGCAGAAGTTAGGAGCAAATGACTGTTTTTCATATAATTCAAAATGGTGGGAGATCTAAAGGTCAGAGGTCAAAAGTCAGAGGGTGAAAGTTGTTCAGCATGAGGAGACGCATATGTGTATCCAAGTTTCATGGCTGTAGGTCAAACAGGGCATGAGTTGTACCTGTTCAAAGTTGCCATTTTCAATTGAGTGCTATAGCGCCACCTTTGGACGAAAGATTGTGAGAATTATTTCTTGATCGTTTTTCATGACCATCTACCATATGGCCGAGTTTCGTAAAAAGCGACTGCACGGTTCAGCCAGAACTGCGAAAAGTGGCAGAAGTGACAGAATACTGCCAATAACAAAACAGGTCCAGAGCTGAGCTCTGGCCCCGTAAAAATCAGATCTGCAAGCTCAAAGTGATGCATTGTAAGCTTGTAGATATATAGGTCTGAAGTGGTTTTGTAATAATAATCAAAATCTACAAAGCGATCCATTCTGATTCTTGGCAGAAAAGTCGAGTACAGTACGTGCTACTCATTTGAGATATGACTGTAAGCACGCAAGACAAGGCATTTGTTGATGAGAATTCAATAGCATCATCCATCCATCTGCAGGTTGGCATACCTGCTGAACCTTAATCCGTTGAAAAAAAAATTAACAGAGGATGTCAGTGTTCATCTGTTGAACACTTCTCTAATATTGAACACAATTCACACTTGCATATGCAAGCAGCGTCATGATGCTAATTGCACGGTGTTCACACTTGCTTTCTGCAAAGACTTTAGTCTAATAGGTATGCACTGTTTTACTGTAAACATTTAACTATGTTACTGCCCTGTCAGTGCTGTAG
Organism: Gymnoscopelus microlampas; assembly: GCF_963454915.1. NCBI lineage: Eukaryota > Metazoa > Chordata > Actinopteri > Myctophiformes > Myctophidae > Gymnoscopelus > Gymnoscopelus microlampas. Next base: position 50,904,430 of record NC_139940.1, on the reverse strand, counting down.
AGCAAGGTTTCCCAAACCTTTCAGGCCACGCCCCCCAAAACAATCATAATTTGAACTTGGGACCCCCCACCCTGACAAGCACTTGGAATTGTAGGCATAAATATTTTGAAAATAGCTGAACTACGAGCTCACAACGCATTGCACTGCGAGGAATTCTGTGCTTGTAGATTGTTCATTTTCACAATTCTTGCCTCTTTCTTATATAATATTTCACATTTATTATAAGTTATTAAAAAGGTCTTAAAAAAGTCATTAAATTGTAATTTTCGAAATGTGCAAACGTGAGGAATGATGATGTCGATGTCTGCTGCTGGTGGTGGTGCTGCTGCTTCCAGCCTGTTCAGGCTGTGTGCAGCAAATGAAGATTCAGAGGTGGTCTCCGGTGGGGCAGGGTCCTTTGAGGTGCAACCTCTAGTTAGGCTAAAATGACCTGTTATATTTTGTTGCAGACGTGTCTCATAAAAAAGGAGATCTCATAGCTCATGAGCTTGTAGATCGGCATTTTTGATGTGACAACGGCACAAGTATAAATCACCCTTTAACGCTATGTCTATGCAAATATTATTTTAATAACTTGCCTTACTACTTTGTGACATCTTTGCTCCTTGACAAAATAATAAAGATGACAGGTGATTAACCCGGAATAAACCACGGATTAATTCTGAATCCCGACGTCAATGACTGTAATGTCAAATCTGCATAGCGTAGCTGTATCAGATGAATCTGTCATTTCATTGCAGTCCAGGATCAGTTGAATCCGTTCAGTTGTTCAAAATCATGAAAACACATTGACAATAGAATAGACTTTATTTGCCATTTGCATGGATGCATAGGAAATCTTGGAGATCAGCTCCCAGGGTCAGCATTTAAAAAAGACAGAACATTTAGACAGACAGAACAAACATACATCCTACAATCCTACATATGTCCTACCATACTCTTTACAAGGCAAATAGAATAAATAAGTACTTCATAGTCCAACTAAAAAGAGTGCAAACTAGAAAAAGTGCTCCTCGGAGCGCAGTTCACCGCCAGGTCAGGTAGGTTATAGTGGGCCAGCAATGTTTGGAATTTGCCAATCAGGATGGAATATAAAAAATCTGGTGGCTCCGTCCTGATCACTTGACTATTATAGATAATGTGTACCGATTTGTGTGAAATTTTGATAAAACATTGTTTTACATAAGTCGGCCTCCTGGCTCCTGGTGGCGCTCTAAAAGGCAGATGTGAATAATGCAGGCAAATGTTTTTCCTCGGCCTCTAGGGAGTGCGCGTGCAAAGTTTTACACAGATACTAGGTGCAGTTATAGGTAAAAAAAAACACAAATGGGCCTGTTATAGCGCCACCGTAAGGCTGATTTGAAACAATTCAAGTAGCATCTCTTCCTCGGCTTAGTGGGAATGTGCGTGCAAAATGTCACAGAAATTGCATGCTGTGTTCATGATTTGAGGCATTTTGTTCAAAACGGAGCACTCTTGCAAACCTTGGAAGCCCAGCTTAGCCAATCAGGATGGATAAGGGGAAAACCCACTTCACTGGAATTGAAGCTCACTTCCGGTTTCTCGTTCAGCCTGCTGTTCTTATTAATGGCTCATCAGAAGTTGCTATTTCACCTTCTACCATTTGCAATACATCTCAATAAAGGTCAATTAGGTTTTGGGCGAACTTTACACTTGATTATATTACCTACTTAGTAAACCTTTTCATAAACACTTTGTTTTCAATCGCTAGTTTAAAGTCTTTTGAAGTCATCATGATAAGCATTTAGTAAATTATGGTCCCATTAATTTTATAATTAATAAAGTAGGGTATGTTTTTATGGTATTTTTTTAGGCTTTCTACTAGTTCTACCGAGTGAACACCCGCCCTCGTGCCGGTGTAGCCAATTGCATAAAAGTGCGTGTGTGCACAGTTTTGTTGCGATCAAGCAACGGTGCCCCGAGATTAGCTGTTCACGGACGGACGGACAGGGTGCAAAACATAGTCTCGGCCATGCCTTCGGCCTGGAGGAGACAATATTAATGCAATTAAACTATCACGATTCAGTTTAAGGCTGAACGATTAATCGTTTTCAAACGGAAATCGAGATTTGAAACCACGTGATTAGCTAATCGCAAAGGCTCCTTCTCTCCATAGTGGCTGCCTCACTCTACAATACAGGGAGAGAGGGGCAGCGAGTCCCCCCCCCCCCCCCCCCTCTCCCTCCCCGGTGGCTATGTGTAATTATAGTTTGTCGAACGGCCGTGTTGCGCAAAAGTCCGCAACAAGGGAATCCTGCTTTGTAAAAAACACCAGAGCAACATATACTTCTTCTCCAATAATCAACACATGTCTCTATTATGCTCTCCTCCTTCCACAACGGCGTTGTTCTTTAGTTCCTATCTATTTTTGTTTCTGTATGTGTAACTTGTATTGTTCCCATCATTATTATTATGAACTTTGTATCTTTGTCACTTATGTATTCTGAGTGTTTGACTTTCCAAGGAGTAGTGAATATAATGTACAGTAGGAGAGGACTTTGACTTAAAAAAAAAGTGTTACATTCTAGTTGAATGTTAATCTACATAAGCTAAATAAGCTACATAAGTACATTTTCTGTTGTGCAATGTGCTTCTGGAGCCTTACTTATTTCACTGTTGTGAATTGTTTACACAAAAAGGTCATTATTTGTTTACTTTTTATTTTATTTCTATTACTTGAACTTCATTTCAGAAAGTGCTGCTCTTCTTGAGCCATAAGTTAATAACCTACTTAAGAAGTTCAATGTTGGGTTGTTTACAAAAATAAGCTATTTCTATTCCAGCTGAATGTTTGAATATGTACTTGTAAAAAAAAAAGTACTTGGAAGATGCATGTTGGAAGCAATCAAGCAATTCATATCTTTTAGTCTCATTCTTATTTATTAGAATCTAGAACAGTAAATAAATGTAATGCATTTGGTATGTTCCATTACTTCCAATTACTTGTTAAACGTACACAGTACAAAACTGAAGCTTGACTTATTTCTTTATTTTTATTTATTTCTTTAGAAATGTAATAATAATAAATGTAATATCGCAAATAAAATCGCAATAGCAATATCAGTCAGAAAAATCGCAATTTGTTTTTTTTCTCAAAATCGTCCTTAATGTCCTCGGCTACTAATCCCACAGTGGCAGGAAAAAAACTGTTTAAAAGGCGTGTCGTGTGGGTGGAGATGCTCTCTGGCCTGTGGTGTCTCAGGTTGTGTTCCGAGTCCGAGAACAGAGAGTGAGCTGGTTGATGACGATCCTTAAGGATGCTCTGTGCTGCTTTCGACGAGAGTGAGGGGCTGAGGGGCTTCTTCTGCATCCTAATGATGTACAGCCGCTGCTGTGTTTTTTTTCACTGTAGCAACGGTGTTTTCAGTCCAGCTCCAATTTTTTTTTGACACATGAAGGCCAAGGAACTTAAAGCTGTCTCCCTGCTCCACCTCTGTCCCCTTGATGGTGAGGGGTCGCAGTGTAGGAGGTCCCCTTCTAAAATACAGAATGATTTCCTCCGCTTTGAGCAGACAGAGTTCGGACTTGTTGTCTTTTGAAAGTCTGTGCCTCTGATTTGATTTGTGCGACAATATCACAGTATCATCATTCTGTTTAACATGATCTTGTATTAAAATCAAAATATCCATAACATTAACTATAAAGCACTCATATTAATAGTCGGCTGTGCTCTTAACATATCAAGCAAGGTGTACTCCAGTAGTGAAACGTTCAACTTGTCCGATCGGATGAATCAAATTATCTTTCACTTGCCCTAAAACACCAACTTGTGCCAGGCAAGTGGTCAACTGTTAATGTTGACCACTGCATGATCACCACAGTGGTGATGAATTGCACTGTGCTTCAGGTGTGCTACATACAGGTTATTGCTAGATGTGTGGGACCAGCAGTTGTTTTTCTGACGGCCCATGTCCGCCAGAAGCAACAAGTGCCCTCTACCGACAGATTTGTGTTGGATCCTGCAGGATCCCAATCCCAATGCTGGGCTCTGATCAAAATAGATTAGCATACTTGTTCTACACAGTGCGTGATAATAAAAAAATATTCACCAAATCGATACACATACTTATCTACTCATCCCTTATTGTCTGTTATTGTTGAACTTGAGTTAATTCAAGAATCAAGAGGGTTTGTGTTATTCACTCATACAGGTTGTACAAGCAGCAAAATGTTGGTGTGGCATCATGTTCCGCAACACTGTGCTAACTACAGCAATAGATCAATCTTTGTCTCAATTCCTTCATTCCAGACCAGTCTATGGAGTCCAGACTGCAGGTAAAGATAAACACTCCAGGACCAGACCCAGCCAGAACGGTTTCCGTTAAACAGGAGGAACCTGAAAACCACCAGAACCACAGTGAGTTTCATGGTCTCTCTGTTTCTTTGCTTTAGCCATCTAAAAGTTACGAATATGATTAATATTGAATTGATTCAAAGAAACTGTCAAGGAAGCAGACACAAATCTGACTTTTGTTATAATGTTGACCCTGAACGTGAAGGCAGATTGATGCATGTAAGCTCGCTCTTATCAGATCTATGTTTTCTATCTCAGATGCGTGTCCTGCCCTGTCCTCAGTTAAACCAAGACGTTACTGCTGTGACCAATGTGGAAAAAGTTTCAGGAAGATTTCTGCCCTCAAGGCACACGGGAGAATTCACACTGGAGAGAAGCCATACTCCTGTGACCAATGTGAAAAAAGCTTCGCTCAGATGTCTCGCCTCACGTCACACAAGAGAATTCACACTGGAGAGAAGCCTCACTATTGTGAACAGTGTGGAAAAAGGTTTACCGACATGTCTGACCTCAAGAAACACAGTAGAATTCACACTGGAGAGAAGCCTTACTGCTGTGACCAATGTAAGAAAAGCTTCGCTCAGATGTCTACCTTCAAGCTACACAAGAGAATGCACACTGGAGAGAAGCCATACTCCTGTGAACAATGTGGAAAAAGCTTCACTCAAATCTCTACCTTCAAGGCACACAAGAGAATTCACACTGGAGAGAAGCCTTACTGCTGTGACCAATGTGAGAAAAGCTTCGTTCAGATGTCTTACCTCACGTCACACAAGAGAATTCACACTGGAGAGAAGCCATACTCCTGTGACCAATGTGGGAAAAGCTTCACTCACATGTCTCACCTCACATCACACAGAATAATTCACACTGGAGAGAAGCCTTACTGCTGTGACCAATGTGAGAAAGGTTTCGCTCAGATGTCTCACCTCACGTCACACAAGAGAATTCACACTGGAGACAAGCCATACTCCTGTGACCAATGTGGGAAAAGCTTCACTCGCATGTCTCACCTCACAGCACACAGAAGAATTCACACTGGAGAGAAGCCTTACTGCTGTGATCAATGTGAGAGAAGCTTCTCTCAGATGACTCACCTCACGTCACACAAGAGAATTCACACTGGAGACAAGCCATACTCCTGTGACCAATGTGGGAAAAGCTTCACTGAAATGTCTACCTTCAAGGCACACAAGAGAATTCATACTGGAGAGAAGCCTTACTGTTGTGACCAATGTGAGAAAAGCTTCGCTCAGATGTCTCACCTCACGTCACACAAGAGAATTCACACTGGAGAGAAGCCTTACTGCTGTGACCAATGTGAGAAAAGCTTTGCTAAGATGTCTCACCTCACGTCACACAAGAGACTTCACACTGGAGAGAAGCCTTATTGCTGTGAGACGTGTGGAAAAAGATTCACTGAAATATCTTCCCTTAAGAGACACAGAAGAATCCACACTGGAGAGAAGCCTTACTGCTGTGACCAATGTGGGAAAAGCTTCACTCAAACGTCTACCTTCAAGGCACACAAGAGAATTCACACTGGAGAGAAGCCTTACTGCTGTGACCAATGTGAGAAAAGCTTCATTCAGAAGTCTCACCTCACGTCACACAAGAGAATTCACACTGGAGAGAAGCCATAATTCACACTGGAGAGAAGTCTTTTGGGTGTGATAATTGTAGGAAGTGTGTCCCTCATTCACTTACTTAACAACAATCTTTAAAAAATACATTCGTCTTTATACAGATTGTTACTAATTGCTACTTGCTATGTTACATAGCAAATATTTGTACATATTTACAGAAATGTTTTGTGTTCTTATAAAAATGCAAATGACTTCTAATTTGTTCCACTTTCATAAAGCAATGACTAAAGTGTTACAAGATATACTTGACACATATGTCATTACAAAATGCTTTGAGTCATGATTATTGTAATAACACGTTATTTTCAGTGTTTATAACAAAACATACAGTGTATATATATATATATATATATATATATATATATATATATATATATATATACACACACACACACACAAGCAGATTACTTTTTTGTTATGTGTTCATAATGCATTATAGACAACTGTTCCAATGGAGTTCTGTTCATGATGGCCCAGGCTATACAAATTTGACTTATTTTACTTAAAACATTTTTGTTAAATAAATTGAAAGGGAAATTCATATATTAGAAACTGTGTTTTGTTTTCCATTTTTTTGTTTCCCTCCTCTCTTACGTTCATGTGAAATAAACAATTCTATGAGCCTGGAATTAGTATTCTTTTACCCTCCATTAACAAATGTTATGAAGTTATTTTACTAAGTAGTGATGTGGTACAAAAAGTAAAAACATTTAGTAGTACTTAAACTACATGAAGATGATACTAGGAATTAATTTAACTGTGTATAGAAGTAATCTACTGTTGGATATACTGGAGATCTGGGCCACTTGAGTTTAGAGATATTTCTTAGTTTTATATTTTCTTCTAGTTTTTACCAACATGTACTATAGATCAGTTAGATACTTCAGCTCAGAATTAACCATTTAATGCAATCCTATTGCGTTCAGTTTGGCGGTGTGTCTCTGCTCCTGTGATACTACATATTATCTGCGCAAGCTTGACACAGAATCTGAGATCCCAAACCCCCCAGAAGCAGAGCATAAGATGCAGAGTTATGCATCAACATAGAACCTTTCAAGGGCATAAATTAGTATACAGATTAACATGCAACCCACAGAACATAGAATCTGTAGAAATAAACTTTAAAATGTTGAGCCCTTCAAAAGGCATACATTACACATAATACATTTACTTATTTTTTTAAATGTCTATTGAATAAATGTTTGAATTTTCTTTTTAATTAATGAAAATGTTAGTTTTTTTTCAAAACTAAAGTATCCCATATGAGTGTCCCAGATTCCTCCTCCAGGCGACCCAACCGAGGCTGATCAGACCCCGGCTATGTCTAAGTGACATGCTACTGCCCCCACTGTCTCTTGAGGGCTTAGGGTGGCTGGTGAGATGTTAGCAGCAGGTGTTGGCGACACTCGGAGGAATGAAATTAATGAAAAAAAGTAATCGAAACATGGCCCCCTCACGTATTAGGAGGGCAGCATGAGTCACCAGAACAAAGGATTGGTGTTTTCGATGAATCTATCATGGTTAAAATGGAGTTTGAAGTTACAATGGGTTTGTATAGGAAAGGGGCGTGTCTGATAAAATGAATATCTAAATACTGAATTAAGCAACTTAAAAACTGTCTGGGGTGCTCACAAAAGCCTGAGTAGACGTTAAAATGACCCTAAACATGTTTTGAAAGGGACATTTTTAAGTAAAAGTATCAATACCCTATTGTAGAAATACAATACCCCCCTGTGCAAACATTTGCACAGGGGAGGGTGATCACTGGCACACTGGCATAAGTGTGAGCGAGAAAGGTTTTTACTTTTCAAATAAAATATTTAAAAAAATCTAGTCAATTTAATTAAGTGCCCTCACATCTGTATGCAAATTACATCTTGCACATAATTCTACATTCATTCAAACTATTAACTCTGACTAGGAAGGGAGTCTGGGAGATGGGTCATCATCATCAGGTCTCTTGCTCGGCGACGGGAGCGTCGCCATGCGTAGAGCCAATCAGCTTCACCAGTCTTCTCCATTTGGGTCGGTCCTGTGCTAGGGGCTCGGCTTCCGCTAGCGACAAGCCTGTTTGTTATAAGTCCCTGGTGATGGCATCAATCCAGCGTGTGCGGGGCGCACCGCGGGGGCGTTTCCAGCCGGCGGGTTTTGGATCGAAGTGGAGGATAGCGGATGTAGGGTGTTAAGGAGGGAGTCTTTTGACGTGGCCGTACCAGCGCATCCGGCGCTGTGCTGCAAGGCGGGTGCAGCGCTCTGGTGTCAAAGCCGTCAATTGTGTCCGCCAGGGTCTTGTTGAGAGGCCAAGTTTCTGCTCCATAAAGAAGAATGGAGAGAACTGAGGTGTTATAGATCCGTAATTTGGTCTCTCTCGTTATGGAACGGTGTCCAGTGGCCTCCAGAGAGTTTTCATGGCACTGGCTGCCAGAGCACGTCTACGATTTATCTCGGTTGCTATGTTGCCGTTATTAGTGACAATGGGTGGGTTACTGCTAATGAGTCTAATGATCATTACAATGTCATGATTTGAAAAACTATTTCAGAAGGTTATGTATACGGAAAATCAAACTTATGTTGGAAATAATTAATTTTGATTTTGATTTCATTATTAAACTTAATTTTCTCACAATATCTCACTCTAAAACTGCTTCAACTGTAGATGTATTTTTTTTTAATTTGCAAGCTCACAGCGATTTGACACATTGTGATATTATAGAAAGGCTAATATTCTTATATTTTGGAAATATTTGCTTACTTTTACTTTGGTACTGGAAGTATATTTTGATGCCAATACTTTTAAATTTGTACTCAAGTGGAACAAAACAAGCAGCACTGTGTAGATATCTCTGCTGTCGGGCAACCACGTCCAAAATATGAACTTTTTAGGAAATGAAACCCCCCCCTCACACACAGACGTAAAGGGTGTTCAATAGCACTGATTTATTAAAACAAATAAAAAAGTTGAAAAATGGAGGTAACTGGTTTCTGCCCGACAGCGATGATTTGTGAGTTTTAATGCAAGCTTTGAGTCATGTGATCATCTGCAGCAATAAAATGCACTTGATGTCTTGTATGGCCTCTGTAGTAATTGTAGTTCCACTGCATTTGGAACCACAATTCCCCTGATGTCTGTCTAGTCACTGGAATGTTGGACACAGGTGTCTTATATTGACGGTCAAGTGATGACACTTCTGAACCCTTATGTGCTGCTGTATTCACTGTCCTTGTAATGCCTGCTGAAGGTCACAGGACTGAAAGCATTAAAACTCACATATCTACACGTTAAAACTCATATCTACACATTAAAACTCACATATCAACCCTATCATGTGTATGCATTATACAATTAAAACCCTATAATGTCTATGCATTACTGCATGCGCCTCACCTCACCTTTCTTGATGAATTGAATACACGGGACCACAATGGAAACAAGCCCCACGGGATTTTTGTGTTATCCTTTTAGCATCATTGATAAATCATGCTATTTACTGTACTAAGTGCAAACTGTTGATAAAGTATTAAATCAATAAAAAAAACACTTGATTGGTTCCCTAATCTTCAGTCCACCAATCATGTCTCATCACCTGCAATAAATACACCTACTGTATGCACCTTCCATCACCCATGTCCTGAGACACTCAGTTTAGTTTTGAGACCTACAATAGAGCACCAAAGTCCTGACGTCACTGCCACTAGAGGGCGCTGTCCCCCAGGGTCGTGGCTTTATTTTTAGTGTTGATATCTCATCGGGGAATCTTAGATCACGTCATATAAGAACTGTGTTCGAAAAATAAACACACCACCATGGCGATTTTACTCATGAAGCATCGACTGAAGGTGGAAATGTACACACCCAAAGAGTAACACAATAAACGCTAGAAACGAGTCAAGCGACCCAAAGACTACATTTCCCTTGAACGTGGCTGCTGTAGTAGGGACAATGATTTCAGACCCAGAAGTGTAGTTCTTTAGACTTTTAAGGCAGAATTAATTCAATTTCTCCAGAAACAGGCTGTATCAAATATGAATGAATATCATAAACGATGCAGAGCCACCCACTGACAGAAATGCCGGGGTGGTGTGTTTGTTTGGAACACAGTTCTTATATGACATGATCTAAGATTCCCCTATGGGGATATCAACACAAAAAAATAAAGCCACGACCCAGGGGGACAGCGCCCTCTAGCGGCAGACCTTGGTGCTCTATGGTATTTAATTCAGACCTTGTGTTTAATTCCGTATAAGAAGCTTTATAAATATAGATGTACCAATGATGGTCTCGTCTCATGGAGAGAGAGGGCCATCCAACTGTAGTGTATTAATAAAGTGCAATGATGTGTGTCATATGGATCACCTGTGATGAACCTAGCAGAGCGGTAGATGGCATCTAGGGGCTTACGGGTGGTGGCAGCAGCATATCTATAAATGATGTCCCCATAATCTAAGAATGAGAGCAGCCTGTATGATTCTCTTTCTGCAAAATACGGGGAAACAAATATAAGATACTATATGTGCAAAGGAGAAAATGGGGGGAAATGTAATGTGCATTAAGCAATATGTTTATGTTCTAATAAGGGTTAAATAGCTCTATAGTGTTGCTGCTGAAGAGCAGTAACAGGGGGTCTCTGTCTCCAGCTCTTTAGTGAAGAAAATGCAACTTCAGGTAAGGATACCAATTTGAGCCGATCAGGAGAGAACTCAAACAGGATAGAGGACAAACAAGTGAAATTTGAAGTGATGACAAATAAATTAGCTGAAAAAAATGGAAAGGTACTTTCTCCTGATTGGCTGAAATTGTCAACCCATATGAACAGTATTTTCTGTTTACCAAAGAGCTGAAGAGTTTAAAAAATAAATAAAAAATAACTATGCCATATGCCATTCATATAGAAACATCTTGTCGATCATGGCATATTTGAAAAGTATCCTAGACATTGCATTTTGTTTATGAGCCGCGATAGAGCCAATTAGGCTACTTGCCAAACTTGCTGCCTTACCAAATTAAATGTCAAATTAACTTTTAGGAAAATCACGAAGTTTGAGTGGAAAATATGGAGTCTAAAATGTATCTTACCATGGGGTTAGGGATTCTATTCTGTTATTTGAAAGAGGAGGTGTTAAATCTCCATACTGTGATTGTAATCATAGTAATAATTTGCTCAACTGATGTGAACCCTGCTTCTCCAGTTGTTTTATAAACAGAAAATGTATTGTCAGAAGATGGGTAGAGTCTAAAAATGTATTTACCATCAGATTCTATTACATCATTTGAAAGAGACTGGTGTAAACAAATAAGTGTTCAGTATAATAACGTTTTATTTAATTTCATTTATTTTTGTTTTCTGGTGGTTGGGATCATAGAGGTATAATGATAACGGTTGGGATAGATAGATATAGTCCTCACTCCAACACAGTAGGTGGCGGCAGAGCACCTTATTTAGCAGAAGAAGACAACAGGAGCGCATGCTTACAGTGTTGCCATGTCTGCTATATTATAAGCGACTTTAGGCCTGTTTATTTTTTTGATAAAGTCGCTTGCTTATCTGGCCTTGCGTTCTGTTCCTAATTGATTGAATACTTTATTAACAGTTGCAAATAGTACTGTGGTACGATATTACAATAATTGTTAAAAGGATAACACAAAAAGCCCCTATGGGGCTTGTTTCCACCCCCCCCCCCCAACTGAAAATATCTTTGTGCCAGGGTAGGGACCCCCATACCAGATTTGTGTTGTTAACATGTTTCAAAAATATTCCAAATATTTCACATTTTCTTTCAAATTGCCTGTGTGTGTGTGTGTGTGTGTGTGTGTGTGTGTGTGTGTGTGTGTGTGTGTGTGTGTGTGTGTGTGTGTGTGTGTGTGTGTGTGTGCGTGTGTGTGTGTGTGTGTGTGTGTGTGTGTGCGAGTGCGTGTTTTCATATACCTTGCTTGTTTCTCTCACAGAATCTGGCAACACTCATTCCATGATGAAGAAGGCTGAAGAATCCCGGAGGAACATTTTTCTATTTCTCTCCCATTGTTTCTGCTTTTCTCTTTACTTGTGCTTGTCTTAGAGAAATGGAATGGTAGGACTCACTGCTCCGTTGAGTTAAGTTAAGAAGACCGTGTTTACTGTTAAAACCAAGTAAGGAAACCGAAAACCGCTGAAAGTTAGTGCCTCGGCGGGACGTTTGTTTTGAATCAGGTAATGTTATGCGAACAAAATAGCTGATCTACAAACTATTTAATTGCTCTATATTCTGATAATACTAATTTCTATAGTGTTTGGTCGAGTCTCCATGTCTCTCTAGCCATGGTTCACATGACGCTTGTGGTGCCGAGTCCCCCTGGTTTATAGCAACACTCTCACATGTACATAAACGTTCAGATTTCAAATATAAGCACTTTATATTTGAAATCTGATATTTATGTACATGTGAGAGTTGGCAATGTAAAAACAATCGAACACCTCTATAAACCAGGGGGACTCGGCACCATGACAGTCATGTTTCAGGGCTGCATGTCTCTCCAGCTCTTTATTAAACAGAAAAATCATTTTCAGGTCAGGATACCAATTTTATCTTATTAGGATAGGGAACTCAAAAGGTCTGAGTAAACTTCTTTCATCACTGACTGGCGATTTGACAATATTATGCCAAACATAAAGATATGCCATAATAAGCCTTGTAGTAAAAATGCATACCCCATAAAATGTACTTTATTACTATTGTTATTATTATTTTTCTATTCCTGTAGATTCAAATAAGTAATTATCATGGCAATGCTTGGTTCTGTATAGCAGAGTTTCTCAAAGTGGGTGCTGTGACACAAGTCCAGGGGTTGTAAAACGGACCTGAGTTGCACTGTAGCTTCTTGATGTGTTCTTTGTCCATCTAAACCAAATCTCTTTGCCAAAATAGCAGATATACAAGCTCACAGCACCTCACAACACGATGCGTTGTGAGCTTGTAGATCTGCTATTTTTGGCTAATATTCCACCCTGAATAAGGATGGTTAGATGTCAATATAAAAGTATAACATTATTTTCAATCTGTCCTAAATGGAAACTGATATTCCCTCAAGTTTTCCTCATGAGATAGGCCTACTGTATTGTAGGGGGGAAGATTTACATATTTGCGTACATGACCAAAATGTAAGGTGCTATAAAGTAACAAAGTCATTCAGGGGTGCCGTGGATGAAAAAGTTATTTTTACAGTGGTGCCCTGAGCCCAAAAAGTTTGAGAACCCCTGTTGTATAGGGCCGCAACTATCGATTATTTTCATAGATTTAATCATTTTTAAATCAGTGGTTTTCAAGACTAGGTATTTGTCTGCGGATCACCATCTGGAAATATTTTAAATGTTAGAATAAAATAATATTCCATTATTTTTTCCCCCAAGTTTTGAAAATAGCCAATCTACTAGGGTTGAATTCCTAAAACTGGGTGCTTCTTTTGGGCTTGTTTCTATAGACCCCTTAACAGACGACGTCACACTGATAAGAACCAGTATGCGTGCTATGAAACCCATTCTATCAGGTCTCGCTAGGACGCACCTCACTGAGCCAACACACAAGAGGGGGTTGGGGTGTGCTGAAACCAGCGCACCCCAAAACAACATGTTGAGAATTGATTGCGTGAAACAATCACCTGTGCATCCAGTCTCAATGTTAGTAAACAAATAATTGGTCTATAGACCTAGCCTTATTAGCATTCAATAAAAACAAAAGAAGTAACAAAAATGTAAGAGTAAATTCACAGTGCAGAAGGTTAATTAAAACATCTCAATGAAAGGCAGCGGGAAAGGAAAGGGTTTTAGCTGTGATTTTAAAAGAACAGAGTTGAGCAGACCTGCAGTTTTCTTCAGTTTGTTCCAGATATGTGGTGCATAAAAACTAAATGCTGCTTCTCCATGTTTAGTTTTAATTCCAGGGACAGAAAGCAGACCTTTCCCAGATGACCTGAGAGGACTGGATGGTTCAGTGATGCAGGCCACTATGTTGAACCCAGTGATCAAGTTACACAGAATAGGTATGTACTGTTTTACTATGTTACTGTAAACATTTAGTTTAATAGGTATGTACTGTTTTACTATGTTACTGTAAACATTTAGTCTAATAGGTATATATTGTTTTACTATGTTACTGTAAACATTTAGTCTAATAGGTATGTACTGTTTTACTATGTTACTGTAAACATTTACAGTAACATAGTAAATTTTGTTACGCTGTGGGGAAACTAACACAAGTTGCAGGCATAAGCAGTGTGAGAGGGGTTCTCACATGCATGTCCTTTTTACACGTACAGTTTGCGGTACGATTTGTCAGTGATGGAAGAAGTACTCACATGTTTTACTTAAGTAAAAGTATCAATACCGGTACCATATTGTAGAAATAATCTGTTACACGTACAAGTTTGGTATTCAAAATGTACTTTAAAGTACCGAAAGGTAAACGTACTCTTTATGCAGAAGGTTCCATTTTACAAGTTTTCAAATGTATAAAATATAAATGTATAAATATAGCTGCAAGCAGCAATAATACGGGGCCAGTGAATAGAGAGAGAGAGAGACATGGAAACGGAATAGATTGAAGAGAGAGAGAGTGACATGGAAACAATAGATTGATGAGAGAGAGAGATGGAAACATAATGGTTTGATTGGACATCTCAACCTACTGCCATTAACAGGATTCGAACTCTCAACCTTCAGACTAATAGGCTGCAACACTACCTATAGTGCTATAGCTTTGTCCAGGCTGATATTGTCTGTTGAAGATCATAAACTCTTGCCTTCTTTCATAAACCAAGCCCCTGTTTCACTAACACTAAGATCACTCGTTCACAAACCATTTACCAATGAAGAAATTGTACATCTCCTCAGAACCAAAACTAGTGAAAGTAGCCGATCTACAAGCTCACAAACCATGAAAAGTTGTGAGATTGTAGATCAGCTATTTTCAGAATGAAGTATGTCATACGTTGAAAAAACGTACTCTCAAATAAGCATTTCAGGTTATCTTTACCATTTGCACATGTATTCATTGATACAGTCATGTTGTTTGCAATTCAACTTAAATTAAGGGATTTTTGAGTAATCTGCACAAAACATTTTACACATGAACTTAGGACCTTTGCCGACAAAACAAAAGCGGCGGATTTTCCATAAGTGAAAAAATGCAGAAGTTATGAGCCAATGGCTGTTTTTCATATAATTCAAAATGGTGGGCGATCTAAAGGTCAGAGGTCAAAAGTCAGACCACGAAAGTTGTCGGGCATGAAGAGACGTTTCATGGTTGTAGGTCAAACAGGGCATGAGTTGTACCTGTTCAAAGTTCGCACTTTCAATTGAGTGCTATAGCGCCACCCTTTGACGAATGAGTTTGAGAATTATTTCTTGGTAGTTTTTCATGAGCATCTACCATATGGCCGAGTTTCGTAAAAAGCGTATGCACGGTTAAGCCAGAACTGGCAAAAACAAGTATTTTTCAAACTGCTCAAAATTGCAGAAAATCTAAGGGCGGAGCTTAATGGTCAAATCGATACGTGTGTTCCTCATGAGTCAAGGCACATGTGTAAGCAAGTTTCACGACTTTCGGCCAAACGAGGCATGACTTATGCCTGTTTAAAGTCTGCATTTTCAAAAAATTGCTATAGCGCCCCCCTTTGGCCAATTGGAGTAAGATTGGTTTCAGTGATATTTGGAATGACCCTGTACATTTCTGCAAAGTTTCAAAGAAATGTGAGTCTGCATGTATGTTTTAGGCGCAGATGAATAATTTTCATAAAACTGCAATAGTTAAAATCTATGGAATCCTAGGATTTTGGAGCAATCTGCACGAAACGTTTAACACTTGAACTTTGGACCTCTGCCGACAACTTCTAGGCGGCGGAATTTCCATAAGTGAAAAAATGCAGAAGTTAGGAGCAAATGACTGTTTTTCATATAATTCAAAATGGTGGGAGATCTAAAGGTCAGAGGTCAAAAGTCAGAGGGTGAAAGTTGTTCAGCATGAGGAGACGCATATGTGTATCCAAGTTTCATGGCTGTAGGTCAAACAGGGCATGAGTTGTACCTGTTCAAAGTTGCCATTTTCAATTGAGTGCTATAGCGCCACCTTTGGACGAAAGATTGTGAGAATTATTTCTTGATCGTTTTTCATGACCATCTACCATATGGCCGAGTTTCGTAAAAAGCGACTGCACGGTTCAGCCAGAACTGCGAAAAGTGGCAGAAGTGACAGAATACTGCCAATAACAAAACAGGTCCAGAGCTGAGCTCTGGCCCCGTAAAAATCAGATCTGCAAGCTCAAAGTGATGCATTGTAAGCTTGTAGATATATAGGTCTGAAGTGGTTTTGTAATAATAATCAAAATCTACAAAGCGATCCATTCTGATTCTTGGCAGAAAAGTCGAGTACAGTACGTGCTACTCATTTGAGATATGACTGTAAGCACGCAAGACAAGGCATTTGTTGATGAGAATTCAATAGCATCATCCATCCATCTGCAGGTTGGCATACCTGCTGAACCTTAATCCGTTGAAAAAAAAATTAACAGAGGATGTCAGTGTTCATCTGTTGAACACTTCTCTAATATTGAACACAATTCACACTTGCATATGCAAGCAGCGTCATGATGCTAATTGCACGGTGTTCACACTTGCTTTCTGCAAAGACTTTAGTCTAATAGGTATGCACTGTTTTACTGTAAACATTTAACTATGTTACTGCCCTGTCAGTGCTGTAGAGCAAGGTTTCCCAAACCTTTCAGGCCACGCCCCCCAAAACAATCATAATTTGAACTTGGGACCCCCCACCCTGACAAGCACTTGGAATTGTAGGCATAAATATTTTGAAAATAGCTGAACTACGAGCTCACAACGCATTGCACTGCGAGGAATTCTGTGCTTGTAGATTGTTCATTTTCACAATTCTTGCCTCTTTCTTATATAATATTTCACATTTATTATAAGTTATTAAAAAGGTCTTAAAAAAGTCATTAAATTGTAATTTTCGAAATGTGCAAACGTGAGGAATGATGATGTCGATGTCTGCTGCTGGTGGTGGTGCTGCTGCTTCCAGCCTGTTCAGGCTGTGTGCAGCAAATGAAGATTCAGAGGTGGTCTCCGGTGGGGCAGGGTCCTTTGAGGTGCAACCTCTAGTTAGGCTAAAATGACCTGTTATATTTTGTTGCAGACGTGTCTCATAAAAAAGGAGATCTCATAGCTCATGAGCTTGTAGATCGGCATTTTTGATGTGACAACGGCACAAGTATAAATCACCCTTTAACGCTATGTCTATGCAAATATTATTTTAATAACTTGCCTTACTACTTTGTGACATCTTTGCTCCTTGACAAAATAATAAAGATGACAGGTGATTAACCCGGAATAAACCACGGATTAATTCTGAATCCCGACGTCAATGACTGTAATGTCAAATCTGCATAGCGTAGCTGTATCAGATGAATCTGTCATTTCATTGCAGTCCAGGATCAGTTGAATCCGTTCAGTTGTTCAAAATCATGAAAACACATTGACAATAGAATAGACTTTATTTGCCATTTGCATGGATGCATAGGAAATCTTGGAGATCAGCTCCCAGGGTCAGCATTTAAAAAAGACAGAACATTTAGACAGACAGAACAAACATACATCCTACAATCCTACATATGTCCTACCATACTCTTTACAAGGCAAATAGAATAAATAAGTACTTCATAGTCCAACTAAAAAGAGTGCAAACTAGAAAAAGTGCTCCTCGGAGCGCAGTTCACCGCCAGGTCAGGTAGGTTATAGTGGGCCAGCAATGTTTGGAATTTGCCAATCAGGATGGAATATAAAAAATCTGGTGGCTCCGTCCTGATCACTTGACTATTATAGATAATGTGTACCGATTTGTGTGAAATTTTGATAAAACATTGTTTTACATAAGTCGGCCTCCTGGCTCCTGGTGGCGCTCTAAAAGGCAGATGTGAATAATGCAGGCAAATGTTTTTCCTCGGCCTCTAGGGAGTGCGCGTGCAAAGTTTTACACAGATACTAGGTGCAGTTATAGGTAAAAAAAAACACAAATGGGCCTGTTATAGCGCCACCGTAAGGCTGATTTGAAACAATTCAAGTAGCATCTCTTCCTCGGCTTAGTGGGAATGTGCGTGCAAAATGTCACAGAAATTGCATGCTGTGTTCATGATTTGAGGCATTTTGTTCAAAACGGAGCACTCTTGCAAACCTTGGAAGCCCAGCTTAGCCAATCAGGATGGATAAGGGGAAAACCCACTTCACTGGAATTGAAGCTCACTTCCGGTTTCTCGTTCAGCCTGCTGTTCTTATTAATGGCTCATCAGAAGTTGCTATTTCACCTTCTACCATTTGCAATACATCTCAATAAAGGTCAATTAGGTTTTGGGCGAACTTTACACTTGATTATATTACCTACTTAGTAAACCTTTTCATAAACACTTTGTTTTCAATCGCTAGTTTAAAGTCTTTTGAAGTCATCATGATAAGCATTTAGTAAATTATGGTCCCATTAATTTTATAATTAATAAAGTAGGGTATGTTTTTATGGTATTTTTTTAGGCTTTCTACTAGTTCTACCGAGTGAACACCCGCCCTCGTGCCGGTGTAGCCAATTGCATAAAAGTGCGTGTGTGCACAGTTTTGTTGCGATCAAGCAACGGTGCCCCGAGATTAGCTGTTCACGGACGGACGGACAGGGTGCAAAACATAGTCTCGGCCATGCCTTCGGCCTGGAGGAGACAATATTAATGCAATTAAACTATCACGATTCAGTTTAAGGCTGAACGATTAATCGTTTTCAAACGGAAATCGAGATTTGAAACCACGTGATTAGCTAATCGCAAAGGCTCCTTCTCTCCATAGTGGCTGCCTCACTCTACAATACAGGGAGAGAGGGGCAGCGAGTCCCCCCCCCCCCCCCCCCTCTCCCTCCCCGGTGGCTATGTGTAATTATAGTTTGTCGAACGGCCGTGTTGCGCAAAAGTCCGCAACAAGGGAATCCTGCTTTGTAAAAAACACCAGAGCAACATATACTTCTTCTCCAATAATCAACACATGTCTCTATTATGCTCTCCTCCTTCCACAACGGCGTTGTTCTTTAGTTCCTATCTATTTTTGTTTCTGTATGTGTAACTTGTATTGTTCCCATCATTATTATTATGAACTTTGTATCTTTGTCACTTATGTATTCTGAGTGTTTGACTTTCCAAGGAGTAGTGAATATAATGTACAGTAGGAGAGGACTTTGACTTAAAAAAAAAGTGTTACATTCTAGTTGAATGTTAATCTACATAAGCTAAATAAGCTACATAAGTACATTTTCTGTTGTGCAATGTGCTTCTGGAGCCTTACTTATTTCACTGTTGTGAATTGTTTACACAAAAAGGTCATTATTTGTTTACTTTTTATTTTATTTCTATTACTTGAACTTCATTTCAGAAAGTGCTGCTCTTCTTGAGCCATAAGTTAATAACCTACTTAAGAAGTTCAATGTTGGGTTGTTTACAAAAATAAGCTATTTCTATTCCAGCTGAATGTTTGAATATGTACTTGTAAAAAAAAAAGTACTTGGAAGATGCATGTTGGAAGCAATCAAGCAATTCATATCTTTTAGTCTCATTCTTATTTATTAGAATCTAGAACAGTAAATAAATGTAATGCATTTGGTATGTTCCATTACTTCCAATTACTTGTTAAACGTACACAGTACAAAACTGAAGCTTGACTTATTTCTTTATTTTTATTTATTTCTTTAGAAATGTAATAATAATAAATGTAATATCGCAAATAAAATCGCAATAGCAATATCAGTCAGAAAAATCGCAATTTGTTTTTTTTCTCAAAATCGTCCTTAATGTCCTCGGCTACTAATCCCACAGTGGCAGGAAAAAAACTGTTTAAAAGGCGTGTCGTGTGGGTGGAGATGCTCTCTGGCCTGTGGTGTCTCAGGTTGTGTTCCGAGTCCGAGAACAGAGAGTGAGCTGGTTGATGACGATCCTTAAGGATGCTCTGTGCTGCTTTCGACGAGAGTGAGGGGCTGAGGGGCTTCTTCTGCATCCTAATGATGTACAGCCGCTGCTGTGTTTTTTTTCACTGTAGCAACGGTGTTTTCAGTCCAGCTCCAATTTTTTTTTGACACATGAAGGCCAAGGAACTTAAAGCTGTCTCCCTGCTCCACCTCTGTCCCCTTGATGGTGAGGGGTCGCAGTGTAGGAGGTCCCCTTCTAAAATACAGAATGATTTCCTCCGCTTTGAGCAGACAGAGTTCGGACTTGTTGTCTTTTGAAAGTCTGTGCCTCTGATTTGATTTGTGCGACAATATCACAGTATCATCATTCTGTTTAACATGATCTTGTATTAAAATCAAAATATCCATAACATTAACTATAAAGCACTCATATTAATAGTCGGCTGTGCTCTTAACATATCAAGCAAGGTGTACTCCAGTAGTGAAACGTTCAACTTGTCCGATCGGATGAATCAAATTATCTTTCACTTGCCCTAAAACACCAACTTGTGCCAGGCAAGTGGTCAACTGTTAATGTTGACCACTGCATGATCACCACAGTGGTGATGAATTGCACTGTGCTTCAGGTGTGCTACATACAGGTTATTGCTAGATGTGTGGGACCAGCAGTTGTTTTTCTGACGGCCCATGTCCGCCAGAAGCAACAAGTGCCCTCTACCGACAGATTTGTGTTGGATCCTGCAGGATCCCAATCCCAATGCTGGGCTCTGATCAAAATAGATTAGCATACTTGTTCTACACAGTGCGTGATAATAAAAAAATATTCACCAAATCGATACACATACTTATCTACTCATCCCTTATTGTCTGTTATTGTTGAACTTGAGTTAATTCAAGAATCAAGAGGGTTTGTGTTATTCACTCATACAGGTTGTACAAGCAGCAAAATGTTGGTGTGGCATCATGTTCCGCAACACTGTGCTAACTACAGCAATAGATCAATCTTTGTCTCAATTCCTTCATTCCAGACCAGTCTATGGAGTCCAGACTGCAGGTAAAGATAAACACTCCAGGACCAGACCCAGCCAGAACGGTTTCCGTTAAACAGGAGGAACCTGAAAACCACCAGAACCACAGTGAGTTTCATGGTCTCTCTGTTTCTTTGCTTTAGCCATCTAAAAGTTACGAATATGATTAATATTGAATTGATTCAAAGAAACTGTCAAGGAAGCAGACACAAATCTGACTTTTGTTATAATGTTGACCCTGAACGTGAAGGCAGATTGATGCATGTAAGCTCGCTCTTATCAGATCTATGTTTTCTATCTCAGATGCGTGTCCTGCCCTGTCCTCAGTTAAACCAAGACGTTACTGCTGTGACCAATGTGGAAAAAGTTTCAGGAAGATTTCTGCCCTCAAGGCACACGGGAGAATTCACACTGGAGAGAAGCCATACTCCTGTGACCAATGTGAAAAAAGCTTCGCTCAGATGTCTCGCCTCACGTCACACAAGAGAATTCACACTGGAGAGAAGCCTCACTATTGTGAACAGTGTGGAAAAAGGTTTACCGACATGTCTGACCTCAAGAAACACAGTAGAATTCACACTGGAGAGAAGCCTTACTGCTGTGACCAATGTAAGAAAAGCTTCGCTCAGATGTCTACCTTCAAGCTACACAAGAGAATGCACACTGGAGAGAAGCCATACTCCTGTGAACAATGTGGAAAAAGCTTCACTCAAATCTCTACCTTCAAGGCACACAAGAGAATTCACACTGGAGAGAAGCCTTACTGCTGTGACCAATGTGAGAAAAGCTTCGTTCAGATGTCTTACCTCACGTCACACAAGAGAATTCACACTGGAGAGAAGCCATACTCCTGTGACCAATGTGGGAAAAGCTTCACTCACATGTCTCACCTCACATCACACAGAATAATTCACACTGGAGAGAAGCCTTACTGCTGTGACCAATGTGAGAAAGGTTTCGCTCAGATGTCTCACCTCACGTCACACAAGAGAATTCACACTGGAGACAAGCCATACTCCTGTGACCAATGTGGGAAAAGCTTCACTCGCATGTCTCACCTCACAGCACACAGAAGAATTCACACTGGAGAGAAGCCTTACTGCTGTGATCAATGTGAGAGAAGCTTCTCTCAGATGACTCACCTCACGTCACACAAGAGAATTCACACTGGAGACAAGCCATACTCCTGTGACCAATGTGGGAAAAGCTTCACTGAAATGTCTACCTTCAAGGCACACAAGAGAATTCATACTGGAGAGAAGCCTTACTGTTGTGACCAATGTGAGAAAAGCTTCGCTCAGATGTCTCACCTCACGTCACACAAGAGAATTCACACTGGAGAGAAGCCTTACTGCTGTGACCAATGTGAGAAAAGCTTTGCTAAGATGTCTCACCTCACGTCACACAAGAGACTTCACACTGGAGAGAAGCCTTATTGCTGTGAGACGTGTGGAAAAAGATTCACTGAAATATCTTCCCTTAAGAGACACAGAAGAATCCACACTGGAGAGAAGCCTTACTGCTGTGACCAATGTGGGAAAAGCTTCACTCAAACGTCTACCTTCAAGGCACACAAGAGAATTCACACTGGAGAGAAGCCTTACTGCTGTGACCAATGTGAGAAAAGCTTCATTCAGAAGTCTCACCTCACGTCACACAAGAGAATTCACACTGGAGAGAAGCCATAATTCACACTGGAGAGAAGTCTTTTGGGTGTGATAATTGTAGGAAGTGTGTCCCTCATTCACTTACTTAACAACAATCTTTAAAAAATACATTCGTCTTTATACAGATTGTTACTAATTGCTACTTGCTATGTTACATAGCAAATATTTGTACATATTTACAGAAATGTTTTGTGTTCTTATAAAAATGCAAATGACTTCTAATTTGTTCCACTTTCATAAAGCAATGACTAAAGTGTTACAAGATATACTTGACACATATGTCATTACAAAATGCTTTGAGTCATGATTATTGTAATAACACGTTATTTTCAGTGTTTATAACAAAACATACAGTGTATATATATATATATATATATATATATATATATATATATATATATATATACACACACACACACACAAGCAGATTACTTTTTTGTTATGTGTTCATAATGCATTATAGACAACTGTTCCAATGGAGTTCTGTTCATGATGGCCCAGGCTATACAAATTTGACTTATTTTACTTAAAACATTTTTGTTAAATAAATTGAAAGGGAAATTCATATATTAGAAACTGTGTTTTGTTTTCCATTTTTTTGTTTCCCTCCTCTCTTACGTTCATGTGAAATAAACAATTCTATGAGCCTGGAATTAGTATTCTTTTACCCTCCATTAACAAATGTTATGAAGTTATTTTACTAAGTAGTGATGTGGTACAAAAAGTAAAAACATTTAGTAGTACTTAAACTACATGAAGATGATACTAGGAATTAATTTAACTGTGTATAGAAGTAATCTACTGTTGGATATACTGGAGATCTGGGCCACTTGAGTTTAGAGATATTTCTTAGTTTTATATTTTCTTCTAGTTTTTACCAACATGTACTATAGATCAGTTAGATACTTCAGCTCAGAATTAACCATTTAATGCAATCCTATTGCGTTCAGTTTGGCGGTGTGTCTCTGCTCCTGTGATACTACATATTATCTGCGCAAGCTTGACACAGAATCTGAGATCCCAAACCCCCCAGAAGCAGAGCATAAGATGCAGAGTTATGCATCAACATAGAACCTTTCAAGGGCATAAATTAGTATACAGATTAACATGCAACCCACAGAACATAGAATCTGTAGAAATAAACTTTAAAATGTTGAGCCCTTCAAAAGGCATACATTACACATAATACATTTACTTATTTTTTTAAATGTCTATTGAATAAATGTTTGAATTTTCTTTTTAATTAATGAAAATGTTAGTTTTTTTTCAAAACTAAAGTATCCCATATGAGTGTCCCAGATTCCTCCTCCAGGCGACCCAACCGAGGCTGATCAGACCCCGGCTATGTCTAAGTGACATGCTACTGCCCCCACTGTCTCTTGAGGGCTTAGGGTGGCTGGTGAGATGTTAGCAGCAGGTGTTGGCGACACTCGGAGGAATGAAATTAATGAAAAAAAGTAATCGAAACATGGCCCCCTCACGTATTAGGAGGGCAGCATGAGTCACCAGAACAAAGGATTGGTGTTTTCGATGAATCTATCATGGTTAAAATGGAGTTTGAAGTTACAATGGGTTTGTATAGGAAAGGGGCGTGTCTGATAAAATGAATATCTAAATACTGAATTAAGCAACTTAAAAACTGTCTGGGGTGCTCACAAAAGCCTGAGTAGACGTTAAAATGACCCTAAACATGTTTTGAAAGGGACATTTTTAAGTAAAAGTATCAATACCCTATTGTAGAAATACAATACCCCCCTGTGCAAACATTTGCACAGGGGAGGGTGATCACTGGCACACTGGCATAAGTGTGAGCGAGAAAGGTTTTTACTTTTCAAATAAAATATTTAAAAAAATCTAGTCAATTTAATTAAGTGCCCTCACATCTGTATGCAAATTACATCTTGCACATAATTCTACATTCATTCAAACTATTAACTCTGACTAGGAAGGGAGTCTGGGAGATGGGTCATCATCATCAGGTCTCTTGCTCGGCGACGGGAGCGTCGCCATGCGTAGAGCCAATCAGCTTCACCAGTCTTCTCCATTTGGGTCGGTCCTGTGCTAGGGGCTCGGCTTCCGCTAGCGACAAGCCTGTTTGTTATAAGTCCCTGGTGATGGCATCAATCCAGCGTGTGCGGGGCGCACCGCGGGGGCGTTTCCAGCCGGCGGGTTTTGGATCGAAGTGGAGGATAGCGGATGTAGGGTGTTAAGGAGGGAGTCTTTTGACGTGGCCGTACCAGCGCATCCGGCGCTGTGCTGCAAGGCGGGTGCAGCGCTCTGGTGTCAAAGCCGTCAATTGTGTCCGCCAGGGTCTTGTTGAGAGGCCAAGTTTCTGCTCCATAAAGAAGAATGGAGAGAACTGAGGTGTTATAGATCCGTAATTTGGTCTCTCTCGTTATGGAACGGTGTCCAGTGGCCTCCAGAGAGTTTTCATGGCACTGGCTGCCAGAGCACGTCTACGATTTATCTCGGTTGCTATGTTGCCGTTATTAGTGACAATGGGTGGGTTACTGCTAATGAGTCTAATGATCATTACAATGTCATGATTTGAAAAACTATTTCAGAAGGTTATGTATACGGAAAATCAAACTTATGTTGGAAATAATTAATTTTGATTTTGATTTCATTATTAAACTTAATTTTCTCACAATATCTCACTCTAAAACTGCTTCAACTGTAGATGTATTTTTTTAATTTGCAAGCTCACAGCGATTT
This sequence comes from Gymnoscopelus microlampas, assembly GCF_963454915.1. Taxonomy (NCBI): domain Eukaryota; kingdom Metazoa; phylum Chordata; class Actinopteri; order Myctophiformes; family Myctophidae; genus Gymnoscopelus; species Gymnoscopelus microlampas. The sequence goes on along the minus strand of NC_139940.1, from coordinate 50,879,091 downwards.
GACACATTGTGATATTATAGAAAGGCTAATATTCTTATATTTTGGAAATATTTGCTTACTTTTACTTTGGTACTGGAAGTATATTTTGATGCCAATACTTTTAAATTTGTACTCAAGTGGAACAAAACAAGCAGCACTGTGTAGATATCTCTGCTGTCGGGCAACCACGTCCAAAATATGAACTTTTTAGGAAATGAAACCCCCCCCCTCACACACAGACGTAAAGGGTGTTCAATAGCACTGATTTATTAAAACAAATAAAAAAGTTGAAAAATGGAGGTAACTGGTTTCTGCCCGACAGCGATGATTTGTGAGTTTTAATGCAAGCTTTGAGTCATGTGATCATCTGCAGCAATAAAATGCACTTGATGTCTTGTATGGCCTCTGTAGTAATTGTAGTTCCACTGCATTTGGAACCACAATTCCCCTGATGTCTGTCTAGTCACTGGAATGTTGGACACAGGTGTCTTATATTGACGGTCAAGTGATGACACTTCTGAACCCTTATGTGCTGCTGTATTCACTGTCCTTGTAATGCCTGCTGAAGGTCACAGGACTGAAAGCATTAAAACTCACATATCTACACGTTAAAACTCATATCTACACATTAAAACTCACATATCAACCCTATCATGTGTATGCATTATACAATTAAAACCCTATAATGTATGCATTACTGCATGCGCCTCACCTCACCTTTCTTGATGAATTGAATACACGGGACCACAATGGAAACAAGCCCCACGGGCTTTTTGTGTTATCCTTTTAGCATCATTGATAAATCATGCTATTTACTGTACTAAGTGCAAACTGTTGATAAAGTATTAAATCAATAAAAAAAACACTTGATTGGTTCCCTAATCTTCAGTCCACCAATCATGTCTCATCACCTGCAATAAATACACCTACTGTATGCACCTTCCATCACCCATGTCCTGAGTTTAGTTTTGAGACCTACAATAGAGCACCAAAATCCTGACGTCACTGCCACTAGAGGGCGCTGTCCCCCAGGGTCGTGGCTTTATTTTTAGTGTTGATATCTCATCGGGGAATCTTAGATCACGTCATATAAGAACTGTGTTCGAAAAATAAACACACCACCATGGCGATTTTACTCATGAAGCATCGACTGAAGGTGGAAATGTACACACCCAAAGAGTAACACAATAAACGCTAGAAACGAGTCAAGCGACCCAAAGACTACATTTCCCTTGAACGTGGCTGCTGTAGTAGGGACAATTATTTCAGACGCAGAAGTGTAGTTCTTAAGACTTTTAAGGCAGAATTAATTAAATTTCTCCAGAAACAGGCTGTATCAAATATGAATGAATAGCCTATCATAAATGATGCAGAGCCACCCACTGACAGAAATGCTGGGGTGGCGTGTTTGTTTGGACCACAGTTCTTATATGACGTGATCTAAGATTCCCCTATGGGAATATCAACACAAAAAAATAAAGCCACGACCCAGGGGGACAGCGCCCTCTAGCGGCAGACCTTGGTGCTCTATGGTATTTAATTCAGACCTTGTGTTTAATTCCGTATAAGAAGCTTTATAAATATAGATGTACCAATGATGGTCTCGTCTCATGGAGAGAGAGGGCCATCCAACTGTAGTGTATTAATAAAGTGCAATGATGTGTGTTTTATGGATCACCTGTGATGAACCTAGCAGAGTGGTAGATGGCATCTAGGGGCTTACGGGTGGTGGCAGCCGCAGCAGCATATCTATAAATGATGTCCCATAATCTAGGACTGAGAGCAGCCTGTATGATTCTCTTTCTGCAAAATACGGGGAAACAAATATAAGACGGTCACGCTATATGTGTGCAAAGGAGAAAATGGGGGAAAATGTAATGTGCATTAAGCAATATATTTATGTTCTAATAAGGGTTAAATAGCTCTGTATTGTTGCTGCTGAAGAGCAGTAACAGGGGGTCTCTGTCTCCAGCTCTTTAGTGAAGAAAATGCAACTTCATGTAAGGATACCAATTTAATCCGATCAGGAGAGAACTCAAACAGGATAGAGGACAAACAAGTGAAATTTGAAGTGATGACAAATAAATGAGCTGAAACATTGTAGGTGGAACACCATAACATTTCAGCTGATGAAAGGTACTTTCTCCTGAGTCCTGATTGGCTGAAATTGTCAACCCATATGAACAGTATTTTCTGTTTACCAAAGAGCTGGAGAGTTGTTTTTAAAACAAATAACTATGCCATATGCAATTCATATAGAAACATCTTGTAAATCATGGCATATTTGAAAAGTATCCTAGACATTGCATTTTGTTTATGAGCCATGATAGAGCCAATTAGGCTACTTGCCAAACTTGCTGCCTTACCAAATTAAATGTCAAATTAACTTTTAGGAAAATCACAAAGTTTGAGTGGAAAATATGGAGTCTAAAATGTATCTTACCATGGGGTTAGGGATTCTATTCTGTTATTTGAAAGAGGAGGTGTTAAATCTCCATACTGTGATTGTAATCATAGTAATAATTTGCTCAACTGATGTGAACCCTGCTTCTCCAGTTGTTTTATAAACAGAAAATGTATTGTCAGAAGATGGGTAGAGTCTAAAAATGTATTTACCATCAGATTCTATTACATCATTTGAAAGAGACTGGTGTAAACAAATAAGTGTTCAGTATAATAACGTTTTATTTCATTTCATTTATTTTTGTTTTCTGGTGGTTGGGATAGATAGATATAGTCCTCACTCCAACACAGTAGGTGGCGGCAGAGTACCTTATTTAGCAGAAGAAGACAACAGGAGCGCATGCTTACAGTGTTGCCATGTCTGCTATATTATAAGCGACTTTAGGCCTGTTTAATTTTTTTGTAAAGTCGCTTGCTTATCTGGCCTTGCGTTCTATTCCTAATTGATTGAATACTTTATTAACAGTTGCAAATAGTACTGTGGTACGATATTACAATAATTGTTAAAAGGATAACACAAAAAGCCCCTATGGGGCTTGTTTCCACCCCCCCATCTGAAAATATCTTTGTGCCAGGGTAGGGACCCCCATACCAGATTTGTGTTGTTAACATGTTTCAAAAATATTCCAAATATTTCACATTTTCTTTCAAATTGCCTGTGTGTGTGTGTGTGTGTGTGTGTGTGTGTGTGTGTGTGTGTGTGTGTGTGTGTGTGTGTGTGTGTGTGTGTGTGTGTGTGTGTGTGTGTGTGTGTGTGTGTGTGTGTGTGTGTGTGTGTGTGTGTGTGCGAGTACGTGCGAGTGCGTGTGCGTGTTTTCATATACCATGCTTGTTTCTCTCACAGAATCTGGCAACACTCATTCCATGATGGCTGAAGAATCCCGGAGGAACATTTCTCTATTTCTCTCCCATTGTTTCTGCTTTTCTCTGTACTTGTGCTTGTCTTAGAGAAATGGAATGGCAGGATTCACTGCTCCGTTGAGTTAAGTTAAGTTAAGAAGGCTGTGTTTACTGTTAAAACCAAGTAAGGAAACCGAAAACCGCTGAAAGTTAGTGCCTCGGCGGGACGTTTGTTTTGAATCAGGTAATGTTATGCGAACAAAATAGCTGATCTACAAACTATTTAATTGCTCTATATTCTGATAGTACTCATTTCTATAGTGTTTGGTCGAGTCTCCATGTCTCTCTATCCATGGTTCACATGGTGCCGAGTCCCCCTGGTTTATAGCGGTGTTCGATTTTTGTTACATTAGCAACTCTCACATGTACTGTACATAAACGTTCAGATTTCAAATATAAGCAGCATATTTGAAATCTGAACGTTTATGTACATGTGAGAGTTGGCAATGTAAAAAAAATCGAGCACCTCTATAAACCAGGGGGACTCGGCACCATGACTGTCATGGTATGACAGTCATGTTTCAGGGCTACATGTCTCTCCAGCTCTTGCATTTTCTCTCCAGAAAATGCATTTTCAGGTCGGGATACCAATTTTATCTTATTAGGATAGGGAACTCAAAAGGTCTGAGTAAACTTCTTTCATCACTGACTGAGAAAGGCAGAGTTTCTCAAAGTGGGTGCTGTGACACAAGTCCAGGGGTTGTAAAACGGACCTGAGTTGCACTGTAGCTTCTTGATGTGTTCTTTGTCCATCTAAACCAAATCTCTTTGCCAAATATAGCAGGTCTACAAGCTCACAGCACCTCACAACACGATGTGTTGTGAGCTTGTAGATCTGCTATTTTTGGCTAATATTCCACCCTGAATAAGGATGGTTAAACGTCAATATAAAAGTATAACATTATTTTCAATCTGTCCTAAATGGAAACTGATATTCCCTCAAGTTTTCCTCATGAGATAGGCCTACTGTATTGTAGGGGGGAAGATTTACATATTTGCGTACATGACCAAAATGTAAGGTGCTATAAAGTAACAAAGTCATTCAGGGGTGCCGTGGATGAAAAAGTTATTTACAGTGGTGCCCTGAGCCCAAAAAGTTTGAGAACCCCTGTTGTATAGTGCCGCAACTATCGATTATTTTCATAGATTTAATCATTTTTAAATCAGTGGTTTTCAAGACTAGGTATTTGTCTGCGGACCACCATCTGGAAATATTTTAAATGTTAGAATGTAAAAAATATTATTCCATTCATTTTTTTTTCAAGTTTTGAAAATAGTCTACAAGATAGTCGATGTCTATAGGGTTGAAATCCTAAAACTGGGTGCTGCTTTTGGGCTTGATTTTGTAGACCTGGCCTTATTAGTATTCAATAAAAAGAAAAGAAGTAAAAATAAAACAAAAATATGAGAGTAAATTTGTAGTGCAGAAGATTATTTAAAACATCTCAATGAAAGGCAGCGGGAAAGGAAAGGGTTTAGCTGTGATATAAAAGAACAGAGTTGAGCAGACCTGCAGTTTTCTTCAGTTTGTTCCAGATATGTGGTGCATGAAAACTAAATGCTGCTTCTCCATGTTTAGTTTTGATTCCAGGGACAGAAAGCAGACCTTTCCCAGATGACCTGAGAGGACTGGATGGTTCAGTGATGCAGGCCGCTATGTTGAGACCAGTGATAAAGTTACACAGAATAGGTATGTACTGTTTTACTATGTTACTGTACACATTTAGTCTAATAGGTATGTACTGTTTTACTATGTTACTGTAAACATTTAGTCTAATAGGTATGTACTGTTTTACTATGTTACTGTAAACATTTAGTCTAATAGGTATGTACTGTTTTACTATGTTACTGTAAACATTTAGTCTAATAGGTACTGTTTTACTATGTTACTGTAAACATTTAGTCTAATAGTTATGTACTGTTTTACTATGTTACTGTAAACATTTAGTCTAATAGTTATGTACTGTTTTACTATGTTACTGTAAACATTTAGTCTAATAGTTATGTTCTGTTTTACTATGTTACTGTAAACATTTAGTCTAATAGGTATGTACTGTTTTACTATGTTACTGTAAACATTTAGTCTAATAGTTATGTACTGTTTTACTATGTTACTGTAAACATTTAGTCTAATAGTTATGTACTGTTTTACTATGTTACTGTAAACATTTAGTCTAATAGTTATGTACTGTTATGTCAAAGGTGTAGTGAAATGAAAAATGTTTTTCACAGTTTAAGAGCATATCCTTGGTCATCATATGGGCATACCTAACAAAGGGTAAACATGTTCCCGAAGGGGGCTACAGATCTACAAGCTCACAGTGCATCACAACACGATGCGTTGTGAGCTTGTAGATCTACTATTTTTGGCCAATGTTCCACCCAAAATAGGGACGGTTAAACGTCAAGTATAGAATTATTTTCAATCTGTCCTAAATGGAAACTGATATTCCCTCAAGTTTTCCTCATGAGATAGGCCTACTGTATTGTAGGGGGGAATTTACATGTTTGCGTATGACCAAAATGTAAGGTGCTATAAAGTAACAAGGTAATTCAGGGGTGCCGTGGATGAAAAAGTTATTTTTACAGGGGTGCCCTGAGCCCAAAAAGTTTGAGAACCCCTGCTGTATAGGGCCGCAACTATCGATTATTTTCATAGATTTAATCATTTTTAAATCAGTGGTTTTCAAGACTAGGTATTTGTCTGCGGACCACCATCTGGAATATTTTAAATGTTAGAATAAAATAATATTCCATTATTTTTTCCCCCAAGTTTTGAAAATAGCCAATCTACTAGGGTTGAATTCCTAAAACTGGGTGCTTCTTTTGGGCTTGTTTCTATAGACCCCTTAACAGACGACGTCACACTGATAAGAACCAGTATGCGTGCAATGAAACCCATTCTATCAGGTCTCGCTAGGACGCACCTCACTGAGCCAACACACAAGAGGGGGTTGGGGTGTGCTGAAACCAGCGCAGCCCAAAACAACATGTTGAGAATTGATTGCGTGAAACAATCACCTGTGCATCCAGTCTCAATGTTAGTAAACAAATAATTGGTCTATAGACCTAGCCTTATTAGCATTCAATAAAAACAAAAGAAGTAACAAAAATGTAAGAGTAAATTTACAGTGCAGAAGGTTAATTAAAACATCTCAATGAAAGGCAGCGGGAAAGGAAAGGGTTTTAGCTGTGATTTAAAAGAACAGTTTTCTTCAGTTTGTTCCAGATATGTGGTGCATAACAACTAAATGCTGCTTCTCCATGTTTCGTTTTAATTCCAGGGACAGAAAGCAGACCTTTCCCAGATGACCTGAGAGGACTGGATGTTTCAGTGATGCAGGCCACTATGTTGAACCCAGTGATCAAGTTACACAGAATAGGTATGTACTGTTTTACTATGTTACTGTAAACATTTAGTTTAATAGGTATGTACTGTTTTACTATGTTACTGTAAACATTTAGTCTAATAGGTATATATTGTTTTACTATGTTACTGTAAACATTTAGTCTAATAGGTATGTACTGTTTTACTATGTTACTATGTTTTACTATGTTACTGTAAACATTTACAGTAACATAGTACATTTTTTTACGCTGTGGGGAAACTAACACAAGTTGCAGGCATAAGCAGTGTGAAAGGGGTTCTCACATGCATGTCCTTTTTACACGTACAGTTTGCGGTACGATTTGTCAGTGATGGAAGAAGTACTCACATGTTTTACTTAAGTAAAAGTATCAATACCGGCACCATATTGTAGAAATAATCTGTTACACGTACAAGTTTGGTATTCAAAATGTACTTTAAAGTACCGAAAGGTAAAAGTACTCTTTATGCAGAAGGTTCCATTTTACAAGTTTTCAAATGTATAAAATATAAATGTATAAAAATCAGATCTGCAAGCTCAAAGTGACGCATTGTAAGCTTGTAGATATATAGGTCTGAAGTGGTTTCGTAATAATAATCAAAATCTACAAAGCGATCCATTCTGATTCTTGGCAGAAAAGTCGAGTACAGTACGTGCTACTCATTTGAGATATGACTGTAAGCACGCAAGACAAGGCATTTGGTGATGAGAATTCAATAGCATCATCCATCCATCTGCAGGTTGGCATACCTGCTGAACCTTAATCCGTTGGAAAAAAAATTAACAGAGGATGTCAGTGTTCATCTGTTAAACACTTCTCTAATATTGAACACACTTCACACTTGCATATGCAAGCAGCGTCATGATGCTAATTGCACGGTGTTCACACTTTCTGCAAAAGACTTTAGTCTAATAGGTATGCACTGTTTTACTGTAAACATTTAACTACGTTACAGCCCTGTCAGTGCTGTAGAGCAAGGTTTCCCAAACCTTTCAGGCCACGCCCCCCAAAACAATCATAATTTGAACTTGGGACCCCCCACCCTGACAAGCACTTGGAATTGTAGGCATAAATATTTTGAAAATAGCTGAACTACGAGCTCACAACGCATTGCACTGCGAGGAATTCTGTGCTTGTAGATTGTTCATTTTCACAATTCTTGCCTCTTATATAATATTTCACATTTATTATAAGTTATTAAAAAGATCTTCAGTCATTAAATTGTAACTTTCGAAATGTGCAAACCTGAGGAACTTTGAGGTACAACCTCTAGTTAGGCTAAAATGACCTGTTATATTTTGTTGCAGACGTGTCTCATAAAAAAGGAGATCTCATAGCTCATGAGCTTGTAGATCGGCATTTTTGATGTGACAACGGCACAAGTATAAATCACCCTTTAACGTTATGTCTACGTAAATATTATTTTAATAACTTGCCTTACTACTTTGTGACATCTTTGCTCCTTGACAAAATAATAAAGATGACAGGTGATTAACCCGGAATAAACCACGGATTAATTCTGAATCCCGACGTCAATGACTGTAATGTCAAATCTGCATAGCGTAGCTGTATCAGAAGAATCTGCCATTCCATTGCAGTCCAGGATTAGTTGAATCCGTTCAGTTGTTCAAAATCATGAAAACACATTGACAATAGAATAGACTTTATTTGCCATTTGCATGGATGCATAGGAAATCTTGGAGATCAGCTCCCAGGGTAAGCATTTAAAAAAGACAGAACATTTAGACAGACAGAACAAACATACATCCTACAATCCTACATATGTCCTACCATACTCTTTACAAGGCAAATAGAATAAATAAGTACTTCATAGTCCAACTAAAAAGAGTGCAAACTAGAAAAAGTGCTCCTCGGAGCGCAGTTCACCGGTAGGTTATAGTGGGCCAGCAATGTTTGGAATTTGCCAATCAGGATGGAATATAAAAAATCTGATGGCTCCGTCCTGATCACTTGACTATTATAGATAATGTGTACCGATTTGTGTGAAATTTTGATAAAACATTGTTTTACATAAGTCGGCCTCCTGGTGGCGCTCTAAAAGGCAGATGTGAAAAATGCAGGCAAATGTTTTTCCTCGGCCTCTAGGGAGTGCGCGTGCAAAGTTTTACACAGATACTAGGTGCAGTTATAGGTAAAACACAAATGGGCCTGTTATAGCGCCACCATAAGGCTGATTTGAAACAATTCAAGTGGCATCTCTTCCTCGGCTTAGTGGGAATGTGCGTGCAAAATGTCACGGAAATTGCATGCTGTGTTCATGATTTGAGGCATTTTGTTCAAAACGGAGCACTCTTGCAAACCTTGGAAGCCCAGCTTAGCCAATCAGGATGGATAAGGGGAAAACCCACTTCACTGAATTGAAGCTCACTTCCAGTTTCTCGTTCAGCCTGTTGTTCTTACTAATGGCTCATCAGATGATGCTGTTTCACCTTCTACCATTTGCAATACATCTCAATAGAAGTAAATTAGGTTTTGGGCGAACTTTACACTTGATTATATTACCTACTTAGTAAACCTTTTCATAAACACTTTGTTTTCAATCGCTAGTTTAAAGTCTTTTGAAGTAATCATGATATGCATTTAGTAAATTACGGTCCCATTAATAAAGTAGGGTATGTTTTTATGGTATGTCTTTAGGCTTTCTACTAGTTCTACCGAGTGAACACTCGCCCTCGCTGCGGGTGTAGCCAATTGCATAAAAGTGCTTGTGTGCACAGTTTTGTTGCGATCAAGCAACGGTTCCCCGAGATTAGCTGTTCACGGACCGACGGACAGGGTGCAAAACATAGTCTCGGCCATGCCTTCGGCCTGGTGGAGACAATATTAGTGCAATTAAACTATCATGATTCAGTTTAAGGCTGAACGATTAATCGTTTTCAAACGGAAATCGAGATTTGAAACCACGTGATTAGCTAATCGCAAAGGCTCCTTCTCTCCATAGTGGCTGCCTCACTCTACAATACAGGGAGAGAGGGGCAGCGAGTCCCCCCCCCCCCTCTCCCTCCCAGGTGGCTATGTGTAATTATAGTTTGTCGAATGGTCGTGTTGTGCAAAAGTCCGCAACAAGGGAATCCTGCTTTTGTAAAAAACACAACGGCGTTGTTCTTTAGTTCCTATCTATTTTTGTTTCTGTATGTGTAACTTATCTTGTTCCCTTCATTTTTATTATGAACTTTGTATCTCACTTATGTATTCTGAGTTTTTGACTTTCCAAGGAGTAGTGAATATAATGTACAGTAGGAGAGGACTTTGACTTTAAAAAAAGTGTTATATTTTAGTTGAATGTTAATCTACATAAGCTAAATACTGGGTATCAGTACATTTTCTGTTGTTCAATGTGCTTCTGGAGCCATACTTATTTCACTGCTGTGAATTGTTTACACAAAAAGGTCATTATTTGTTTACTTTTTTATTTTATTTCTATTACTTGAACTTCATTTCCGAAAGTGCTGGTCTTCTTGAGCCATAAGTTAATAACTTAAAGTTGTACTGTGCAAAAAAACGATTTTTAGCAGCCTCTGCTGGTCATTACCGTCACTGCAGGCCGTTTGTTTATTACTGCGTTACCCAGAATTCCATTCGTTTTCACCGGAAGACGGAAGCGTTTCAAAAAGCGTTCTTTTAATTGTTTTATACGATCTGTGGATCGTTTCTCTTAGCCAGTGGAGCTTTAGTTACCGTGAGCTGTGTTTTCTTTTTCTGTTTTTTTTTTCGTTCTTCAAATCATACAATCTCTTAAAATCAGCTGAGTTTCCATTTTGTTATTAGCGCGGTAGTTCCTGGCCAAACAGGAAACCGGTGCAGTAGTTCCTGGCCAAACAGGAAACCGGTGCATTTCCGCTTCCATTTTCCGGCCAGATGACGTCATTTTCGCGGGAAGGTCAACCCCGACAACGTTACCCCGACAATAGAAAATATATAAATAAAAGGCTTTCGGGGGTGAAATTCATGGAGTGGGTGTTGTGAAACATTTGCCACTCACAAAAGATATACAATGTAACTTTAGTTTTATTGAAAAAGTTACCTAGCATTACTTTAACAAGTTCAATGTTGGGTTGTTTACAAAACTAAGCTATTTCTATTCCAGCTGAATGTTTAAATATGTACATGTAAAAAAAAAAGTGCTTGGAAGATGCATGTTGGAAGCAATCAAGCAATTCATATCTTTTAGTCTCATCCTTATTTATTAGAATCTAGAACAGTAAATAAATGGTATGCCATTTGGTATGTTCCATTACTTCCAATTACTTTTTAAACGTACACAGTACAAAACTGAAGCTTGACTTATTTTTTTATTTTGATTTATTTCTTTAGAAATGTAATAAAATCGCAATAAAATCGCAATATCAGTCAGAAAAATCGCGATTCGATTTTTTTCTCAAAATCCTCCTTAATGTCCTCGGCTACTAATCCCACAGTGGCAGGAAAAAAACTGTTTAAAAAGCGCCACAAGAACAGAGGGTGACCTGGTTGATGTCGATCCTAAAGGATGCTCTGTGCTGCTTTCGACGAGAGTGAGGGTCTGAGGACTGAGTCCGGCCTTCTTCGGCATCCTAATGAAGTACAGCCGCTGCTGTATTTTTTTTCACTGTAGCAACAGTGTTTTCAGTCCAGCTCCGATTTGTTTTGACACATGAAGGCCAAGGAACTTGGCTGTCTGTCTCCCTGCTCCACCTCTGTCCCCTTGATGTTGAGGGGTCGCAGTGTAGGAGGTCCCCTCCTAAAATCCAGAATGATTTCCTCCGCTTTGAGCAGACAGAGTTTGGACTTGTTGCCTTTTGAAAGTCTGTGCCTCTGATTTGTGCGACAATATCAAAGTATCATTGTTTAACATTATCTTGTATCAAAATCAAAATATCCATAACATTAACTATAAAGCACTCATATTAATAGTCAGATGAGCTCTTAACATATCAAGCAAGGTGTACTCCAGAACGTGAAACGTTCAACTTGTCCGATCGGATGAGTCAAATTTTCTTTCACTTGCCCTAAAACACCAACTTGTGCCAGGCAAGTGGTCAACTGTTAATGTTGACCACTGCATGATCACCACCGTGGTGATGAATTGCACTGTGCTTCAGGTGTGCTACATACAGGTTATTGCTAGATGTGTGGGACCAGCAGTTGTTTTTCTGACGGCCCATGTCTGCCAGAAGCAACAAGTGCCCTCTACCGACAGATTTGTGTTGGATCCTGCAGGATCCCAATCCCAATGCTGGGCTCTAATCAAAATAGATTAGCGTACTTGTTCTAATCAAAAAATATTCACCAAATCGATACACATACTTATCTACTCATCCCTTATTGTCTGTTATTGTTGAACTTGAGTTAATTCAAGAATCAAGAGGGTTTGTGTTATTCACTCATACAGGTTGTACAAGCAGCAAAATATGTGGCATCATGTTCCGCAACACTGTGCTAACTACAGCAATAGATCAATCTTTGTCTCAATTCCTTCATTCCAGACCAGTCTATGGAGTCCAGACTGCAGGTAAAGATAAACACTCCAGGACCAGACCCAGCCAGAACGGTTTCCGTTAAACAGGAGGAACCTGAAAACCACCAGAACCACAGTGAGTTTCATGGTCTCTCTGTTTCTTTGCTTTAGCCATCTAAAAGTTACGAATATGATTAATATTGAATTGATTCAAAGAAACTGTCAAGGAAGCAGACACAAATCTGACTTTTGTTATAATGTTGACCCTGAACGTGAAGGCAGATTGATGCATGTAAGCTCGCTCTTATCAGATCTATGTTTTCCATCTCAGATGCGTGTCCTGCCCTGTCCTCAGTTAAACCATGCTGTGACCAATGTGGAAAAAGTTTCAGGAACATTTCTGCCCTCAAGGCACACGGGAGAATTCACACTGGAGAGAAGCCTTACTGCTGTGACCAATGTGGGAAAAGCTTCACTCAAATGCATCACCTTACGTTACACAAGAGAATTCACACTGGAGAGAAGCCTCACTGTTGTGAGCAGTGTGGAAAAAGGTTCACTGACATGTCTACCCTCAAGGCGCACAGGAGAATTCACACTGGAGAGAAGCCTTACTGCTGTTCCCAATGTGAGAGAAGCTTCACTCATATGTCTCACCTCACGTCACACAAGAGAATTCACACTGGAGAGAAGCCTTACTGTTGTGACCAATGTGAGAAAAGCTTCGCTCAGATGTCTCACCTTACGTCACACAAGAGAATTCACACTGGAGAGAAGCCTTACTGCTGCGACCAATGTGGGAAAAGCTTCACTCGCATGTCTCAACTCACAACACACAGAATAATTCACACTGGAGAGAAGCCTTACTACTGTGACCAATGTGAGAAAAGCTTCGCTCAGATGTCTAACCTCACGTCACACAAGAGAATTCACACTGGAGAGAAGCCTTACTGCTGTGACCAATGTGGGAAAAGCTTCACTCGCATGTCTCACCTCACATCACACAGAATAATTCACACTGGAGAGAAGCCTTACTGCTGTGACAAATGTGGGAAAAGCTTCACTCAAATGTCTACCTTCAAGGCACACAAGAGAATTCACACTGGAGAGAAGCCATACTCCTGTGACCAATGTGGGAAAAGCTTCACTCAAATGTCTACATTCAAGGCACACAAGAGAATTCACACTGGAGAGAAGCCTTACTGCTGTGACCAATGTGAGAAAAGCTTCGCTCAGATGTCTCACCTCAAGTCACACAAGACAATTCACACTGGAGAGAAGCCTTACTGCTGTGACCAATGTGAGAGAAGCTTCACTCATATGTCTCACCTCACGTCACACAAGAGAATTCACACTGGAGAGAAGCCTTACTGTTGTGACCAATGTGAGAAAAGCTTTGCTCAGATGTCTCACCTTACGTCACACAAGAGAATTCACACTGGAGAGAAGCCTTATTGCTGTGAGACGTGTGGAAAAAGGTTCACTGACATATCTACCCTTAAGAGACACCGAAGAATTCACACTGGAGAGAAGCCTTACTGCTGTGACCATTGTGGGAAAAGCTTCACTCGCATGTCTCATCTCACATCACACAAGATAATTCACACTGGAGAGAAGCCATAATTAAAACTGGAGAGAAGTCTTGTGGGTGTGATAATTGTAGGAAGTGTGTCCCTCATTCACTTTCTTAACAAGAATCTTTAAAAAATACATTCGTTTTTATACAGATTGTTACTAATGTTTGCTATATTAGACAAGCTACTTGCTATGTTACATAGCAAATATTTGTACATATTTCTCACACATTCTTTTCAGTGTTTATAACAAACATACAGTGTTATAAGCAGATTTCATTTCAAAGTTTTATGTGTTCATAATGCATTATAGACAATTGTTTCAATGGAGTTCTGTTCATGATGGCCCAGGCCAATTTGACTTATTTTACTTAAACATTTTTGTTAAAGAAATTGAAAGGGAAATTCATATATCAGAAACTGTGTTTTGTTTTCCATTTTTGTGTTTCCCTCCTCCCTTACGTTCATGTGAAATAAACAATTCTATGAGCCTGGAATTAGTATTCTTTTACCCTCCATTAACAAATGTTATGAAGTTATTTTACTAAGTAGTGATGTGGTACAAAAAGTAAAAACATTTAGTAGTACGTAAACTACATGAAGATGATACTAGGAATTAATTTGACTGTGTTTAGGAGTAATCTACTGTCAAGGGCCTTGTGATGTTTGATATTTTGGTCAAATGCTATTAAGAACTTTTACAGGTTGATGTGTGGAGTGATCACCCGACCAGAACTATTGATGTGCAATTTGCACAATGATACTCTCTGAAGTCTAATTCTGTTAATGTGTTCAATATGCACAATGAAACTTCATGGGAAGGTGGGGCCTGATCTATAAAAGATTGGGAAACACTGATCTAACTTTCTCCCGCTGGAGATCTGGGCCACTTGAGTTTAGAGGTATTTCTTAGTTTTATATTGTCTTAGTTTTTTTTTTATATTTCTAGTTTCTAGTTTTACCGAAATATACTGTAGTTCAGTTCGATACTTCAGCTCAGAATTAACCATTTAATGCAATCCTACTGCATTCAGTTTGGTGGTGTGTCTCTTCTCCTGTGATACTACATATTATCTGCGCAAGCTTGACACAGAATCTGAGATCCCAAACCCCCCAGAAGCAGAGCATAAGATGCAGAGTCATGCCTCAATTTAGAACCTTTCAAGGGCATAATTGAATTATACAGATTAACACACAATCCACAGAACATACAATCAACAGAAATAAACATTTAAATATTGCGCCCTTCAAAACCTTCAAATACGCAGAAATAACATTGTACAATCATCCACAGAATCATACATTTACTTATCTTTTAGAAATGATGATGAATACAATTTTGACATTTCTTTTTAATTTCTGGAAACAAAATTGGTACCTTTTGTTTTGTAGTAAACAGGGAATAAAGAGATTTTTGGGGGTCCGTTTGATTCAATCTGTACAGGGGCGTAACTACCGTCACGCAGACAACGCGGTTGCGTTGGGGCCCATGACGTTAGGGGCACTTCCCCACCCAGAGAAAAATAAAATAAAAATAATAATTATGAATAAAAAAATAAACCTGGGTGTGCCTCTTAACATTGTTACAAAACCGTTGTTTATGTACCCGAAATCCGTCACATAAACCCGCGAAAAATCAGAAACCACTAAATAACCGCAAAAGGCGCGTGCATGCGCGTTCATGAGGGCCCGCTGTGACCACCTCGCGTCGGGGCACGCTGTTGCCTCGTTACGCCACTGAATCTGTACACTCCTGAGTTACAGACCTGTAATGGTCATTTAAGGCTAGCTCTTTGTGTTTGTGTACTCATTTTGTATAGTATGTTCATGGCAAAAATTTAATTTGAGCAAAAAATGTCCAGCACAAGCCAGCATGGCGATGACCCCTGAGCGTCACGCCATAAGAAGCTGGTAAGCTGTTGTAAAGGGAATATGTTTGTGTACAACCACATGGGGTTGTAAGCAAAATATGTTTACAAGTCAATTCTTAATGCCGGCCCGGAAGCCCTATTGGACCTAGACAAGCTACAGCCATAAAAAATGTGCTCCTCAGAGCACAGGTCTCCTTCAGTACTGTTCCTGAGTAATCCTGTCTTACCTATTTGCCAGACCCGAAGGGTATGGCAAATAGGTAAGACAGGATTACTCTGTACCTGTTTGAGGCTCTGTACCTGTTTCGTCCATACATGGGCATGTCCATTTATCCTTAGGTCCGAGCCAGAAAAGTCTGTCCCCCTTTCGTCCGTACACGGGCATGTTTTGTACCTGTT
Organism: Gymnoscopelus microlampas; assembly: GCF_963454915.1. Taxonomy (NCBI): domain Eukaryota; kingdom Metazoa; phylum Chordata; class Actinopteri; order Myctophiformes; family Myctophidae; genus Gymnoscopelus; species Gymnoscopelus microlampas. The sequence goes on along the minus strand of NC_139940.1, from coordinate 50,863,078 downwards.
TTCTCCATACATGGGCAAAAAACATGGCCCCGTCCGTTTGTCCTTATAGGTCCCAGCCAGAAAACTCTGTCCCCCTTTCGTCAGGGTGTTCTCAGACGGACACATACAGAGACGGACGGAGAGGAAAAGATACTCTCCATTAATCCTGTCAATATTACATATTGTCACGTGTCACTTGACCAATGTTAGCTTGGCTGATGGAAGCTCACTTCAAAAAATATAAATGATTTTTTGAAGTTACACACCTATTTATAGGTTTCTATTTCGTCATGCGTCTCGCTAGCCAATCAAAGCACACCCTTTCAACATATTGTCACGTGAAGCTTGACCAATGTTAGCTTGGCGGACACACGGAAGGACGGAGACGAAAACATACTCTCCACCTCTGGCGGAGACAATAATAGTATTACATCTGGGTAATGGATTGACCTGTAAGGGCATGCTCCCACCGCACTTTTATTTTACCTCTGGGGTGGAATCTGCCAATGCTTTGTCAATGCAAATGTGTGGATTCAGGTCTTGCGGATTTTTTCCAAGAATCCACGCATTTGCATTGACAAAGCATTGGCAGATTCCGGCCAAGAGGTAACATAAAAGTGCGGTGGGAGCGCGCCGTAAGGGTATTAATACACTAATACACTTGTATATATGAAGGAAAAAAAACTACTTATTTTATGATATTTGGGCTGTTCTGAACTTTTATTTGACACACAGCTAAGACAAAGGCAAAATGAAAACATAAAATGCAATGAAATAAATAAAATAATGAATGAAAAAAGTAAGCTAAACATGGCCCCCTCATGTATTTGGAGGGCAGTATGAGTCACCAGAACCAAGGACGAGTGTTTTCGATGAATCTATCATGGTTAAAATGGAGTTTGAAGTTGCAATGGGTTTGTATAGGAAAGGGCCTTGTCTGATAACATTCATATCAAATGTCTAAATACGGAATGAAGCAACTTAAAAACTGTCTCTGGTGCTCACAAAAGTAGATGTTAAAATGATCCCAAACATGTTTTGAAAGGGATTTTTTTTTTTAAAGTAAAAGTAGGTATCAATACCCTATTGTAGAAATACAATACCTCCCCTGTGCAAACACTGGCTAATCCATTGGCATAGACTAATCATAAAACAGAGGCTTGTTTCCATACACATTCAAACATCTGAACAAACGACAGCACAACAATGACACAAAATAAATGTAACTGCATATTTTTATGTATTTTGTTTGTATCAGGGTTTTCTGCATGGTGCCTCACTGTGTTAGGACAGTGTCTACAATAGCGTTTCACAACCTTTTTTCTGCCAGGGCACACCTTTCATAGCCAAAAGATCCCAGGGCACGCGCACACACACACACACACACACACACACACACACACACACACACACACACACACACACACACACACACACACACACACACACACACTGCAGGCTATATTTGTATTGCTGCTACAATGTACTGTATGAGGAACCATCACAAAATATTTACTCTCATGTACACAAGATGTAATAATAAAGAAACCTTGAACATTGTATGGAGGAGTGTTATTTTCCCAGAGAAAAACGTCTTTGGTACTAAACCCAATATACTTAAACTAGAACCAGGAGACCTGGTACTGCCAGACCCCTAGTGGTTGAAATCTGAATGGCCGGGCTTCGCATGACGTGTGTCCCTTCTATGACGAAAGGGGGACAGATTTTTTTGGCTGGGCCCGGACCACAAAGTGACATACCATGTATGGACAAAACAGATACAAAGCCTCGTAAGCCCGACCCCTTGGGTCTGGCAAATCCACAATATCCGAACATTTATGACAGCACTCACCAAATAAGGAAAAAAAGGACAGAGACAGTGCCTCAGTTTCACCGATTTATTTTTGGAAACTTACAACTTGTTTTGCTTGAAACCTGAACCTTGACATTAAAAATTACAAATTAAAAAAGCTTCAATATGAATATCAACATCAACCTCAACTGATACTTTTCTTTGAAAATACAAATTAAACTTTTTTGAAATGACAAGCACATAAAGCACTTGATATAATATATAGGAAAAAAAGTACTATAGATGTGTTAATCTTAACTTCAATATCAAATAAAACAAATTACTTTTATTATAAATTAAATTAAACATAACTGCGTCTTTGCTTTTTTGTTCGAAATTTTAAACGGCACACCAAGCCATCTCAGACGGAACACTAAATTGTCGCGGTACTCTGGTTGGGAAACTCTAGAAGGAGGTGTATGGGGAGGAGGAGGACATTCAGAATCCACATTAAGCGGAAACAAACAGGTCAATGAAACAATCACAGGTGTATTTATACAGTGGTGATTGCAACGTGTAGTTGATAAGGTGAAAGAGGGCGGGGAGTGGCCGAGATAAGCAGAGGGTGGTCTCTACTCCTGAATTTAGGTTGAACACAACTATATTTATAGTATACAGATTGTCGGCTTTGCAGAGGACAGGAGGAGATAAAGTTATACTGACTAAACTAGTTTGTTTTTTTGCAAAGTAGCTTGTGTTTTCCATTCTTGTAAACAGGTATTCTATGTTGGTCATAAAGTGCTGGAACATTTCTGGAATTACTGTGAGATTATGTGATTATGACAATGATCTGTCAAAGATTAGAACATGATGAGTGATTAATGAATGAAAGGCACGGCAGCATTTAAAGGAATGCAGTGTCACTATTGCGGCTGATAATAGTCCCAATGACTAATCAGCCGGCAGGCTAAGCCTGGGAGATTTAAAAACTGTATGATGCACATTAAAAATGTAAAATACTCAGTTCCAAACAAATGCTCAAGTATAAATGTTTACTGTGCAGTGTCACCAATTATTACAATTTACAATTAACAATAAATAAATCTGTAATAAATCTGTGCACAAGATAAGTTAAAAGAGAAGGTTGTGCACATCCCACGCCTGTATTTAGGCCAGGTGCTGGACATCAAGGAGGAATCAAGAAAAAGAAGGAGGAGGTCCGCACACTGTTTCAAACTCCAAGAAACTCGCCTTTTATTATTACTGCAACGTTTCGACCGTTAGGTCACAAGATAAGTTAAACAGTGAGCAATTAACAATACAAAATGCGGTCAACAAAAATAGGCGGGGTGGGGGGGGTGCGGGAATCCACGGGGGCCGGGACCCCCGGCCACCACGGGGACCCCCGGTGACCGCCGTGGACCCCCGGCCGCCACGGGGACCCCCGTGAACCCCCGGCCGCCATAAGACAATTTTTTTCAAATAGTCGAACCCTCAATGAAAGCCACGATATGCAAAGAAGCTTCGAGCCTATAGGCCTCGAACCTTCAATAATAATAATTTACATAGCAAGACACTGTAATGTTAGTTATTCAAGTAGATGGGTAGTGGAGACAAAAATGGAAATGAATGCACATATGTTAGCGCATAAACCTCTTCTGACTATTCTTGTGGAAACGTGCAGATAGCAGAATAAATATTGCTTCTTTGGGCAATATGTGTGAAGTACCAGTTGCTACTCCTGAGAAAATAATGATACAAGGTCAATAGAAATTCCAGAAACTCTGTGTCTCTCTGACTGAGGATACCACATCAAAGTAGACACTGCATTCCTTTAATTGTGCCCTTCCCTTTATTATGCACTCATCAAGACAATAACGTGAACTGATTTGACTGATTGATTGATTGATTGATGTACTTTATTTAGTAAGACATCAACAGTACATATTCACAATACAAGGTCTACTAAACTGGAAGACTCATTAAGCACTGAGCTTGTTTAAGATGAGATCCCCATGCACACAAATCATGATGAAACTCTTAAGTTCCTTTAGCCTACTGTGCCAACACTGTGCCAAGACGCTATCATCAACTGAACACCTGTTCGTATCTGATTCTGTGCCAAACAAAGTGTAGTGACAATGCATTGAGTGATTCATTAATCACTGGGATTACTGTGAGATTATAGGATTATGACAATGATATGTCAAAGATTAGTACATGATGAGTGATGAATTCATGAAAGGCACGGCAGCATTTAAAGGAATGCAGTGTTACTATTTGATGCTGTATCCTGACAGTCAGCAGCCATTCAGTGCCTAATAGCCTAATAATGTGAAGCTGCTGTCCTATGAACATTATTAAATGGTCAATTTTGATACAGCAGGTTTGGATTCAGCACCCCGTTTTTTATCTTGGTGCTTGACACTCAGCTTCCTTGCCAAACAAAAAAAAAACAGGTCAGTTGGTAGACCTTGATATCCCCCTGCCCTCATGTAACACTGTCTTCAGCAAAGCCTTGTCAGAATCAGAATCTGCTTTATTGTCACATCACAGGTTTACAGAAGTAAAAAAAAAAGTGGGTGAGGTTCGTTTTTGTGCATATTTCCCATCGTATCGTTATTTCCATAGCAAAAAGAAGGGGAAGAAGAGGGGGGGGGGGGGTTAAAGTACTGTTCAACCCAAATGCAGGCAACACAGGCAGAGTAACTCAAGTATTTAATAGCAACCAAACCAAAGTGAGGAGGCTTACATTGACATGAGGCAGGCAGAGGTCAAAACCATGCAAGCAGTCCAATACAGGCAAACGCATCCAAAGGGGCAGGCAGAACACACAAAGCCCAAAAACAAGCAGAAGTCTTAAAGTCTTAAAGCCAAGTGTAGCAGGAATGCGCGTTGGCTCTCACTCTGCCCAAGGCCCATCCTCCTCCCACTGGATCCCAGGAAGAATAGTCTCCACTACGGTGTAGACTGACTAATGGTGATCCTTAATAAACAATAAACAATAAACTAATCAGTGGGCTGATTACCTGCAGTATTTAAGCAGCACACTCTATTCCTGGAATAGGTGTCTCCTCTCGTTTGTGTGCGTGTCCCAAGCCCCCAGAGTTGCTGAGAAACATTGAAGCCGCCATCCCAGTGGCCAAGGCTGGAACTGCAGGCGGGGAGAAATACATGCACGAGCAAAACATACTGAGAGATATTTATATATATAGATATAAATATGTTAACATATTATACATAAATACATATGCATTAACATATAAATATGCATCTCGAGTGTATTTAATACATATCTCGCGTTCATTCCTTGGCAACCGGGCTGCCGTAGGACGCAAAAAGGACACTAGTGCGCATGCTCATAACTCTATGGTGTGTCCAAAAACAACTAAATAATTCTACTTCCGGCAGGCTTCCGGGTGCTTCAAAACGCCACTGAGCACATTCATTGAAATGATAGCTGGGGGCAGGACAATCCGCCCTTTAGTTATATTATACCTCTATGGCGTGTCCTCAGACCGGTTCTTCTCGTTTGAGTGCGTGTCCTCAGACCGGTTCCTCAAACAAAGCCAGCCTGTTGGGCTTCAGCGTGCCACGCCTGTCCACCCACCCCGTGGGCGGGTACTCTCTGACAGTGTTTGCTCAAACAAAGCTGGCCTGTTGGGCTTCAGTTGTGTTTGTTCACTATGCATCAGCATCAACAGGTATGTATGTCTCTCTACCTTGTTTAGCGAGTGCTTGCAGTGCATGTTGTGGTCATGAACTTGACCGTTTGTTTCATGTTGTTTTAGTCTGTCCTTCTAACCATGGAGAGCATGGTGATACAGTAGGCCTATGTATTTTCTTTTTACATACGACAGCGAACGTAGGCCTATGTATACACGTTAGTGTGCCCGATAAAAAAGAGAGGGAAAGAGAGATCAAGTGATTTCTTCATGTAAATTCACACATTTGGTGCCAATTACACACATACTGTAAGAGTGAGCATAATATGAGCTCACACTCACTCTTAGTTACAGTATGTGTGTGAAGTCGTTGTGTTATATCTACAGGTCTATAACAAGACAAACCGGACTTACAGTATGGACTTATTTGACTTGAATAGATTAGTTGGTTGATAAATTTGTAAATGTTTATGGTTTAATGAGGACCAAAGTGTAGTTTATTCTTGAGTATTTTCTTTGCATCTGGTGTGTTGGCCTATAATTATTACTGCTATAAATGACTGGTTCTTTTGCTGTTTTATTAGAGTTAATTATTTGTTGCTTCTCTGCTTTCACAAGGCCCCTCCTCTCTCATTCCTCCAGGTTTTCATAGAGAGCTGATGGGGAGTTGGACATTGGAGGGAACAAGGGAGGAAGCGCGACCTCTTTTCCATTTGTTTTGCTGAAAGGTTCCACCTAACTTCACCATGTCTGCCCCTGGTAAGAAACATGGCACAGCTACAGATTTCATAAATGATAGAACTCTTATTAAAGGCACCGATTTCCTCTATCAGTCTATAGACTACATTTGTATACAGAATAGCCTATCGTCTTGATGGGTTAAAACTTGTTGATGGATGTGTTTTAACAGCAATAGTTCACAGAGAAGATTATGTGCAAATCTTATGCCTGTATTTAGGCCAGGTGCTGGACATCAAGGCGAGAATCAAGAAGATAAAAACATAGGCACACTGTTTTTAAGCTCCAAGAACTAACGTTTATCAACATTTCAACCCTTTTAGGTCTTCATCAGGCAAATGTAATTAAATATAATTATATTAAATAAATATACATTTCTAATCAATTGAGCAATTATTTTTATATTTCTTGTCCACCTTTGGAGTTACATCATGGCAAGGTAACTACAGAACCCAAACCTCTACCAAAGCGGTCATGCCCTTTAACCATATTATATGCAATACAAAATAAAATCGTTATGAAATCAAATGCACATCCACAATTCAGCCAAGGAAATACTGAAGAATGAGGATATTAATCTCAGCGATGATGAGCATAATGTTATACTCACAGAATTCATAATTCATATAATTGACAGATTATATTGTCTGTGGCCGAGCATCATGTGGCGGGCGGCCAGGGTAGCATTCACACACTGGAATGACTCTGGTAGGCCTAGACAAGGTTCATTGTTTAAGGTGAAGAAACTCACCAACGCAAAATTTAAATGTGCTGTTCGGTCTATCAAAAGACAGAGTAAGCTGCAAAGCAAAGACCTTTATGACTTTTGGAAAGAGGTCCAGAGTCAATCACATCTGTACAAATAGTGCCTGTCCTTAAAGATAAGGCAGGTAAACTAAACAGCATTGATAACTATAGACCTATCACTCTGGCAAGCATCCTCTCCAAAGTATTTGAAAGAATCATGTTTGTGCGTCTTGAAATGTTTGTCTTGACTGCAGATAACCAGTTTGGATTTAAAAATAAACACGGCACAGACTTATAATTTTTGCATTTAAATAATTGATTGCCAGCAACAGTAGCCGTAATTCCACTGTCTTCCTATGCTTTATTGAGGCTGTCTTATAGGTAACTCTATCATCATCACCTTATGTACACTGATGACCTGGTCGTTCTAAGTCCATACAGTGGAGGGTTACAGCAGCTATTGAAAGTATGCTCTAATTATGGCAATGATCATGACATCATTTATAATGCAAAAAAGAGTAGTGTCATGATAGTGAGAAGCCATGAGAACAAGAAATTGTTCATCCCAGCTTTTCACCTATGTGTCGTCTTTCTGTGTGCCAGGAAATCAAGTACCTTGGCCACGTTTTTACTATATCTGCCTAGATATCTCTAGATATCTCTAGGCAGTGCCGCATACTTTATGCCCAGGCCAATATGCTACTTCACAGGTTCAGTATGTGTTCAGATCCTATCAAGTGCACTCCCATGTATACAGCTTTCCTGTGGTACACATACAAATGCGAAATTTGCGGTTATTTTCCGGGTTTGTTGTTTTCTTACTTTAATGCAGTTAATTTGGTTAATTTGGTACATAAAATGTACTGCATGAAGTAAAGATGTCGGAGGTTTTTTCTTTGTAGTTAATAGCATATTCTCATATGCATTGTAGTGTATGTTGTTGTTTGTATAACGACAAGAACTAGAAATGTCTCTACCTCACTGTAGGCACAGACATTTTGCACTGGAATGTTCGCTAGCCAGTTCAGACATTGTATGAATAACAAGTAGTTTCAGAGTTGCTTCCAGGCAATTGATCTTTCAGATGTTTCCTTGCACATAAGCATGGATACAGAACCCCCCCCCCCCACCCCCATTTTCACGTAATAATAGTAATGTAATATCTGTATATTGAACAGTGGTCAAGTTATAGCACAATGTCCATCAACCAACTAGCGTGACACTATTTTATCAATTGTTTGGGATGGTCTGGTGTTGTTATTAAACCATGATTGTCTTAATAATGGCTTTGCATTCATTGTGTTGAGCAGTGTGCTTGAAAGAGTTTTATGAAAATAGTCAACTTTACTCTAGTGAAAGATGTTCTCACTCTGGGTTGTTGATGTTCATCCTCAGTGGGTATGTGGACTATGTTTTGAAGTAATTTATTGTCTTTCCTACCTTTGTCTTTGCAACCAGGCCAACCTGTAATGTATCAGCCAGGCCCCGTAGGCCAAGGCCCTGTCCCAGGCATCTCCCCTGCACCGTCTGCACCAGCTACATCGGCAGTCGCTGTTGGCGTACCACCAGGGCTGGAGTACCTCACACAGGTAGGCTGGAAGTACAGGGTCTTGTTTCTAGATCGCATTGGCTTGTGTTGTTGGGTGACAGATGTGATGTGGTTAGTTTGTTTATCAGTTTCGTCTCTCTCGCCACCTGACTCACGTAGCGGCTTTCTCTTGTGTTCTAGCTCGACCAGATACTGATCCATCAAAAAGTGGAGCTTCTAGAAGGTAAAGCTTGTTGGCCCATCCTCTAGGGGGTTCTCTTGGTCTCTTACAGTTCTCCTCCATATTAGCTGTGGTCACTGCACCCACCTTTAACCTTCTTCTTAATGCATCAGAGTGATAAAGTGACCTCTGCCACCAGACAGCCTAAGTTATTTATGCATTTCCTTCCTATTTGGTTTCTCCACCATTCCCACTTCTCTGTTCCCACTTCCTCCAATTTAATTTCCTTAACCTGTGTCCTTTTTTCCTCCCACTTCCTACTCCTACATAAGGCTGCAGCATGCTCCAACCGTAACAGAAACTTTCTTGTGCTTCGGCAGGTCAATAAGAACAACATTATGTCATAAGAACTTCACCACCAACCTACACAACCAATAGCATTCATTCCCCGCCCCCGCTCTTGATTGATAAGCTACCCAACCAATAGCATTCTTTGGGGATTGTTTTCCGGTTCCCTGGTCACATGTCTGGTCTCAAGCAATAACGTTTGAGTTACGACGTGCCCAGTGGTATATTCTTCGTCCATATTTTTTACGGTCTATGGTGCGAAGCATGCATGTGTGCCAACAAGTGAAGCGGCTGGCATCGCGCAAAAACACAGTAAAAGCAGTGGTCAGTTCATCATAGAGAATGCCTTCTTGTCTCCCTCCTCTTTAGCGCTCACCGGCTTTGAGACAAACAATCAGTATGATATCAAGAACACCTTGGGCCAGAAGATCTACAAGGCCAAGGAGAAGAATGACTGCTGCAACAGGAACTTCTGCGGCCCGCTGCGGAGCTTTGACATGAAGATCAAGGATAACATGGACAGAGAGGTCATCCGCCTCATAAGACCCTTCCGCTGCGACTCCTGCTGGTGTCCCTGCTGCCTGCAAGAGGTGTGTGTGTGTGTGAGTGTGGGCTGTGATTAATTTAGCCCATAAAAGGTTAAATAATGCAATAACTAGGCTGACACCCTTATGAAACGATTCTCGTTTGGCACGATGCCTGTGGTGAAGTAACCGTTGTCAAAGTACTTAGTTCAGAATTATCATAGTACTTGGAGGCCAGTCTATGACGTCAGTACTATGATGTCATCATGTTGACATAAGGGATCTCTATATATGGCCATAAAAGGGACACAGACAGATAGACAGACAGATAAGGAGATCTCCAAATACTGTATAGAATAGAATAGAATAGAATAGAATAGAATAGAATAGAATAGAATAGAATAGAACTAGAATAGAATAGAACTTTATTGTCACATCACATGAATTACAAGTAAAACAGTGGGTGAAAAACATTGTAGTGCAGCTTAAAACAACAGCAGTTGAGAGTGCAAAAAAGTGCAAAAAACTTTAAGATTGTTTAATTTAAAATCTAACAACACTCATATTAATAAAAGATAAAAAGATGAAACAACAATAATTAAGTCCAGTGTGTCCAGAGTGTACAGCCAGTCCTACACTACTGCTTATTTAGCAGTCTCACAACCGTGGGGAAAAAGCTATTTAGTGTCCTATTTGTGGTACTTGGAATGCTAAGAAACCGTTTACCAGGGCGAGGATTTCTGCAGGCCTTGAAAAGTTTATTTTTTATGGCTGGGGTGGTAAGTGTCTTTGATGATCCGATCCGCTTTGGCAGTGCATCTTTTTTCATAAAGTTCTTGGAGGGATGGACGTTCACCTCCAATGCCATACCAAGCAGTACAGCAGTACAATAGCACGCTCTCGACCGTGCTGTTGTAGAAGGACCTGAGGATGCTGGGAATGGCACTGAACTTTTTCAGCTGCCGGAGGCAGTGGAGACGTTGTTGGGCCTTCTTTGTCACGTGTGTGGTGTGTGTTGACCATTTAAGGTCTTGGTATAGGCTTAAAAGGGACCCAGAGAGACAGGCACACAGAGATCCTTGGATTTTAGTTTCTGTCCAGACACTGGTCCTACCAAGTTCCCACATGGAACAACACACCCTTGGGTCCTCGTTCAATTACTTGATTTGTTTGATTAACTCCCTTTTGATCATTTCATTGTTTCACCCCATGTGTGTGTATGGGTGTGTGAGAGAAAGGTAACAAAGTCACTGAGTTATAGGTACATTGAGGATGCCTGGAGTAATAATACATAATTCAATTGTGTATTCAGCGCCAACCCTGCCCTGACTATTCATTACTGTTATGCCTGGACAAACACTTATAATCCCCTGACTTGAATGTATTTCATGGTTGTTTTTACCAGCTAACAATGGGAGTCATGTGAAGCTATGTGATGGCAGCAGTTATAGGACACCAGTAAACAGACATTGGTTCACTTGTCACTCATCCAAGCTCCTCCCTGTGACACGGTGTGTAAATTCATGTCTATTTATAGTCACCTTGTCGGAGACGGAGGATAGTTTTAGTGTTCTGGGATGACTCTCTATTTTTGCTTTTATACACATGGCTTCACGTGTACTTATTTTTTTCCCTCCCAATTTAGTCATGAGGGCAATCCCCATGTGTAGTCACTGCTGACCCCTACTGATGGTCTTAGGGAGGGTGTATCTTCCGATACACATGAAGTAACTGCTTCTTTTCACCTGACAGTGAGGATCTTGACCGGGAGGGCGTAACGTGTGCAGAGAAACACTCGAGCCCTGTTCACACTATTATGGATATTTTGGATATTTATTTTGCAAAACTCACAAAAACTGAGATTTTTGTAAACAGATAAAGCATTTTCAGATTTTAAAATCAGTGTCAGTGGAACCGTGTAGACATGTAAAACAGAGATTTAGAGAAACGATGATGCAGGGCTGCCAACACTCCTGGATCCCGCAGGAGTCTCCTGTTTTTTTTGACCACGTCTCCTGACACTCTCCTGGATCGTCATGTATTCTGGTTTTCTCCTGGATTTGGTATTAAACTCCCAAAATTCACCAGAACACAGGAAATTACATCTACTATGTTAAAACGTTTCTGGGGAGGCCCCCCAGACCCCCCGGTTCGGGGGTGTGCTCAGTGCATGCCATCATTCAGAGATATTAACTTTTAAGTAATGAATGGTTATTATTAAAGATGGGTCTTACATTGCTTCAGTCATCAAATCAATTTCTGTAGGCCTATTATTTTCCAATGCTAGTAAAGCAAGCCTGATAAAAGTATCAAACTCACAAAATTCACCAAAACACAGGAAATTACATCTACTAGTAGATGTAATTTCCTGTGTTTTGGTGAATGTGTTAAAAAAAATCACACCCAGTGTGAAGTGGGCGGTGTGTGGTCATCACAACATGACTCACTTTAAAAAAAGGATAAATGACTTTTTTTAAAGTCCATACTGCTATTCATAGGGCTGCACATGTGTCATGTGTTTCGCTAGCCAATCACAGTCCTGAATTTGCAAAGTCAGCCAATCACATTACAGTTAGTGGTGATGACACTAGCTGTAATGTGATTGGCTGATATGAAAAAAGTATCGATTTGCATTAACAATGGAAGGGTTAGGGGGTACACAAATGTTTTCGTCGGTGTCCAAAACTCACTTATAGGGGGCGGCTACACCGCCCCAAAAATCACACCTAGTGTGAAGTCGGCGGTGTGGTCATCACAGTGATGGAAGCTCACTTAAAAAAAAATGTGTTTTTTTTAAGTGCATAGTCCTATAGGTTATTAATTTCATCATAATTTCATCATGTGTCTCGCTAGCCAATCACAGTGCTGAATGGAGTCAGCGGGGAATAGAGTCAGCGGGGGTGTCCAGGGGCCACCCATTGTGGGTGAAAGGGGTGTACAATGGGTGGCCAATCACAGTGCAGCTTAGGGGGGGGTACAATGGGTGGCCAATCACAGTGCAGCAAATGTCAATGTCCCAACCTCACATATAGGGGCGGCTACACCGCCCAAAAATCACACCCAGTGTGAAGTGAGCGGTGTTATTTATGAGTTATTAATGTCATCATGCATCTCGGTAGCCAATCACAGCACGTCCTGCGAAGTGACGTGCTTACATTTTTTACATTATTATTAATTTCATCATGTGTCTCGCTAGCCAATCACAGTGCGTCTGCGAAGTTTGAAGTTCATTGTCAGGAGACTGTTTTCACTTTCCTAACTCTTATTATGCAAACTGAAGAAGCTAATCATTGTCTGCAAACTGATGAAGAAGCAAAGGCGCAACGCCTATCATCAAAGTTCCAATCTTGGAATAAATTCCAATATTTTCTGGCGGAGACTTGTGCTCCGAGGAGCACATTTTCTAGTTTCATCATGTGTCTCGCTAGCCAATCACAGCACGTCCTGCAAAGCTTAGCCTATGGGCGTGTTTTCCACAGCATGGCGTCACAGCGAAAGACAAATTTTCATGACGGAAAGAAAAACTTTCACCACGGATGGGTCCTAAACCCTCTTATAGGAGCGGTTGCACCGCTCAAAAATCAAAAATGATTTTTAAAGGGATTGTAGGCAAGTTCAGAGATAAACAAAGAAAACAAACACCGCCCCTCCAGCAGTTCGTTTCCCCGAAACGAACTGCTGGGGTGACGCAGGGGGGACTTTTAAGCGGGCCATGCCGAAAATAGGTTGCTTTATTCGGATACAATGTGCGGAACTGCCCGCCCCTGCCGATTTTTATTTTTAAATAGGCTCTTTCATGATAAATTGACCACATATATGAAGTTAAACAACTACATTCTATCCAAACGCTATCTTAAAAGTAAATTCTGTCCCTCAAAAAATAAGTTTGAGAGCGTTTTAAAACCGAAAGTAAAAAGTTTACACGGACACGGACGCACACGGACGCGCACATTCGTGCGTTAATTTACGTCCCGACAAACATAACATAAACATAAACAGTAGGGAAAATACGGATTTCAGAAAGAGGACTGTGTTTCAATGCAGAAAAACACCCCAGCATCATTATATAGTGGCTGATAGAGGGGAAAAAATGCAATATATATATATATATAAATATTTTTTAAATTTAGGCTTAATGTTGCCTACAATCCCTTTAAGTTGAGGGAAATAATGAAGGTTAAGGATGATTTTATAGTACAATAATTGTATAACTATCTGTGAAATATAACCCATTTATTTCACTAAATAGTATTGGCAAATTACAAATATTTGCAATATACTGCACATTCAGCCATGGACTTCACTGACTGAAGTAGGGGTCACATTAAACACATTAGATTAACAGATTAGAGATTTTATGTCAATTATTTTAATTAAAACGAAATGTGATAGAACTTGCACTAATAATGACTTAAGTTGATTTTTCACTATTTAAAATATGTTTTTTTAATTTCTTAAATATAAAAAATGGTATCTTGTAGATTGGCTATTTTCACCATTCTTTTTTTATGTAGCCAATTATGTTTTACACCTTTTTCTCCTCAATTTAGTTGTTATGCCAATTGATTCCTCCCCACACACATTTCTGTTGTCACTGCTGTCGCATCCAACTGACTCACCTGCCAGTGAGGAGCCCCCACCAGGAGGACATAGAGCCTTCGTCCTACTCCCCCTTCCCAACACTCCTCAGCATACATGTCTCTGTGTGTATCCATGCTAAATTGCACATTTGTTTTTGTGTGCGTGTGCATGCGCGCGTGTGTGTGCGTGTGTGCGGATTGTAGATGGAGGTGCAAGCACCAGTGGGCACCACCATAGGCTATGTGAAACAGGACTGGCACCCCTTTGTGCCGCACTTCTCCATCCAGGATGCCAACAAGAAAACCCTGATGAAGCTAGAAGGGCCCTGCTGCACCTGCAACTGCTGTGCGGATGTCAATTTTGAGGTGAGGACTATAGTATTGGTTGGTATGAATAGATGACATAAAACAAAGTTAATCTTGTTCCCTCTGGACCCTAACAAAAAGAGCTATTGTCTGTCTCTTCATAATTGCGTAACACTGCAGTGCTACGATAGTGGGTGACAACTTTATTGTGGAAAAATGTATCCTTGTGCATCCTCTGCAGCTAAAGGGGAAAGATGGTGGCACGCCCATTGGTCGCAGTAGCAAACAGTGGGGCGGCCTTCTGAAAGAGGTCTTCACAGATGCTGTCAACGTTGGCATCCAGTTCCCTCTGGACATGGACGTCAAAATGAAGGCCGTGCTCATGGGAGCCTGCTTCCTCATTGTAAGTCTGTGTGTTGTTTTTAACCACATGAACCTTAATGTAGGGACGTTAAGGTTCCTACCATGTCATTCTGGCCATGTCATAATAGGCGAACATTTGCTATTTTTGGCCAAGACATTTGTTGTATAGTGAAAAAGGAGGGGAACAAGTAGAGACCCTTGGAGGACCCCGGTCAACAAATTGTATTGGGCTTAAGTGGTAAAACAATATCTTTTGACTTATATTTGTAATCTTGGGATTTTGCCGTTTGGGCCTGTTTATCCAAGAACTATAGAATCCGTGTAATAAAATGCAGACCATTTTCTGATGCCTGTTCTTCTCATTTCTTCCTCATTTTCACCCTGCAGGACTTCATGTTTTTCGAACAGGTTGGGGATAGTGATGATCCATGAATCTGATTTTTTTTTGTTTTTGTTTTTTTGTTAATCGTCAATGAACACTACCAGTATAGCTCATAGATCATATATCCTTGCCACAGATTACAAAAAAAGATAACCACATCGTTTTGTGTTTTATTATATTATTATATAACGTCGGTGTCCAGCCGGGACCAGCTAACTCCATTTTCAGTTTTTTTTTTTTCTTTTTCATAAATCAATGCTATTGAACCCCCTTTACATCTGTGTAAAGTTTTTTTTATAATAACCTATGAAAAGTATTAAAAAGCGCCTCTGACGAAAACTCCCAACTCCATTGGATCCTCAAACTGTCCGTCAAAAACAAACAACTCCCCCCTCCTCTCATGCTCTCCACTGCTCCATACTATATATACAGGGTTTTTGCCAATTGTCAAATATAAATACTACAGATTTAAAAAAACGTAATTCAGACTTTTTTTTTTTTTTTTACCAATTGTCAGATATAAATTTGGACAGTTTTCACTGTGTAATTTCAGCGTTAAACCAATATGCAGGATGTGACTGAATATCACTCATGTCAGACTGCATTCATGCTTTACCCTCCACCTTTAGCAGAGACTTTAGGGCGGATTCACACTGCGGCCTTGGAACCAGCCTTGAGGCTGGTAGAAAGGAATACCTGGGAAGGAATTGGTAAAGCGTGCTGTGCACTTTGTGAGAAGTTTTATAAGGTTTTCAATAGGGGGCGAGCCTAACTTGTTTGCAATGTTTTTTAAAAAGCTATACCCTTACCTAATACCATTCCAAAAATCTTCTCACAAAGTACACTTATAATAGATGCTAGCTTTACCAATTCCTTCTCAGGTATTCCTTCCAACCAGCCTCAAGGCTGGTTCAAGGCCGCAGTGTGAATCCGCCCATGTGAACAGTCATTTGCTCTCGGCTCTGGTCACCATTTGCGGGGTGTTTTCACCAACCCAGTGACTGGAAGGTTTAGGCAACACACAACACACAACAGTGTAATAATAAAATGTTGATGGATAGGTAAATGCAACTGTGGTTGTTATTGTTAGTGCAGTAGGCTACAGATTTGATAGGCTACAGATTCTATTATTCATGAATGTATTTTTTTTTATTGATATGCCATTTATTTATTGTTGGTGTGCCATGATTGCTTTTGTTAAATACATTTAGTATTGAGTATTGAGGCAGAATTGTTTGTTGTACTCAACTGTAGAAGAACAACAGTGGTAACAGTTAGATCCATGGATGTTTCCAATGCATGTTAAAATAAAAGTTGTTTAAGTACATTATTCAGCTTGATCTATACTTAGTATATGAGGATGGCGCACACCATAAATAGCTGATCTCCAAGCTCACAATGCGTTGTGATGTGTTGTGAGCTTTGAGATTCATTGTCAGCTGTTCTTATCAATGATGGACAAAACCTCCTAACTCCACTCAATGATGGACAAAACCTCCTAACTCCACTTGAGCTGGATTTGGGTAAAGTTGTGATAATATAATGACACATGCCAGTATCTGATAATATATAAAGTCACAATACCAAGTTTGATGAGGCAGTATTGCTTTGTTTTGAAAATATAAGGTTTTCTTCATTTTCTGAAAAATGTATATTTTGTTTTTCATTTCCTGAACAATTACCATTTTGGAGTTAGCTGGTTCCGGCCGGACAGCAGAGATATACTACTTTGTTTTTTGCCAAATGTCTCAACTATCTGCATTACTCTCATTCCTTTTATTCTGTCTGGTGATGTTCTTTGGAGGTTATATGAAAGTATCTGAAAGAGATTGAGTGCAATATGATAGTAGATATATGAGATTTATGAATTGCATTGTTGTACACAATTGCCATGTGGTCTAGACAGGAGAATACTATACTTAGCCATAGTGGGAGTAAAGGGAGTAGAAGAAATATGTTCAGGAAAGGAAACAGAATGTAGGCTATACATGTGTGTATGTTGAAAATGTTGTCACAGTGCTCTTTCTCTGCCTCTTTTATTTCCATCCTTGCCTATTAGTACTGTACTGTTGTTGTTGTTGTTGTTGTTGTTGTTATTAGCATACACTACAGCAGTGTTTCCCAACCTTTTTTTCCTGCTAGGGCAAACCTTTCATAGCCAAAAGATCCCAGGGCACACCTAGATATACTGGCCCTCATTTATCAACGCAGCGTATAAACCGGCGTATATTTTTCCATATATTCGGCCGTACACCAACGTCAAAGTCATATTTATCAACACATCCTACACAGCTGATCCGAGCGTACACTTGGTCCCAGCGTTGATAAATGTCACGGCTGAAACCGAGCGTCATTTAAATAACACGCCCTTAAATATTCTCAAAACGCCCCGATTTTACGACATGAAGACGACCAAAGACATGAAAAGCCAATAAGAAACAGCTTCCCCCGCTCGCCACGAAAGCACACGCACACTCCTCGCTCGCTCGCTCTCTCGCTGTCTCGCTCTCTCTCTCACACACACACACACGCGCCCGCCCAACTTTGTCTTTCATGTAGCGTAGCGGTACATGAGACTCGGACGGAATGTAGTGATTCCGTGCCGCCACGTTAATATTGGAGCGTCGGGTTTATATCCTTAACCCAGCCAGGTTGTGTAGCCTACATAACTCTCTATGACATAACTCCATAACATAGGACAAGCTACTGTAAGTTTGTAGACCTCACTGTCCATGAAAAGGTGGCCGGGAGTCCCGGCGCAAAAGCGCTCATATATTTTTGAAAATAGCAGATCTACAAGCTCACAACGCGTCGCGATGCAACGCTGGCTTGTGAGCTTGTAGATCTGCTATTTTCAATACAGACAGATCTACAATCTTATCTGAATGACTGTTAAAGCAGTTTGTTTAAATTACTTTATAAAATGATATATTTTCACAGCAATTATTTATTAGTGTAGATATACACATTTAGGAGTGGATTATGTGTCCAGATGCTTGTCAGACAGTCAGACAATGGTGCTCCGCAGGTCTAGAATGGAATAAACGGTTGCAGCCAACGTCAACAACTGGTCTCGACCAGACGTGAGATTTCAGCCTACGGTAGGATGAAGCCCACGTCAGGATATATTGATAAATGCCGAAAGGTGCGGTGATTACGCCGTACGCTCATTATTCAGGCTGCACCGCGTTGTTAATTGAGGGCCATGGTGTGTATATGTGTATTTTTATATTGATTAAATTATTTTTTTCACTCAACATTCTCCACACTATACCCCATAATGACAAAATAAAAAAGATTGCTTAGATTTTTTTGCAATGTATAAAAAAACGTAAAAGACAAAATCACATGTGCATAAGTAATGACCCCCTTTGCTATGACACTCAAAGTTGAGCCGAGTTTCATCTTGTTTCCACTGATCATCTGGGATGTTTCTATAACTTGATTGGAGTCTGCCTATGGTAAATTAAATTAGTTTGACATAAAGGGTTAGGGTTAGGGTTAGTTCTCTGTGGACCTCTGAGACAGGATTGTATCTACCCAGGTAGCCAAAATTGTTTGGCCCAATTCCGGCCCAGATCCGGCAGGCCGGAAGAAATCACTCGGCCCGGGTCCGGTTGCCGGACTTGGGCCAGACCTGTTTGGAATGACGCCCCAGAATCGGCCCGAGTACACTGGGCCGAGTCCGGCTGCCGAAACTGAACCAGCATTGCCAGCATTGGGCCGGAATCACCCCAATAATATTGCCAGAACTGGGCCGTGCAATTTTTGCCATAACTAGCCCATATGTAAGCCAGAGCTACTCCAATATCTGCCTATGGATAAGCTTGTTCCAAGCTCAGCCATAGGCAAATATTGAAGTGAAGCTCAAACATCAATAAAACAAGTGACACTCAACCATAACATTTAGTATCAGTTTATTACAAATAAACTTTTCAACTTTCAACCTTTTTACGCGGCACTTGGGGTATGTGAGGTGAACGGTGTAATCACTCGCCATGAGATACATCATGCTGGCATAGGTGTCCTCTTTTGGGGGGAGCATGGTGGCGCAGTCGGTAGTGCTGTCGCCTTACAGCTAGAAGGTCCTAGGTTCGATTCCCGCAGGGGATGCTGTGGGCGTGTCCTCTCCTCCGAGTCATCAGTGCCCACCCCCTAGGTGGGGTTGGCGAAAGGGCCTACTCTGTGTGGAGCTTGCATGTTCTCCCCGTGTCTCCTAGGGTAGGTATCCTCACAAAAACATGTAGTAATCCTGGTCACAATACTGCCTCCTCCTGGCCAGCCGGGGCGCCTGATGGAGGGGAAAGGAACTGGTTGGAATAACGTGTTCCTTCCACGTGTCCTCATTTGGGAAGGTCAATACAGGCATGGCTCCAATGGCATGTGCAGATGGTTTCACAGACGGCAGGGCTGAGTGGAGTGGTCTTGCCTGAAGAAAGGTGTTGGGGTCTTCTGCAGACTGACACAAACACAAACAGAAAAAACAAAAAAATATTACAAAAAAATAATGCGTTGCATTCTGAATCTTATAGTCAAATATGAAAATATGCACATTTCTTACCTCAAGAATGTGAGCAGAGCATGTATGTCTTAACTTCATGTGATGGAGACATGTCAGGCGTGCTGCAAAGTTAAAAACATTAATTTACAGCTGCCAGTTATTTAAACAAGCGTATACTTTCATGAGATACTCTGTCAGAAACAGTAATTACCTTTGTCCAGCTGCTTAAGGTCCCACAGCGGATCACTTTGGGTACAAAGTAGGAGTTCCGTCAATCGAGGATTCGTCCCTATGACACAGACAGATAAAGAGAGAGAGCAGGTCAGTTCACATTCCTCCAACGAGGATCTATCCATAACTAGAGAGAGATCACAGAGAGACAACAAATATTAGAATAGTAGAGCCTGGTGTTAACCAGGTAAGATAGATAGATACTTTATTTGTCCTTGCGGAAATTCATTTTGTGCCATCAGGATACAAAAAAAACACATAACATAAATACAAAATACATGCAAACTGGAAAAGGCCACCAGTCATGATTCAAGAGGCATCACATTACATTTTATGCACAGAACTGAGATGGGGTGTGTTTGTTCAGGAGTCCTATACTTGTAGGGACAAATGATCTTGAAGCCCTAGCCTGCAACATTGGCACTGTGTACCGTCGTCCTGGTGGTAAAAGGTGGTATTGACTGTATAACGGGTGCGTTCTATCCCTAGCAATAGCTCTCCCCTTCCTAAGCACCCGGGTCTCATACATTGCTGCCATATACTCTCATGTCGTACCCCAGCTATCCTACTGGATACATTGATGATTTTATGGAGTTTGTTCTTATTAACCAATGATAGTGAGCCATACCAGGAAACAAACCAGAAAGTCAGTGCACTCTCCACGAAGGATCGATGGAAGAGTACCATTACACTTTTTTTCCACATCATACTGTCTCAGTCTGTGCATAAAATGCAGCCTCTGCTGACCTTTCTTATAGATGGCATCAGTGTAGGAATTCCATGTCAGCTTGGAATCAATCGTTGTACCCAAATACTTGTCTTCCTCAACAGTCGCCACCCCATCCCCATCGATAACTATTTGCTGGTCATGAGCACTAGTCCTAAAATCAAATATAACCTCCTTAGTTTTCTTAATATTCAACTGACTGAAGGAAGCACATGCAGGCCTTCTTCAAAGGAATACATTTGCTTACATGTTCCAGTTCTCTGAAGCAGGCGTCAATGAAGGCCCATCTGGGTTGTTATTCAAGGTCCAAGACCTGGGAAACATCCTTCTTGTTGGGTCTGGTCTTAGGCTCTCAGTTGACTCGGCCAGACTGCCAGAAAACATAACAAAAATAAACAATTACAATTTAAAAGTGTAACCTGGCATTACGTTTCTAATAGCAGAAACTGAAGTGTGTCAGATGTTTGTCATTTGTTTGCCAGGTATCAGTGGTGTGTTAACATGAGTAGTAGCTTACTCACTTAGCTCCACTGGCTGCATATCTGTCCTGCAACATTGTAGTGCTCTATGAGGTAAGGGACAAAAAGATAATATACATTAGAAACAATGTTTGGTAATGTCTAGACGCCAATTAGAAATAACTAAGTAATAGTAAAAAAAGGAATTAAACAAATAACCACTGGCAACCACTGGCATATGTATAAATGAGGCTAGACAAGACAGTAGCAACCTTGCAGTCAAGACAAACAGCCAAATATACAAACTACATAAGCCACAATCTAATAAGGGTAATAATACAAATTACTACTACTAATAATAGTCTGTTTTCAACCTGGTGTCCCTATTTTGGACAACATTCTCAATAATGGCCAGCCTATACACACTCACAACGTGTGCCACTGTCTAACGCTACAGTATTCATTGTTGGGACAATGATAATTTGGGACCCTCAGGGTGGTCCCCAAATTTTTTTTTTGGGGGGGGGGTCCCCCGATGACAGTGAAGTGACAATTTAAGGACTTTTAGAGCTTTATATTGCCTCAAAAGGAAATAAAAAGACCATTACTGAATCAAAGGTAAACAACAATACACTATATAAAAACTGGTCAAACATTGGCCAAATTGTCAAATGATATAAGAAAGAGGCAACAATTGTGAAAATAGAGAATATCTATATCAATGGTTCTCAACCTGTCGGTCAGGACCCCAGGGGGTTCCCCGAATGATTTTGGGGGGTCCCCAGTTGACAGTAAAGTGACAATTTAATACCTAACAAAAAGTTAAGAGAGGAAAATGAAATCAAAAAATACCATTACTGTATTAAGTAATAATCAAACTATACTATTATATAAAAACTGGTCAAAATTGGTCAAATTATATAGAGGCTACAATTGTGAAAATAGCAGATCTACAAGCACACAACGCCTCGCAGTGTGAGACATTGTGAGCTTGTAGATCTGCTCATTTCACAATATTTAACAGCGAAACAGACTAGTTAAGCTAAATTGAATGCCTCAACTCCTACAATTCCAAGTGCTTGTCAGGGTGGGGGTCTCCAGTTCAAATATGATCATTTTGGGGGGTCTCCAGTTTAAATAGGATTATTAAGGGGGGTCTCTAGTTCAAACATGAATATTTTGGGGGGTCCCCAGTTCAAATATGATTATTTGGGGGGGGGTCACCAGTTCAAATGTGATTATTTAGGAGGGTCACCAGTTCAAATATGATTATTTTGGGGGGTCTCCAGTTTAAATGGAACCAAATGGACCTGTAAGGGTCCATTTGGTTCCAAATAAGCCTCTGCCATCATGGAACCCTGCTATCTAATATTAGTACAGCTAGCCACAGCTACTACACAAAGCATAGCACATTATGGTAATACTAGACAAAAAACGGTTCTTTCTATCAAAAGGGCATCATACTATGAGCTATCCAACACATTTTGAAGATGCAGTTCCTTTAGGATGTACTGTAAAGACATAAGCATCAGTTAACGTTAGCATTAGCCCCCGTTAGCATCCGTTAGCATTAGCTCCCGTTAGCATGTGTATGCTTAGTATGTATCTAGCTAGCTAGCATGACCTCTTAAAATACACACTTTCTACAAAAATACCACAGACAATAGTCTTAACATATAGGTAACAGTTACATTATCCAGTGGATATGTATTGTTTAAGTTTCACCTACCAAAAAGGAATAAATGAAGTAACTCCATGGTCCTCCCTGCTCCCTCCTCCTGCACTCTGCAGATGCTGTGTGTGAGTCAGTGTGATTGTTAGCTGCCTGACTTCAAACACAAACTGGTTCAGACCTGTTCCAAGGTAGAATATCAAAGGAGATTCTCCCATGGAGCTCTGCTGACTGCTGCATGCAGATCAGAGGAACATATGATGTCACTGACTTAACCTTTGCGCTCAATTGTTTGGACACTTAACACTTGAACTACTGACTCAATAAATATTGTTTTTATGTGATGTGTGAACTACAGAAGGAAGTTACATCTAAAGATTAGATTAGATAAAATAATATATATATATATATATATATATATATATATATATATATATAGATATATATATATATATATATATATATATATATATATATAGATAGATAGATAGATAGATAGATAGATAGATAGATAGATAGATAGATAGATAGATAGATAGATAGATAGATAGATAGATAGAGATGATATTAAGAATTATAATATACATAAGAATATAATATTAATATCAAGAATATAATATTACTATTATATATAGCCTATAGTTGCAGCTGTAGTAGTAATAGTATTTGATTAGATTTTGGTAAAAGATATAAGTAAAATCACAATACAACTTAAACCCAGGATCACTTGTTTCCAATGTGGTCCTGCAGTAGTAGTAGTAGTAATGATGATGATATTAATAATAATAATAACAACAACATCACCAACAACAACAATAATAATACTTTTTTCCCCTTTTTTTAAGGCCTCCCCCTATAAAATAATATAGTAACTCTGCGAAGGAATGTCCAAACAATAAGCGGTGTACATCGTTATTCAGGTCTCAACTTGCTCTACAACATATCCAAAGATGAGCTTGTACGGGTCAACAAACACGGAGAATAAGCGACCGCAGTAAAGGCAGTAAAATTGTGCAATTTACATGCGCCATCGAGCACAAAATCTGTAACGAATCGCTCCAGATATTTTTTTAAAATCCAAAACTTCTCTCAATCCATATTGAGAGTAAGACGGATTTTTTGGCACCGGCCCTGATTTTTTCTGACACTGAAAAAGTTCAAAGTTCAGCAAAAAGACAGCAAAGGTCAACCCTCGTTAAATATTTAGAAATTGTATTTTTCTTCGAAACTCTGGATTTAGACTAATGTGATGACGCTGATTCCAAATATGTAAGTTTTATTTTTCTCGTACAACAGGAAGTGCCTCAAAAGGCCACTTCCTGGCTGGTTTTAGGGTGTTCCAGGCCTGTGATTTCTCTGATATATTTTTTTTCCAAATCTACACATAAAATAATGCTAAAATTCAAAATCATCAAACCCTGATATCAAATCTTGATTTAATTATCCCTTAATTGGCCATGGTTATGGCTTTGCTATCTCGCTCAATATCTCGAATACGATAAGGACTTAGAGTCCACTTTTTGGATATGTTGTAGAGCTGACTGAGACGCACGCTTTGATGTCTTGTTTGTCCCGGTACGACACTTTTTTTTTTCTGACTTAGCCCTTTGGTATGGTCTTAAGGTTTAAGACTCTATGTGCCTTCTGAAAGTGTAAGAGGTCAACTTAGGAGTGTCGCACCGGGACAAACAAGACATCGATGGGTGCGCCTTGGCGAGCTGTACAACATATCTGAAAAGTGGATTCTAAGAACGTATCGCTATGGAGATATATCACTTTATTGCGCATAATAACTTGACATTTGACCCTAGCCAATTAAGGAGAATGGTAAGGCCGTGTGTGAGAAGAGTTATATTGGCGCGTTCGGGGTGACGCACTGACCCAGAATGTGGTGTCCAATTTTGTTTTTACTCCTTTCAAACAGTTTTTCACTATTAGCTCGGCCCCTAGGGGGCGCCGAAACAATCGGACAACAGATTATTGATCAGCTCTTCAACTTCATTTTATGACACTTTTTTTCTAATGGAGCAATACCTTGGATGAACAAGTCTATAGCTTTTTAGCTATAACAAAAAAGCATCACATGGATGCACCTGCGACAAAAAATTAGAAAAAACTTTTTGTTTTGACAAGCAAAATTTTTCTTTGACAAGCACATTTTTTCTTTTTGGACAAAATATAAGACTAATATGCTAGGAACGAGGAATTTTTTACTTTCTTAAAATCCAATTTTTGCAGTGCAATCTGCCAGAAGTTGGCCAAAATCGGGCCGATTGCACACATCCAAAACTGGGCCAAATCTGGCAAAAAGATCTGGCCCAGATCTGGTTCACTTACGGCCTACCGGTGCCGATCATCAGCCAGAACTGCCGTAACTCAGCCGGAATCGGGCCGAGTCGGCTGGCTACCTGGGTAGGCACAGATCTGGGGAATGTTACCAAAAAACTTTCCGCAGCATTGAAGGACCCAACAAACACAGTGGTCTCCATCATTCGTAAATGCAAGAAGTTTGGAACCACAAGGACTCTTCCTAGAGCTGGTCACCTGGCCAAACGGAGCAATTGGGGGAGATGGGTCTTGGGCTCTTGGTCAGGGAGGTGACCAAGAACCCAATGGTCACTCTGAATATTCCCACAGCATGATGCTGCGACCACCATGCTTCCCTGTAGGGATGGTGTTGGCCAGGTGATGAGCGCTGCCTGGTTTAATTTGTTTTATACATTTGCAAAAAAATATATATATTTTGTCATTATGGGGTATAGTTTGGAGAATGATTAGTACAAAAAAATGTAATAGATTTTTTTACAACAAAATGTGGAAAAAGTGAAGGGGGGTCAATACTTTCGCAAGGCACTGTACTTGTTTTGCTTTGATGTATAATAAAGAAACCTGAACCTTGAAATTAAAAATTACAAATAAAAAAAAAACTTCAATATGAATATCACTATCAACCTTAACAGTTACTTTTCTTTGAAATGACAACCACATAAAGCACTTGATATAATATATAGACAAATCGGTAGCACTTTACAATAATGACCCGTTATAAAGCATTTATAAACGTTTATAAGCAGTTTGTAGACTATTAACAAATCATTAACAACCTGTTTGTTGACATTCGTAAATGATTACTAAAACCTTTATAACTACAGTTACAAATCATTTATAAAGTATTAGTAAGTAATGAACTATTCATGAATAAGCCATTTATATACATCTGTAAATGATTATTAAATAATTTGTAACGACCCATTCTAAAGCAGTTTTAAACATTTATAAGCAGTTTGTAGACTATTAACAAATCATTAACAACCTGTTTATTGACATTCGTAAATGATTACTAAAACCTTTATAACTACGGTTACAAATCATCTAGAAAGGTATTAGTAAGTAGTAAAACTATTCATGAATAAGCCATGTATAATACATCTGTAAATTATTATTAAATCATTTGTAACTGATGTTACATAATGTATACAAGCTATTGGTAGCTTGTTCATGTTTAACATATGCTTTGTTAAACATTCCTAAAGTATCTATAAATCCTTAGTACATGTTAGTATGTGCCCTATAGTAAAGTGAAGACAGTTCATCATTTACAACTGTCTGTTAATGTGTTTGTTCATGTTTAACATGCTTTGTAAAACATTCCTAAAGTATCTCTAAATCCTTAGTACATGTTATTATGTGCCCTAATAGTAAAGTGAAGACAGTTCATCATTTACAACTGAAGAAAACCTATGCTTTGTAAAACATTCCTAAAAATGTGAGATTCCATGTTGTGCACTGTGTATAATCCAGGACCATTTGGTTCAGCTTCTACACTCCAGTGTTGATTTTGACATCATTTTTTTATTTAGTTAAGTTATAGTCTTGTGAATAAAATTCCATTGAGTTGTAGTCATATTTTAGTCATCTGAAATGTTTAAGTTTTGGTCTAGTTCTAGTCCACTAAATCATGAGATTTTAGTCGACTAAATCTACGGTTGATTTAGTCTAAAATGTATTTTGGCGGTGCCTTGATGGTGTCGTAATGGCTGAGTTTACACTTGGTTGCATGCTGGAAATAGCCGATCTACAAGCTCACAACCCGTCGCAGCGTGACGCGTTGTGAGCTCGTAGATGTGCTATTCTCAGAGCGCAACACATAAGCTTTGTAAAACATTCCTAAAATATCTATAAATCCTTAGTACATGTTATTATGTGCCCTATAGTAAAGTGAAGACAGTTCATCATTTACAACTGTCTGTTAATGTGACTTTCTCCTTACCTGTTGCAAACTATCTGGCTTTCATGAATGCAGACACCAAACAATTACTAGAATTATCTTTCATGTTTAATATATGATTTGTAAGACATTCGTAAAGAGTATGTTGACCATTTGTAAACGTTATCATGGGCCTTGTTGTAAAGTGAAGACTACGCATTATTATTTCATGTTTAACAATGATTAGTAAAACATGTGACATCAAAAAGTGGCAGAAGTAACGTTATAGAGTATAAAAGTATAAAACAATTTAATAAGATATAAAATGTAGCAACTCTTGGCCACAGCACACACACTGACATTTAAACAAAGAAATTCATCACAACAGAATCACAGAGTAGCAGCTTTGAGCCTCTGCAGTCATCACCTCCCAGTGCAAGTTAGCTTTAGCTGCTAAGCTAAACTGCTAAGCATGGAGGACATTACTAGCCTACACATCAAAACAAACATTGTGGATACAAACAGCCACCATCAAAATACCCCCTGGTCATAATGCTACTTCATGTGTGTAAGATTAGCCATTTTATGTTACCTCGATCACCTGCAACAAGACAGTTAAAAAACATAAAACATGAATTAGACCAGGGCCGCATTAAGACCCCTCAGGGCCGTGGAACACCACAAAATCAAAGCCCCCCCCCCAGTCTAATTCGGTCTAATTCGGTTCTATTTGACCAATATAAATCAACATTTTTTCTTTAAATACACAAAAATTAAATGTACAATTCCCACAGGGCCCTGCAGGCTGCGGACCGTGGAACACCAGTTCCACTAAGTTCCGCGGTTAATGCGGCCCTGTTTGTAGTGACTTCTTTTGGTCCCTAACATTCATCGAGCTCTGGACTTGGTAAATTTATTTTTTCACCATTGTGTCACTACAGAAACGAAAGTTTGTCACTACCGAAACGAAAGTTAAATCCGCAAAAATCACCAAGTGTGGAGGCCAAAATCGTCTCCCCAAAAACCTGTTAGGAGTACGTTTCAGGCAATTTAGAGTTGATTGGTAGTACTTTGTAGTGACTTTTCTTGGTCCCTAACATTCATCGAGCTCTGGACTTGGTACATTTATTTTTTCACCATTGTGTCACTACCGAAACGAAAGTTTGTCACTACCAAAACGAAAGTTAAATCCGAAAAAATCACTAAGTGTGGAGGCCAAAATCGTCCCCCAAAAACCTGTTAAGGAGTACGTTTCAGGCAATTTAGAGTTAATTGGTAGTACTTTGTAGTGACTTTTTTTGGTCCCTAACATTCATCGAGCTCTGGACTTGGTAAATTTATTTTTTCACCATTGTGTCACTACCGAAACGAAAGTTTGTCACTACCGAAACGAAAGTTAATCCGAAAAAATCACTAAGTGTGGAGGCCAAAATCGTCCCCCAAAAACCTGTTAAGAGTACGTTTCAGGCAATTTAGAGTTAATTGGTAGTACTTTGTAGTGACTTTTTTTGGTCCCTAACATTCATCGAACTCTGGACTTGGTAAATTTATTTTTTCACCATTGTGTCACTACCGAAACGAAAGTTTGTCACTACCGAAACGAAAGTTAAATACGAAAAAATCACTAACTGTGGAGGCCAAAATCGTCCCCCCAAAAACCTGTTAGGAGTACGTTTCAGGCAATTTAGAGTTGATTGGTAGTACTTTGTAGTGACTTTTTTTGGTCCCTAACATTCATCGAGCTCTGGACTTGGTACATTTATCTTTTCACCATTGTGTCACTACCGAAACGAAAGTTTGTCACTACCGAAACGAAAGTTAAATCCGAAAAAATCACTAAGTGTAGAGGCCAAAATCGTCCCCACAAAACCTTATAGTGGAGCAATTTTTTTCTCCACCATTCTGTCACTACCGAAACGTTTTTGTGTCACTACCGAAACGAAAGTTAAATCCGAAAAAATCAATAAGTGTGGAGGCTAAAATCGTCCCCCCAAAAACCTGTTAGGAGTACGTTTCAGGCAATTTAGAGTTGATTGGTAGTACTTTGTAGTGGAGTAATTTTTTTTTCCACCATCGTGTCACTACCGAAATGAAAGTTTGTCACTACCGAAACGAAAGTTAATCCGAAAAAATCAGTAAGTGTGGAGGCCAAAATCGTCCCCCAAAAACCTGTTAGGAGTACGTTTCAGGCAATTTAGAGTTAATTGGTAGTACTTTGTAGTGACTTTTTTTGGTCCCTAACATTCATCGAGCTCTGGACTTGGTAAATTTATTTTTTCACCATTGTGTCACTACCGAAACGAAAGTTTGTCACTACCGAAACGAAAGTTAAATCCGAAAAAATCACTAACTGTGGAGGCCAAAATCGTCCCCCCAAAAACCTGTTAGGAGTACGTTTCAGGCAATTTAGAGTTGATTGGTAGTACTTTGTAGTGACTTTTTTTGGTCCCTAACATTCATCGAGCTCTGGACTTGGTACATTTATCTTTTCACCATTGTGTCACTACCGAAACGAAAGTTTGTCACTACCGAAACGAAAGTTAAATCCGAAAAAATCACTAAGTGTAGAGGCCAAAATCGTCCCCACAAAACTTTATAGTGGAGCAATTTTTTTCTCCACCATTCTGTCACTACCGAAACGTTTTTGTGTCACTACCGAAACGAAAGTTAAATCCGAAAAAATCAATAAGTGTGGATGCTAAAATCGTCCCCCCAAAAACCTGTTAGGAGTACGTTTCAGGCAATTTAGAGTTGATTGGTAGTACTTTGTAGTGGAGCATTTTTTTTTTCACCATTGTGTCACTACCGAAACGTTTTTGTTTTTTAGGGACCAAAAAAAGTCACTACAAAGTACTACCAATCAACTCTAAATTGCCTGAAACGTACTCCTAACAGGTTTTTGGGGGGACGATTTTGGCCTCCACACTTAGTGATTTTTTTGGATTTAACTTTCGTTTCGGTAAAATAAATTTTACCGAATCGAAAATTACCAATCAACTCTAAATTGTCTGAAACGTACTCCTAACAGGATTTTGGGGGGACGATTTTGGCCTCCACACTTAGTGATTTTTTCGGATTTAACTTTCGTTACGGTAGTGACAAACTTTCGTTTTGTGACACAATGGTGAAAAAAATAGTGTATTTGTCTTGTTTGTTGTTCAAGTCAAAGCACCAGGAAGGCTGTATTTCTTAGCCAACAGTTAGCTCAATGGGTTGAGACGCAGTATTCATGATCCAGAGGCCATGAGTTCAAATCCCACTGGTGTCTTTACTGTGATGCTTCCCTTTGCAGACTGACTTCTAGAAAAACAAGTTAAAATCACCAGGAAACCTTTAACTCTCAGCCAACAGCTTAGCTCAACTGGTAGAGCGTCTGTCCAATAACATGACTTGAGTGGGTTCGATTCCCACTCGAGTCAAGTGTCCCCGGTAACTTGGGGCAACGGATAAATTGACTAATATCCTTAGTGATGCTTCCCTTTGAAGACTAACTTCGAGAAAAACAAGTTAAAACCACCAGGAAACCTGTAACTCTCAGCCAACAGCTTAGCTCAACTGGTAGAGCGTCTGTCCAATAACTCGACTTGACTTGACTTGAGTGGGTTCGATTCCCACTCAAGTCAAGTGTCCCCGGTAGCTTGGGGCAACGGATAAATTGACTGATATCCTTAGTGGTGCATCCCTTTGCAGACTAACTTCTAGAAAAACAAGTTAAAACCACCAGGAAACCTATAACTCTCAGCCAACAGCTTAGCTCAGCTGGTAGAGCGTCTGTCCAATAATCTAACCCACTCAAGTCAAGTCGACTTGACTTGACTTGAGTGGGTTCGATTCCCACTCGAGTCAAGTGTCCCCAGTAACTTGGGGCAACGGATAAATTGACTGATATCCTTAGTGATGCTTCCCTTTGCAGACTAACTTCTAGAAAAACAAGTTAAAACCACCAGGAAACCTGTAACTCTCAGCCAACAGCTTAGCTCAACTGGTAGAGTGTCTGTCCAATAACATGACTTGACTTGACTTGAGTGGGTTCGATTCCCACTCGAGTCAAGTGTCCCCGGTAACTTGGGGCAACGGATAAATTGACTGATATCCTTAGTGATGCTTCCCTTTGCAGACTAACTTCTAGAAAAACAAGTTAAAACCACCAGGAAACCTGTAACTCTCAGCCAACAGCTTAGCTCAACTGGTAGAGCGTCTGTCCAATAACATGACTTGAGTGGGTTCGATTCCCACTCGAGTCAAGTGTCCCCGGTAACTTGGGGCAACGGATAAATTGACTAATATCCTTAGTGATACTTCTAGAAAAACAAGTTAAATTCACCAGGAAACCTGTAACTCTCAGCCAACAGCTTAGCTCAACTGGTAGAGCGTCTGTCCAATAACATGACTTGACTTGACTTGAGTGGGTTCAATTATCACTCGAGTCAAGTGTCCCCGGTAACTTGGGGCAACGGATAAATTGACTGATATCCTTAGTGATGCTTCCCTTTGCAGACTAATATATAGTTAAATTGTAAAGGAAAAATATTTATAAACAAAAATCGACAATAACAGATAAATAGACAACGTTTATATAAGGTTAATGGTTAATGTATGTTTTGTAATAATAATCAAAATCTACAAAGTAACTAAAGTTTTCAAACACTGCACATCGCGTGTGTGTGTGTGTGTGTGTGTGTGTGTGTGTGTGTGTGTGTGTGTGTGTGTGTGTGTGTGTGTGTGTGTGTGTGTGTGTGTGTGTGTGTGTGTGACAGACAGACTGTAGGGGGGAGGGGAACCTGCTAGCAAAACCGGTTATGTTAATGACATACTGTGTAGCCTACACTACAGTATTCAGAGGAACTCTGCTATCAGGTTCCCCTCCCCCCTACAGTACCTCTGTGGAACCACACGTTACTGCCGGACCCCTGGCAGTAACTCTGAGGACCCTCTAGGGGTCTCGGACCTCCTGCCGAAGACCCCTGATTTAAGTCATTCACTCTCTCTCTCTCTCTCTCTCTCTCTCTCTCTCTACGCAGCCAATGACAACAGCAGTTGTAGCAATGCAACGTGTTGTGAGCTTGTAGATCTGCCATTTTCACTATTCTGAGTTTGTTGAATATTGCCCCTGAATACCCTCACAATAATACAAGTAAAATTAACACTGAAACTAATTTTAAAAACTCAACTAAAACTAGGCCTTTTCACGAACTAAAGACGAAACTAGCAAATCCACTTAAAAATCTAATGAAAACAAACTGAAAAATAAAAGTGTTCTTGGGTGTGTGTGGGGGGAAGGCACAACTCCGCTCCTGAGTCCATTGTGATGACGTGAAGTTTGGCTAGAGACAAACAAAAGACCCTGGCCAAGGTGTTAAACCAGTTAATTTGCATGTCAGGAGAAGAACAGTGTTCCTCTCCTCTCTTCTCCTCTCCTCTATATCATTGGTTCTCAAAGTGGGATCCGGGGACCCCCAGGGGTCCTTGAGGGAGTTCCAGGGGGTCCCCAGCTAAATGATAGATTAGGCACCAAATGGACCCTTATGG
The DNA here is from genome assembly GCF_963454915.1 of Gymnoscopelus microlampas. Lineage (NCBI taxonomy): Eukaryota > Metazoa > Chordata > Actinopteri > Myctophiformes > Myctophidae > Gymnoscopelus > Gymnoscopelus microlampas. Next base: position 50,830,620 of record NC_139940.1, on the reverse strand, counting down.
GTCTGTAACTCTGAGAGTGTACAAATGGAACCAAATGGACCCGTTGGGGTCCATTTGGTTCCATTTGTACACTCTCAGAGTTAAATTGACATAGATTTTACATTATAAATCTAAAAGGTAAATCTCCCCTCTCTGTCTGTCTGTCTGTCTGTCTGCCTGCCTGTCTGTCTGACCCCCCCCCCCCCCCCCCTCTCTCCCTGTGTCTCCCTTTCTCTCTCAATCCCTGTCTGTCTGTCTGTCTGCCCCCCCCCCCCCTCTCTCTGTCTGTCTCCCTTTCTCTCTCAATCCCTGTCTGTCTGTCTGTCTGTCTGCCCCCCCCCTCTCTCTGTCTGTCTCCCTTTCTCTCTCAATCCCTGTCTGTCTGTCTGTCTGTCTGTCTGTCTGTCTGTCTGCCCCCCCTCTCTCTGTCTGTCTCCCTTTCTCTCTCAATCCCTGTCTGTCTGTCTGTCTGTCTGTCTGTCTCTGTCTGTCTATCTGGTCTGTCCCCACATCTCTCTCTCTCTATTTCTCCCTCTCTCTCTTTTAGTTAGTGTTCACCCATTCTCTGAACGTGAGCACCTCTGCTGGTAGTGTCGAGGAGTGACAACGTCTTTTCAGGGGCAAAACAGTGCGTTTTTAAGGGCAGAACAGGGAGGAAAACATGCCTTTTCAGGGCACTTTCAGGGAAAGAACAGTAACGTGTGAAGTTTTGAAGTGGCACATCTGTATGTATAAAGGCCTACTATGCAAATATTTATCACATATTTAAAACCGGGAAAACATCTGTCATTTTAGATGTTACCGTCGGCTATTCAAAAATAGCAGATCTACAAGCTCATAGCACGGCACCAAGTGACGCCTATAAATACATGCAATCAGCAGGACATCGCAGGGACTTGAACCCTGTCCTAGTGAGCCAGGAGTGAACCGTACCAGTGTCTTTTACCTCTTTGACTCATTTACAGGCTCAATAAATCACATATTAACGTTCACACTCATTTATATTTCAACTTTTACCTAGAGACACTCCGATGAGACGTGTTGTGAGCTTGTAGATCGGCTATTTTCACTATTTTAAAATGTTCTTGAAACAAGGACCCCCAAATGAGTCCGTGAGCCAGGACCCCAAATACGGGGTCATCAGTATCATCTGGGGGGAATAATTCTCATAGTGATTTTTGAGTAGGTATACACCCCTAGTGCTAGGAAAAATGTGATAGCCTTGCATCGGTGGTAACTTTCTGTGTGTTATCACTCCGTTAACCACATGCCAAAACAGTTTTCAAAATCCGAATGAAGCATTCTTCTTCAAACTGATGGTTCTCCCTTATTATTGACCCCCTCTCTTTGAAAAATGGTTGGGATAAGGCTCAGACTATATACTGTTCAGAAAGGTTGTTAAAATTAGCATATCTAGATTTATTTTTTCTATTACAGGCAGTGACAACATAGTGACTGTATATGGCATAAGATGTACTTGGGTTTTCATGAAAGATGTAACACAAAGGTTCACTTTGTACTTAACCTAAATATTTTAATAAATAAAATATAGTGTAACTAATGCATAGGCTAAATATATTGTATTTTATCAGACATGAATATCAGTGGGGGGTGGGGTATTACTGATTTACCTAGTCACACCTGGCCTGAGTCAACCTTACACAAGCTGTACAACTCAGAGCTGACCAAACCTTCTAGCAGTAACAAGCAGAGACATAGTTGCTGCAGAGGCCCACTATCATGTGTCTTATACAAGAATCAAGAAAAAGGACCAGGTGTACAAAAATAAGGATGAGGAAACAGATGGTGATGAACTGTATAAAAGGATTGAAAGGGAAGCCTATAGTGATCTTTTGAAATATATCAGAACTGATATCATACCCAACTAGAAAATGTGCTCCTCGGAGCACAAGTCTCCGCCAGCAAATATTGGAATTTATTCCAATATTTGCTCAAGATTGGAACTTTGATGATAGTGTGTACGTCAGATGGCACATTGACTGCATTACCGTGGATTGCCTTGAACTTGTTGGCAACTTCTTGGCAAGCCAACAAGTTTCATGAAGGCAATACGTTGACTTATCAACCTTTCCTCTAACGGGTGCAAATCCTGCAGTTCTCGGGGTATGGCATCCAGTAATAAGTTGTTAGCCCATAGTTGCACTGTGTCATCAACTGTGATCTCAGTTTGTACTGGAATGTACTGTTCTTGATTAATCCTGTCTAAGCTATTTATATTACATATTGTGATGACACCAGTGTGTCTACATAATGTATTGCTCCGCCATTTCTCAGCCATTTCGTGATTATTCCTGTCTTACCTCACTTTGAAAGAGGCCAAGACTCTTTCAAAGTGACACATCTATTTATAGGCCGCTATACGTCATGCGTCTCACTAGCCAATCAGAGCACACTCTTTCAATGTATTGTCACGTGTCACGTGAGGCTTGACCAATGTTAGCTTGGCCGAGGGGGACGGGGGACGGAAAGTGAAAACATAGTCTCCTGGCGGAGACAATAAGAACATTGTACAAGTCACTTCTTTGGTCGCGAAACTTGAACATTTGTGACCATTTTTGACTGGAGGACAGTCATCTTGCTGGTGCCCATTGTTCAGGAAAGGAGAAAAACTTTTTTCTTTTTTTACACAAAATGATTTTATGGCCCAGTTAGACTCACATACCAGAGTATGTCTGACATACATTTCAGAGCTTAAATCGACATGTAAATATGAAATAAATGCATAAACATGTATTAAAATATAAGGTTAGACCTAGCATGTGCTAGCATTGCTAACAAAATCCTCAATTTCCATCCAAACATCGCGAAATCGCGGTAAAATCCTCTATTTCTACCCAATCATTTTGAAAGGTATCACTAGTTTGTTGGCTTGTGTCTAATGAGAATGTCAAATAAATTTGTATAAACAATCATATTTTGTTAAAACTGTTGTGAAAATATATCTTGGTTAAGTCCTCCTGGTCACTGGAACCAGCCGGTTCCAGCAGGGGGCAGTGGCAAACACTTGGTCTCAGAGAGCATACATAACAAAGAGAGCCTAACCCTAAACCATTAAACAAAGGATATGTTAATCCCACTATGCATGATGGGATTGAAGCCCTGTTTACTATCTTTGAATGAGATCCATTCAACTGGTCTTTTCTGAAGAGTTTTAACTTGACTTCAGTTCTATAAGCTGTAGTTTCAAAACTATTCACTCAATCTTATTAACCAATATATCATTATTTTGCTATGATTCCCTGCTTTCATATGACATCAAAAAATGAAACTGAAAAAAAATTCTAGATGACTGTCTCCCAGTCAAATTTGGTCACATTTCATGTTTCTGGTGGAGTTACACTCTTGCGAGATTATACAAGGAAGAATATTCGCAGGAATCCTGAATCTGAGCTGGGCAATGTAGTTGATATATTTCCAGATGAAACAAGAAGGTTGTTGATGGTACCACAAAGTGTATCATTAAGGGATGTTGTCTTGGAAAATCAAACTCTCCAGAGGGAAGTCAAAGTTTGGAGGGCTGAGTCAACCAATGTTAACAAGATCATAGATCAGACTTCATCACATCACATATCAGATCAATCATTAGACAGGAGATGACTGTGACTCCCTGGCCATTCCATTCATCTGATGTGAAAGATAGTGATCATACTATATCTCCATACCAGATCTACTGCAACTGCTTACTGGAAATCCTGACAGCAAGACTCAGACACAGAGGGTCATTGTTCTGGTTCAGTCATTTAGTAAGGACATAATATATGCTTTGACCTGTGGTCAACATAAGCCACCAAAGCACCTTCTACTTCCTTATGCAGTTAAAACACTGATGGGTAACCCTGAGCTAATCCAGACACTGAATAGGTTTGGGCATGGGGTGTCTTACTCCCAATTTGAAGAGAATGACACTGCTCTATGTCTCCAAAAGCTAGCAGCAGTATCCACCCAGAGTTGTCCTTCCAGCCTCCATCAAGCCTCATGTCTTCACCAATCTTGCATGGGACAATATTGATAGACTAGAGGAAACTTTCACTGGAAAGGATACATCACATAGAGTCAATGGCACTGTGGTGCAGGCAGATGTCTATGGACCACATCTGCCAAGAGCAGAGCTTCCACATATGAGAAACGTAAGTCACCATTGAGGGCCAAGCACTGGAAGTATATGTAGCAGGTGCACGTGTGGGCCCACAGCCTCTCCCAACCAGGGAACACTGTGTCCAGGGAATGAAGGAAGCTTCTCTGTTTGCCTGCAAGAAGAACCTGGTGTGGACACTTGCAACGCAAACTGATTCAGACAATCAGGCAATCCCAAGCTGGACTGGCTTTAATATTCTCACTAGGGACCAAGAACCAATCTTACAAGATATTGTTGGGTATCTGCCAACCATCAAGTCACCAGCCACAGAGTTGACCACAGTATTTGAAATCCTGAACCAATCAGAGCTAATTAGGAAGGAACTGCATCTAGAAGCAGTTGTGGTAGTCATGGATCAAGCACTCTATGCAAAAGCCACTGAAATTGCCTGGAAGCACAAAGAGCGATTCTCAAACATTGTTCTCAGGATGGGGGCATTCCATACCATATGTAATGCCTTATCCATACTAGGAAAGCGATTTTGGGATGCTGGTTTAAAGGACATATGCATAGAGGCTGGAATTGTCGCAGAGGGGTCGAATGGAGTCCTTGATGGTAATTCAATTCAATTCTATCTTTATTTCAGACCCAAGGGCGATCTATATCACACATAAAAACACCATACAAAATATAACAATAATAGAAAAAGAAATACAATAAAAAGAATTCCACCATGTTCAGTTTCGAACATACAGACAAGTGCGCCAATGGTTCCACAGTGTAGAGGAGAACCTGACAGAACTACGTAACAGGTTACTTATGACAGAAATTATGTCATTTACTGACTCAGATGCACTACACATAAATCTATACATAAGATTGCGTAGCACAGCAGAGCAGGTGGGTACCCCAACACTGACAAACATCTGGCTTGCACTGGAGCTTCTTGGAGCTCTCAGCAGCAGCCGCATACAGTCATTATAAGCCACTGTGAGTCGTCTGATGCTGCCTTGCTTGTAGCGACACCACAGGTGGGCAGTATACAGTACCCCCATAGCAGTGCCTGAGAGATAGAAGTCAGGAAAAGTTGACTGTCTGTCTTCTCTGCTTCGGACAAACATCATCTTACTCTTTTTAGCATTGCACTTTAATCAAAAGTCAAAATCAACACCATGCTGTGAGCATGCACTCAGAAGCTGTTGAAGACCAGCACTATAAGGACTAAAGATGACCAAGTCATCCGCATACATAAGGTGATTAATTAGCGAATTGCCAACCCTACACCCTGTATCACATGTGTTTAAAATCAAAGATAAATCATCCATATAAACGTTGAAGAGAAAAGGGGACAACATCCCCCCCTGGCGTACCCCATTGTTCACACGAAAGGGAGCAGAGGTTGACCTCCCCCATTTCACTCGCATCGTCTGGTGAGTATACCAGAAGACCAGGATTCTGACTAGAAAACTAGGGACCCCTCTTTGTGACAATTTTTAAAATAATTTCTCATGATTAATGCGGTTAAACGCTCGTGACGCATCAATAAAACACATAAACATTGTAGAATTTTGCCTATTATATTTATCTACCTGGTCATTGGACTAGATGGCATGGCCTGTTCATGGTTCCAGGACTACCTGTCCAACAGGACCCAGGCTATCATGGTTGGAGATACTAAGTCCAACTTCTTAGAAGCCAGAAAAGGAGTCCCCCAAGGATCTATACTTGGACCCATCTTATTTACTATCCACATAAATGATATCTCTGAGAATATAAAACATTTCTATGCTGATGACACAATACTTTGCACCTCAGCACCAACCAGCAGCCAAACTATAACAAGGTTACAATCTGCTTTCAATATTATTCAGCAAGCTCTAGCTGGTCTTAAACCGTCTTTAAATATAGGTAAGACAAAGTTTATGAGGTGGAAACAAGTGACCCTATATTGTCCCTGAGCGGGGAACAGATTGAGCAAGTCTAATCTTATAAGTATTTAGGGGTTTGGCTAGATGAGGACTTTTCTTTTAAAACTCATTTAGCAAATCTAGCTAAGAAAATTAAGCCTAAAATTGGCTTCCTCTACCGAAATAGATCTTGCTTTTCTCAAGAAAACAGAAATAGGGTCATTCAAGCTACAATCATGCCAATGGAGGCAAACCTCTCCGGTAACAAAAACGCAGAAAGAGTGACCAAAAAGGTCAACAAAACAACACGCTATTTGTGGAGGATTGATCGTCTAGTCAGTAAGAATACTCTGAAGATTCTTGCAGGGGCCCTCATACAAGGTCATTATGATTATGCATGCACTTCATGGTATCACAACACCTCCAAGGCCTTAAAAACAAGGCTCCAAACATCCCAAAACAAACTTGTAAGGCTACTTCTTGGCCTCAATCACAAAACCCATCTAACCCCTGCTCATTTTGCTAGGATTGGATGGCTTAGGGTTGAGGACAGAGTACAGCATCCCCCTGTATTTGTCAAAATACTTCCAAAATGTTAATCAAGTCCATGATCATAACACCAGAGGCAGCTCCACAAATCATGTTCAACCCAGATTTGGCTCAACAAAGGGAATTAACTCGTTCTCATGCTATTCATCAAAAATGTGGAATGCCCTACCAAAAGGAGTAAAGGAGTGTAAAACCCTACTCACTTTCAAAACTGCCCTAAAGATACACCTTCAGGAGGCTGCAATTCAAAAATGGCCCCTGTCCAAGTCCTAACCTACCCCATGTCCTAACCTAACCTACCCCCCTAACCCCCCCTCTCTCCTTCTCTTGTACATATTTTTCACTCTTCATACCAGTAACCTGTAAACTGATTGTATGACATTCTGTATAGTAGAGTGTATATCTGTATGTCTCTTATATGTCATCATGATTTGTGTGCGTGGGGATCTCATCTTAAACAAGCTTAGTGCTTACTGAGCTTTCCAGTTTGGTAGACCTTGTATTGTGAATTTGTACTTCCATGTACTGTTATGTACTGTCATGTACTGTTCTCATGTCTTACTAAATAAAGTACATCAATCAATCAATACATCAATACTTGACTATGGAGATATTTTATATATGCATGCCGCAGACAGCACTTTAAAACCCTTGGATCCCTGTGCACTCCGCTTTATTACAGGTGCAGGTTTCAGGACTCATCACTGTTCATTGTACACCTCAGTAGGATGGTCTTCCCTGGCTCTTAGAAGGAAGCAACATGTCACCCTGTTTACATACAAGGCACTACTTGGCAAACTGCCCCTGTATTTGACAAACCTGTTAGAGCCCAATACCTCAAGTCATGGTACCAGATCTCAAGATAATAACATTTTGCTGAAGGTGCCCACAACCAGTACTAAACTGGGAGATACAGCCTTCAGTGTATATGCTCCATATACATGGAACGAATGTCAAGAAAAGCTGTAGTTAGAGGCCCTTGTTTCTTATGCTATTTTTAAAAGATTTTTAGCTGACCTTATATTGGAAGAAGATCTATGCACCTGCTTGGTGTAATAGATGGTTTTAATATACACTAATATACTTTTTTATTTTTATATGTACATTGTTGTCCTTGTCACATCTGTAAAACCACTGTTGTAAATGTATTTTTGTACACAGGGCACCATTGAAAAAGAGACCCTGGTCTCAATGGATTTCCCTGAAATAAAGGTTTCAATCAATCAAAAATGTCTTTAAGTGCAAAAATACACATATCAGTGCCATGCTTACGTTTGAAGCCAAATTGGTTGTCAATAGACTTGATGTACTTCTCAAGTCTACTCAGAATAATTGTCTCCATAAGTTTGGACAACACGCTGGCTAAGGCTATAGGCCTATAGTTGTCTGAGCTGTTTAGCTAACAGAGAGCATAGAATCAGGTAAAAACCTGTGAACAAAGAAACCTGTAAAACACATCGCAATTACAGGACACAGTTTCTTACTGGAAAATGTAACATGTTCAGCTGTTATATTGTCCAGCCCACAGGCCTTATTATCACCAAGCTTCAGAATAGCTTCATGGACCTCACCAGGAGTGACAATCACATCATCATTGAAATCTACCTGATCCACTACAAACAGGTTACTTTTCACACAGTTAAACAGTTCAAAATACTGATTCTGCCATAATTGTGAGATTTGCTTCGGACCCACTCACACCATCTATCTATGGGAGACATGTTTTGCAATTATTCATATTTTTTATCTCCTTCCAGAAGTCATTTACATTATTCTTATGCAACTTTCTTGCTAGAAAATCTGACCTCATAGCATTAGTGCGTTTTTTCTTTTCAAACAGAGGTCCATGTCTACCTTTGCCCGACTCAGCCCACATTTTAAAAGCATTTCTAGCCTCTGCATGAAGCTCTTCAACATGGTCATTCCACCCTGGCTTAGCATTAAACACTTTTGCCCTGTGCTTATAGAGAGTCCTGCTGGAGATACACAGAGACTCCACAATAGCTTCATACAGGGAACGTAATAAATCACAGTGTTGTGGGTTCTTGCAGTTCATATCCCGACACATGACCACATCTTTTGAAATTTCAATATTACCCAGTAAGGCATCAGAATGCCTCAAGTATTTATCCAGATCTTTTTTGGTTAATTTAGACCAATCTATTTTCCCAGCACTCATGCTGTTATCCACAGGCAACACAGGTAAGTTGCCTGTTTTTAACACCACACGAAAGGGTATGTGGTCTGTGGTAGCCAAATCATAAACAATGTCTATTGTATCAATCGAGTCGTGAGCATCCACTGTACAGAGGCAGTGATCAAGCCAGGACGTCGTGTGCCAAGCCTCGCTGATATAGGTATAACTATTCTCTGGTAGACAAACCTTGCTAGATAAAATCAATCCACTGTCTGAACAGAAATCCATTAAATGTTTACCAAATAACGATTTAGCATCAGTTACATCTGCATTCATGTCACCGACCACATATATGCAGGTGGAAGGATTGTCCTGAATAAAAGACACAATGAATGCCAATCTACTGAGATATTCATCCTCATTTTGATAGCACTCATATGGTGTGTAAACATTCAAAATGATTATCTTTTTACCGTGACAGCACAGCTCTATCCCAATAGCCCAGTTAACTCCCAATCTAATGACATTAACCGACTCAACAAACAATATAGTGCTTTCTCACTGTCAACAAACAGTATAGTGCTTTCTCACTGTCAACAAACAGTATAGTGCTTTCTCACACACACAATTTTTCAAAAATAGTAGATATACAAGCTCGTAGCGCGGCACTCGGTGCCGCACTACAAGCTTTATATCTGCTATTTTTGAATAGCCAAAGTGTAAAATAATGCTTTTTAGCTCAAATCAAAAAATGACAGATGCGTTCCAGGTCTTAATGGGTTAAAATGAATAATATTACAACCCCTAATCTAAAGACAAATCAAAACAAACAGAATAGTTTAGATAAAATCCTATATCCTCCTATAATTCTACGAAGCTGTGCGGTGAGCCCAAAATCTCTTCTGCCCGGTTCAGTGGCTGGAGCAATTGCTCTGCATTTGCACACAGCCATTGACCATTACCATTTGTTACACATACACACACACATTACCATGTGCACGGAACACCGAAGCCCGTTTTTAGCTTTCCCCAAATGTCAGCCGTTTATTAGCGTTTTTATGTAAGAGAATATCGCATCAACCCTCAGTGAGAACCCCCGCATCAACCCTCCCAGTCTGAAACGACCCCTCCCGTCACCCCACTCCCCCCCCCCTCCATCCGTCATCGGCCGACAGACAGACAGAGAAGTTGACGGTTCTCCGACAGTGATCCGTGCCACTGATGATAGAGCCCAAAGAAGTGCTGCCCCCCCCCACCGCCGGATAAAAATGTGTCGCGTGAGAAACGACAAACTCAGTAGGCACCAACTGTAACAATGTAACCAATCAACTATAGAGTGCATACAAACCAAGGAAATGTAAATGCAACACAAACCATGAGCAGGGCACCACAGGGATTTGAACCCTGTCTTAGTAAAACCAGGAGAACCAGACCAGTGCCTTTTGTTTTGGTTTGTTGTCTCCACCAGGCCGAAGGTATGGCGAGAGTATGTTGTACCCCCTGTCTGTCCGCCCGTTCGTGTGTCATTTTGTGTATGCAAAATACTCTCTCTCCATGCCTTTCGGCCTGGCGGAGACAATAATTGCATTCATTTGATTTTATTATTATTTTCTTTTGTATTTTTATTCATTCATGTAGAATTTCTTTTTACTATTTATTGTGTAGCAATCAAAGACAATATGTCTCAAAAACACTGGCTTACAGTTGAATTATTGGCAACAAAATAAATAGGAATTCAAGAAAATAAGCCAAATACTTGTAACAGAGTGTCAAGCAAGGAATTTAATATAAGTGTATGACTACGCCACCCTGGTGATGGTTAACCAGGGAAAATGAGACCTTTAAATCGGGCTCCCCACAATGCAAGGTTCGTTAATGAGGCTTGAGACAAGAGCTTTGGTTTCCCCCCAAACATAAAGGAGATTTTATTTACTTTTAGCACAGAACATGGCAACAAAATATTCATTAATGCTTAAAATATCAAATGCAGTGCTATAAAATCAAGCATAAAATACGCAGTCACGATATACCACTATATATGATGTTAAAATCCCAAGTAATCACAACAATATTACTGACAACAAAGATAAACGAGCTACATCCGGTGCCAAAGGGCAGGTGGGCAATGGTCGACCAACACAAGGAGCTAAAAGCTAGGGAGCTAGGCTAAACAGGTTAAAGAACCGACCAAAACAAGAAATGAAAAACACACAGCAACTAAATCACACTACAAGCAAGAAAAGAGAGCGACACCGTGTAGAAAGGGTGCTCGCATTCACATCAAACCTGGGGATGGTCGTGGACTATCGTGCACCTAGTGACCCCCTGTAGCTGGTCGGCTTTACCCCCCGGCTCCCGTTTGGCTCCAGATGGTAGCAGCGCTCGGCAATGTTTAGGGGAAAACAGACAAAAACATATATTACTATAACAGAAGACAGAAAGAAATAGCTTAATGAACAAATAAAAACAAACGATAAAACTCAGATTAAACTAAACAAAACAAAACAAAACAGCAGTGGTGATAACTAAAGTGGAAACAACAACAACAGTTAGTACACTATACAAACATCAGATAAATAAATAAACATAAAGTTTGTTTAAAGTTATTGTATACCTTAGATTGTCATTGTTCTTTCCCGTTATCCCCTCAGCACATGTACTTGTCACATCGGGACTAGAGTACCATCACTTCAACCTGGGCAGCAACAAAACAAATGATTAAACACTGCCTCTGAACATTAGTTTAAAGATCAAAAACACACATGCTGCGTGTTACTCACCGAGGCAAGGAAAAACAAATAAGACCCCGGTCGCAAGACCTGCAGCCCTCAACCACCAAGCAGACTGGTGTTTGGTGGACTGCAGGGCCTTTAAATACTCAACCTGATTGGCAATGAGGAAGTGCCAATGCAGTAGTCCTACGGTGGCCCCTGAGGCTCAATGCTGACTGGCTACATACTGAACATGCCTCTGAACATTGGCTTGCAGTTATTGCATATAGCCAAAATGAAATAATAATATTAGGCTTGTCATTGAGGATGGAAACTAAAGTTGTCCTTTTGAGGAGAAGTGGAACTTAGAAGTCAATTCAGTTGGATAGACCATTTGGTATCATTTTACGCTCTCAAGAGTTACAGATCTATAAGGGTCCATTTGGTTACCAACTCTCCATTATTTAGCTGGGGACCACCTGGAACCCCCTCAAGAACCACTGGTGGTCCCCGGACCACTGGTTGAGAACCACTGGCCTACACACATACACACAAGACACAGACAAAACACAAGCGGTTACTGCTGCCATTAATTAGTTGCTGTTGATTGCCTATGCGGTCAAATCAGGGTCAAATGCACAGGCTCAACGAGCCATCGGTAACCTGCTTGTGTTGCATAGCTGCAGTGGTGTAAAGTACATTTACTTAAGTACAATGTTGAGGTATTTTTTACTTGTGGAGTATTTCCAATTTTCAATACTTTTACTTCTACTCCCTACATCTCAGAGGCAAATATTGTACTTTTACTCCACTGCACGCATTTTAAAACTTTAGTTACTTTGTAAATTTTGATTATTATTACAAAACATACATTATCCACTTCAGCCCTATATACATTTTGGCTATTTGAAAATAGCAGATCTACAAACTCACAACGCGGCGCGATTCGACACGTGAGTTTTCTGGTGGTGGAAAGAGGTGGTTTGAATTATATATATATATATATATATATATATATATATATATATATATATATATATATATATATATATATATATATAAAATCAAAATGACACCGAAGCTCACAATGCGTATTGTGAGCTTGTAGATCGTCTATTTTCAAATGGCCGAAATGTATATAGGGCTGAAGTGGTTAATGTATGTTTCGTAATGCTCAAAATCTACAAAGTAACAAGTATCTAAAGTTTTCAAATAATTGCAGTGAAGTAGAAATATAATATTTACATTTGAGATGTAGTGGAGTAGAAGTAAAGGTAGTGAAAATTGTGCTCCAGTAAAAAATACCTACATTTTACTTAAGTACAGTACTTGAGTAAAAGTACTTAAGTTACCTTACAACTGTGGTTAAATGGCCTGTCTTGGTTTAAAGCCCACTCACCACGACAAGGTGCAGGCCGAGAGTGGGGACACCCCCTCCCCCCACAAAGGTGGGGGGGAGGGGATCAACAATTGGGACAAGACAACATGAAACATTTATTACAAACATAAGCAAACAGATATTACATAATTGTACGAGACTTGGGCGTCTTCTTCTTTCGTGTATCATCATCATCATATGTCCAGCTCAATGACGTGCAGCAACGGTCCCACATCAAAGAGACCGGCCTCCGATGGTGATCTGTAGAGGACACAGAGAGGTGATTAAGTGATCAGCTGTCTGCTCAAGCATACTGTGCTGTCTGCCAGGCCCCACTCTTCATGCATGTTTTGAAGTGTTGAACCCCAGCACGCAGTTGGTTCAGCTAGGTCAATTGCCGGTGTGGCAGATCTTCCTCCTTTGATGCTGTCTCCTGGGTCCCAGATGTAGTGGTGACAACGTGCGGGCCCATGCAGAAGACTCCCCACTCCTGCTTCCAGGATGCCTCCATCCATGCCTTTGTAGACAGGTCCTCAGGGATAGAACTGAGCATCTCTTGTTGAATGGGCGGCGGGACTTGAGTCAGTTTGGAGGCACGCTGTCATAGAGGTGTCATGCAGGATATGCCAATCATGTTTCTTGTCTTTCCTTAGGGCGAGGATGTGAGGGTAAGCAGCCTCTTGTTGGAGGCCGGTTGAGGCGATTCCTGCTAAGATTGGGAATTAGAACATTCAGGTGGGATTCAGGCAACCAGTTATGATCCGGAGAACGTTGCTAAATGGCAGCATCAACCTTTTTGGCATGTGGGCTCCTACACCAGGCTGAGGCACAGTGTTTGGCTGCAGCGAAGACCAGGGCTTGCTAGGGGATTCGTAGTACCTTGGAAGAGGAATCTCAGGACGTATCAGCGAGACATCAGATTGGCAAGACCCTTGATGACACTTTGGCCTCTGGGTGTTGCTTAAAAGACAGTGTCCTATCCAGATACCTTGGGGCTTGCTGGAACTCCAGGTGGTTGTCCATGAACACATCCGGTTCCCTTTCTGCTTCGCTGTTGTTGAGGTGATAAGCTGCCAACACCGTCTTGCCAATGCTGAGCTGCAGGCGCCACCTACGAAGGTAGGCTGCTAAGATGTCCATGTGGACATGATGGAGGTCATTGGGGTAGAGCGGCTTAGTTGGATTTGACATACCAGGAGTGTTGGTATAGGTAGAGGCATGGCTGAAGAGCTTTGCCCATCACTCACTTCTTGCTGACGCCGAAGTCAAAACACAGTATATACCTTATTGTGATAGCTGTATGTCTGCAGTACACCTGACTGGTGGAAATTGCCTGGTTTTGATGCGTAGATGTGATCAATCAGGGTAAGCTCTTTGGTCGTTGCAGTGGAGATAAGCTAATTTGTTGTTGCATTTTTTTTGCGTGGCATTTGATATTTTTGTGGCATTCGACAGTTTTTGTGGCATTTGACATTTTTGTGGCATTCATTTGACAGTTTTTGTGTCATTTGACATTTTTGTGACATGTTTTTAATGTGTGTATTTGTTATTTGGCATTTTTGTGACATTTTGTGTCATATTTGGTATTTGCGATTTTTTGGTGATATTTTTTATTTTAGGTGACTTTTCTTTTGTGGCATTTTGTGGAGGTTTCGTGAATTATTTTGTGGTCATTGTCATGTTTGGGGGAATTATTTGTGGCTTCTTTGTGACTTTTTAATGGCGTTCTTTGAAATGTATTGTGACAGTTGAGTTATTTGTTGCGGCATTTGTGGTCTTTTTAAACAATTTTGAGGCATTTTGTGGTGATTTATTTGTGAACGACCAAAGAGCACACCCTGATTGATCACATCTACGCATCACGACCAGGCTATTGCCACCAGTCAGGTGTACTGCAGACTTATACAGCTATCACAATGAGGTAAATACTGTGTTTTTACTTCGGCATCAGCAAGAAGTGAGTGATGGGCAAAGCTGTTCGGCCATGCCTCTACCTATACCAACACTCCTGGTCTGTCAAATCCAACTCATCCGCTCTACCCCAATGACCTCCATCATGTCCACATGGACATCTTAGCAGCCTACCTTCGTAGGTGGCAATTGCAGCTCAGCATTGGGAAGACGGTGTTGGCAGCATATCCCCTCAACAACAGCGAAGCAAAACGGGAACTAGACGTGTTCATGGACCACAATCACCTGGAGTTCCAGCAAGCCCCAAGGTACGTGGATAGGACACTGTCTTCTAAGCAACACCCAGAGCCCAAAGTGTCATCAAGGGTCTCGCCAATCTGATGTCTCGCTGGTACGTCCTAGGATTCCTCTGCCAAAGTACTACGAATCCCCAGGCAAGCCCTGGTCTTCGCTGCAGCCAAACACTGTGCCTCAGCCTGGTGTAGAAGCCCACATGCCAAAAACGTTGATGCTGCCATTAACAATGTTCTCCGGATTATAACTGGTTGCCTGAATCCCACCCCTATGTTCTACTTACCAATCCTAGCAGGAATTGCCTCAACCGGCCTCCAACGAGAGGCTGCTACCCTCGCATCCTGGCCCCAAGGAAAGCCCAGAAACATGATTGGCATATCCTCCATGACAACACTATGCCAGCATTGCCTCCAAACTGACTCGAGTCCCGCCGCCCATTCAACAAGAGATGCTCAGTTCCATCCCTGAGGACCTGTCTACAAAGGCATGGCTGGAGGCATCCTGGAAGCAGGAGTGGGGAGTCTTCTGCATGGGCCCAGACGTTGTCACCGCTACATCTGGGACCCAGGAGACGGCATCAAAGGAGGGAGATCTGCGATGCCGGAAATTGACCTAGCTGAACAGACTGCGTACTGGGGTTAGACACTTCAAAACATACATGAAGAAGTGGGTCCTGGTAGACAGCACAGTATGCTTGAGCAGACTGCTGATCACTTGTATAGCTATTGGATTGTATAGTTACCTTGCGATGATGGAACTCCAAAGGTGGGTGAGAAATCAAAAATACTTGCTCCATTGCTTAGAGATTTATCATTAAAAATGTACATCTTGTTGACTCAGTTCAGGTATGTTGGGACACATCGACATGATGTTCTTGATCTTGATCTTGTTCTTGTTCTTCTTCGGGCAAGAAATTAAAATTGAATTAAACTTTTAAATGGAAAAACGCAGATCATCTTCATTAAAATGTAGCAGCTTCATGTGATTCTTGTTCTTCTTTCTTGTTCTTCTTTGGGCAAGAAATTAAACTTTTAAATGAAAAACTTAGATTATGTGATTAGTGTGAACTACATAGTTCCCCCCACCCCGACTTTACACCCAAAAAAGGTCACCTTTGGGACCTACCAAAAAGTGACCTTTCAAATGACCAGGTCTTTTGGACCTTTTCAAATGACCAGGTAGGGGCCCGGATTTACAGAGGCCTATGTCTAAAAACCTGAAAAAAAAGCAGCAGGTTAGGGTTAGTAATTAGGACCGTCACAATTATAACATAATCGCAAGTATTTGCGATAATCGCAATACTATTTTGGGGATAATAGTTATAATCGTCGAAATAGCCAAACTACACGCTCAAAACGCATCACGACGTGATGCGTTTTGAGCTTGTAGTTCGGCTTTTGTTCACAAATTCAGACAAAAGTTTTATTCAAAATGTTACTACGACGCAATTATTTGAGCGACAATTAATCAAGCATTCAAGTTAAACATCATAATCGTGACAGCCCTAAAGAGGTTCCTACCCTGAGGCGTCTTCAGAGGAAACCCCCGGCGGGCCAAGGTCTTTGTACAAATAATTCCACCAGTGGAGACCACCACTCTGTAGACAGCGGATCTTCGAAAGACTGTGTATTCCTCTTAGAAAGACTTTGTAGACAGCGGATCTTCGAAAGACTTTGTATTCCTCTTAGAAAGACTTTGTAGACAGCGGATCTTCGAAAGACTTTGTAGACAGCGGCTCCTCTTAGAAAGACTTTGTAGACAGCGGATCTTCGAAAGACTTTGTAGACAGCGGCTCCTCTTAGAAAGACTTTGTAGACAGCGGATCTTCAAAAGACTTTGTAGACAGCGGCTCTTCGAAAGACTTTGTAGACAGCGGCTCTTCGAAAGACTTTGTATACAGCGGCTCTTCGAAAGACTTTGTAGACAGCGGCTCTTCGAAAGACTTTTTAGACAGCGGCTCTTCGAAAGACTTTGTAGACAGCGGCTCTTCGAAAGAGCTGCTGTCTACAATCTTTTGAAGAGCTGCTGTCTACAAAGTCTTTCGAAGAGGAGCCGCTGTTTTGTAGACAGCGGCTCCTCTTCGAAAGACTTTGTAGACAGCGGCTCTTCGAAAAACTTTGTAGACAGCGGCTCCTCTTCGAAAGACTTTGTAGACAGAAGCTCTTTGAAAGACTCGTGTAGACAGTGGCGGAGGCAGGCTTAGACGAGTCACAGGAGGGTGCAGGCTGGGTAGTTTCACAGGAGGGTGAAGAACCTCTGCCAGGATATATTCTTGAGTATCTGAAAGAAACAAAGAAACAAAGATTTATTCAAGTGACCGAGAGCCACATATAGGATACGTATACTGTATCCTCATACACAGCCTAGTATACGTATACTGTATCCTCATACACAGCCTAGTATACGTATACTGTATCCTCATACACAGCCTAGTATACGTATACTGTATCCTCATACACAGCCTAGTATACGTATACTGTATCCTCATACACAGCCTAGTATACGTATAATGTATCCTCATACACAGTGTGCCTGAAAGGCATTGTATTCATATGTTCAATGTCAAAAACACAATTCATGGTTAATCACAATTACTTGTATGACAACCAATCGTCAACGTAAGTTTTGCAACGGTGACACAGCCCTATAGCCTGTCCTACACAGCATAGCAGTGACACATAACGGTGACACAGCCCTATAGCCTGCCCTACACAGCATAGCAGTGACACATAACGGTGACACAGCCCTATAGCCTGTCCTACACAGCATAGCAGTGACACATAACGGTGACACAGCCCTATAGCCTGTCCTACACAGCATAGCAGTGACACATAACGGTGACACAGCCCTATAGCCTGTCCTACACAGCATAGCAGTGACACATAACGGTGACACAGCCCTATAGCCTGTCCTACACAGCATAGCAGTGACACATACATTACATTACAGTCATTTAGCAGACGCTTTTATCCAAAGCGACTTACAATAAGTGTATTCAACATAGGTAGGGAACGAAAACTACTAATCACCAGAAGTTTTAAGTGCATTTCCTGCAAAAACAAGCAACCAAGAGTATACCTAGCGCTAAGGTAAAAGTGCAATATATCAGCTACCTACTTTCTTAAACAGATGAGACAAAAATGGCAAAATCAAATGAGCAAGAGCTAAAACAAATAAGTGTATCGAGTAAACAAGATCCAATAAAACAATACAAAAATAAAACAAGAGTTCGTACAACTAGTTAACAAGTAGGCCAGGCAAAGAGGAAGGGTAGTGTTTCCTGAAGAGGTGGGTTTTCAGCCTGCGGCGAAAGATGGGCAGTGACCCTGCTGTCCTGACATCAGTGACTCTGCTGTCCTGACATCAGTGACTCTGCTGTCCTGACATCAGTGGGGAGTTCATTCCACCACTGTGGGGCCAGAACAGAAAAAAGTCGTGACCGTGTCGATCGACCAGAAGGACCGTTGAGTGGCGAGGGAATCAGTCGCCCCGAGGTGGCAGACCGGAGTGGTCGGGCAGGGGTGTGGGCATTGACCAAAACCCGGAGGTGAGAAGGAGCTGTTCCTTTCACTGCCCTATAGGCTAGCACCAGGGTTTTAAACTGAATGCGAGCTGCTACGGGGAGCCAGTGCAGAGAACGGAGAAGGTGACACAGCCCTATAGCCTGTCCTACACAGCATAGCAGTGACACATAACGGTGACACAGCCCTATAGCCTGTCCTACACAGCATAGCAGTGACACATAACGGTGACACAGCCCTATAGCCTGTCCTACACAGCATAGCAGTGACACATAACGGTGACACAGCCCTATAGCCTGCCCTACACAGCATGCTCAGTGGCAATAGCAGGCAGCACATTAATCCATTAAAGGGATAGTCTATCAATTAGTCACCCCATGGAGACTTGAATTCATGGATATCTTTTAGTTTTTGTCTCATTCCTAAGACAATAATTTGATGACCAGCGGACTGGTAGGCAGCGGTTCCGGTAGGAGAAACAAAGGAGACTCTTTGTGTATCCTACCGGAACCGCTGCCATCAAATTCAGGTCATCAAATGATTGGCTTAGGAATGAGACAAAAACAACAAAATATCCACAAATTCAAGTCTTCAGGGGTGACTGATCGTTAGAAATAAGTTATTTTGGGGGTGAACTATTACCCTTTAAGACCGGGAACGCATCTGTGTCATTGTAAGATTTATTTGGCTATTCAAAAATAGCAGATATACAAGCGCTATGAGCTTGTAGATCT
This sequence comes from Gymnoscopelus microlampas, assembly GCF_963454915.1. Taxonomy (NCBI): domain Eukaryota; kingdom Metazoa; phylum Chordata; class Actinopteri; order Myctophiformes; family Myctophidae; genus Gymnoscopelus; species Gymnoscopelus microlampas. The sequence goes on along the minus strand of NC_139940.1, from coordinate 50,811,403 downwards.
GCTATTTTTGAAAAATCCTGAAAATGTGTTCGAATCTTTGAATATATACATGTTTTTTAACATCTGTAACTCAAATCTTTGCTTCTGGGGGTGTCTGGAACAAAACATTCTGAGATGGGGGTCCCTGGCCAAATACATATCTAAAAATGTTTTCTAAATCCTAACTTTTCCATGTGAAGGACCCCCAAAATGATGATGTATTTTGTAAATTGCACATGACAAATAACCGTAAAGGGATATTTCACTTACAAACTTGTTTGAGTTCATTTTAACGTCCACTCTGCTTTTGTGATTCACCTCAGACACTTTAAATTGCTTGATTCAGTATTTAGATATTTGATGATATACATTGTATCAGACACGCCCCCTTCCTATACAAACCCATCGTTAACTTCAAACTCCATTGTAACCATGTTACATTCATTGAAAACACCCGTCCTTGGTTCTGGTGACTGATGTGAACCTTCTAATGTGTGGGACCGTGTTTTTTCAATTACTTTTTTTATTTATTTACAAAATCTTTTGGAGTAAATGAATAAAACGGTTAAAAAAAAGAAATAAATGAAAAAACTTATTGCAAAAACCCAGTCTACTCACACACTAGAAGGTCAATATCAGTCACCAGAACCAATTAAGGACGGGTGTTTCTGATGAATCTAACATGGTTAAAATGGAGTTTGAAGTCACAATGGGTTTGTATAGGAAGGGGGCGTGTCTGATTAAATGAATATCAAATATCTAAATACTGAATCAAGCAACTTAAAAACTGTCTCAGAACCACCGAAGACCCAGGCCATCGGCGCGGAGGAATCCTCCCCATGCAGACAAATCCATGGATAGAGAGAGATTCTCCATCTCTACGGGCATCCTCTGGTTGAGCCTTCCAGCGGCGTCTTGCACGCCGTGCAGGAACCTATTTGACCAGGAACACACACATAGATTTAAAACTACTTTAAATTCACACCTCAACAAAGTTTACAAATTATTTTTCTACTGTACCATTCATCCTAAGATATCATAACATCATAGAAAAGGTAAGAAAACCTTAGTCCAAAATTCTTTTACCTCCCCGGCACACGTGTAGCCAACCCCCAAATCAGTGACACCTCCCTCAATCAAAGCAACAGGACACACATGTGTAATAGTACCCCAGCGTTACAATAGAAACTTTGGGTTCTATCAACTGTCATTTTCTGATTATTCCTTAAGATTAATTAACATTCTTTGAAAAGTAAAAAAAAAAATCTCATTCCAAGTGGCTATGACTGACTGACTTCCAAAGTTTGTGGGCCCTGGGTAGACAGCCTGGCCTGGCAGAGATTGGCGGAAATCTGTGCTCCTGAGCAGGAGCGTTCTAGTGAAGGCAGTCCATTCATTCTACATGGCTCAGCCCTTTAGTAACTTTTGCCTTGATTTCTCATTCCCGGCTGCACATTTGGTACGCTCTTCTTTCACTCTACAGAAATCGATTCGCCAAAAAAAGCTCACTACACGTTGCGTGCATTGTGAGCTTGTAGATCGGCTATTCATGCCAACGTTCCCCCCAGGATACTGGGGGTTCAAGTGGATTAACTAAAGTGTCATTAAGTCTTAGGCTTCTGATCATCATGGAGAGCTGGCAAATATTCAACTTGGCCACTAGGGGGCGTCAACAAAGTACTCAACATTATTTGTAATTTGTATTTTCAATTGCTTCTAAAAGCAGATGATATATTGACAAAAAACACTTTACTTTAGCTTTCATTTAATTATTACAAAACATACATCCAACTTCAGCCCTATATACATTTCGGCCATTTGAAAATAGCCGATCTACAAGCTCACAATGAGTCGCATCGCTATGCATTGTGAGCTTGTAGGTCTTTCAAGAGATTGTTATACATTTGAGAACTTGAAATGGGACATTCTGCACAATGAGTACTTTACTTTTGGTACATTTTAATGCCAATACTTTTGTACATTTTTAATTCCGGACTTTTAAAATAGTTCTATATTGCAGTATTGATACTTGTACTTAAGTAAAAAACAAATGTAACTCATCATCACTGCCAGCACTGCTGTCTTCCTCACTACCTCTAAACATGACAAACCACAGCACTAACAAAGTAGTTAAAAACACTCAGAACATATGGATACTATTCAATAGACATTTCATCTACTGTTCACTCAACCTCCATCTACAACTAAACAGACAGACACTCCAACTTCCAGTGATGGAAAAAGTACTTGCATGTTTTAAGTAAAAGTATCAATACCACAATGTAGAAATACAAGTAAAAGCACTGTAGGCTATCAAAAACATACTTGAGTCAAAGTACAAAAGTATTGGCATCAAAAATATACTCAAAGTGCCAAAGTAAGGGTACTCATTATGCAGAAATATCTCTTTTAAAGTTTCCAAAATGTATACAAATATTGTGACAATAGCTCAGACCGTGCTCACGTTGTGAGCTTGTAGATCTGCTATTTTTGATGTATGTATGTATGTATGTATGTATGTATATATATATATATATATATATATATATATATATATATATATATATATATATATATATATATATATATATATATATATATATATATATATATATATATATAACTAAAGTTTTCATATGATTGTAGTGGAGTAGAAGTAAAAGCATTGAAAATTGGAACTCCAGTTAAGTAAAAGTTCCTCAAAATTGTACTCAAGTACAGTACTTATGTACTTAGTTACTTTACACCACTGACTAGGCCTACATGGACTGTCAGCATCACGACCGTCATGGAGTAACTTCAACCTGGTGTTTGCACTTTCTCTATTTACAACCCGTACATCTACATAAACGTTCATATTTATAATATAAAGTGCTGACCTCATGGCCACGGATGTTATAATAATGTACGGGTCCTCATAAGTACCCGTATCTTCCGTGTGGTTCAATAAAAAGCATTTTAATCTGATCGGTGGCCATTTTCCTAAGAGTTATATTGTAGCAGAGTGCAATACACCTCCCAACCGATAGGTTAGCGAGGTTTGAAGCACATGGCAAAAAGACGGAGAAAATGGCCACCGATCGGATTAAAATGCTTTTTATTGAACAATACGGAAGATACAGGTACTTCTGAGAACCCGTACATAATTATAACATCCGTGATCATGAGGTAAGCACTTTATATTTGAAATCTGAACGGTTATGTAGATGTATAGACCGTAATAAAGAACGTGCAAACACCAGGTTGAAGTTCATCCATGACTGGTCATGATATGACGGTCATGTTTCAGGGCTAAAACAAACAGCTCATATTCACATCACACAACAATGCTTCATCCTGACCAGTTGCTGCTTTTTACCAAGTCAAATAAAAGTGAAATTACACGCAATTTCATCAATTCCTTAATACTGAGCAGTTAATTAGCTAAGTAGCTACAGTAACACACAGTAGAAAACTCACCTGTCTGGTCTGGATTGGAAATGTTTCCACAGTGTGTTTTAGTAGCAGCTTGTTTCACCAGCCTGCTAAAACACTGAGAACTTAACGCCCATGTAGAGTAATGTTACATTATAAGTTGTTTATTTCACTATAAGACTGTTTGTTTTTACACACAAACACACTGTCTGGACCACAAACATTTGTGTTTGCTGGTAGGGGTGTGAGAGAGGGGGAGGGGCGACAACTAGAGGACTTAAATAGCCCCGCCCCTCCCTGCTTCCTAGGGCAGTGGTTCTCAACCTGTGGGTCGGGACCCCGAGGGGGGTCCCCACATGATTATTTATTTTTTAGGCGGGGGGGTCCCAGATGTCAGTGAAGTGACAATTTAAGGACTTTAAAGACCTTGTTAATACCAAACAAAGTAAGAAAGAAAATAAAAACACCATTATTACATCAAAAGTAATCAACAAACTATAGGCTATAAACTAGTCAAACATATTATTGGCCAAATTGTCAAAGAATATAGAATAAAGACAGAGGCAAACTTTTTCAAAATAGCCGATCTACAAGCTCACAACGCCTCGCTTTGTGAGGTGTTGTGAGCTTGTAGATCTGCTATTTTCACAATATTTATCTGTGGAACCGAGTCAAACTAAATGTAATGCCTCAACTCCTACAATTCCAAGTGCTTGTCAGGGTGGGGGGTCCCCAGTTTAAATATGATTATTGTGGGGGGTCCCCAGTCCAAATATGATTATTTCAGGGGGTCCCCAGTCCAAATATGATTATTTCCGGGGGTCGCGGCCTGAAAATGTTGAGAACCACTGTCCTAGGGAGTATGGAGCAATTCCAGAGCAGGGTTCCTTAAAGGAAGCTTTAAAGTAAGCTTGTAGATTGTACATTTTTTGGCTAATGTTCCCCCCAGAAAATGCTGGGGTCTAAGTGGTTAAACGACGTTTAGAGTATGTTTAGTATAGAGTATATGATATGACATAAATGTAAGGTGCTTTAAAGTAACACTGTCATTCAGCTGGTACCTTATTTACAGCCTGGATGAAAACAGTACCTTCTTCTAGGGACCGTCTGACACGTTAAGCAAGCACACCTGTTGAGTAATAAATAACGACCGAGAGAAATACTTTTTGTTTTAATTGAACAAAGTTTAGTTCAGTTCTAGCAAACGAAGACAATTCAGTAAGTAAAATAAGACAAAATAAGCCACCGCACTATTATAGGCAAGTCAAAGTTAGATAGCTGTGACTTTGTTTCAACTGGATATTGTGTGCTGTACACAATAAAATAAAATAGAATAAGAATTAATGAATAAATAAATGAATGAATAATAGTTTCTTTCTTTGCTCCAACAAAGCTTCTTGGGTTCTGGAGCGCACGAGACAACAAGGTAACAGACCGGCTTTACCTTCTATACCAGGGGTCTTCAACGGGGGGTCCGGGACCCCTAGTGGGTCCTCAGAGTTACTAGAGGGGGGCCTCCAAATATTTGTGTGATAGGGAACTCTTTTATTTTGCATTAACTATTTGAACCCTAGCATCTCTATTCGGAGGGGGACATTAGCCAAAATAGCAGATCTACAAGCACACAACGCCTCGCGTTGCGCTGCGAGGCGTTGTGTGTTGGACCTATGGGGTGGGTGCTCCACAAGTGTGGAGAGGACATTGCTTTCTTTTAAAGTCTCTTTTACATTTTTAGAACTTTTTATCTTTTATTATAGAATTGAAGTACTTTGCTAGGTGTTGTTATTGTGGTGTTTATTTATGTATTGTCTTGTTGAATGTATGCATTGACCTGAGCAAAACAATTTTCCCTTGTGGACAATAAAGACATCTAATCTAATCTATGCTACTAGTCTTCTACTCCTGTTCCCAACACATTACATATCCACAGACCAATATGTAACAGACACACATTTACCATGAACTGTAGCAATATTATTCTCTCTCTCTGACGTTTCTCTTAAACATGATGCAGGAGGGTGAGACTAGCCGGCCACTGCCACCGGCTCGCCTGAGGACGACGTAGAGAGAGAGAGACCTCTCTGTGTCAACTCTGCTTGCTTCTGACTGTGATTGACAGCTTCACTCTGACCATGTGACTCTTTGCCCAATTACTGTAAATCCTCTCAGCAATGGGCACAGCATTTTTTGTAATATATAAACCTTTTAACATTATGTATTTTTTAATGCTATTTATTCAATAATTAAATTAACCATTTTAACCCAGAATGTACATGAGTTTCTACGTAAACAAAAAAAAAATATATTTATGTATATATATATATATATATATATATATATATATGAACTAAATAAGACTCGTGCACATCTTTGTAAGACCTCGACTGGAGGTGCAGGTCAGTGCAAGAGATGTATATAACTAAAAGGAAAAACCTTCAAAAGAAGGGACCGCACAACTCCAGGACTGAGTTTGCTTTCTTTATTTGCACAACGCGTTTCGCTTGTTTGCTTCTTCAGGGTGAAGAAGATACAGTACTACCAATCAACTCTAAATTGCCTGAAACGTACTCCTAACAGGTTTTTGGGGGGACGATTTTGACCTCCACTCTTAGTGATTTTTTCGGATTTAACTTTCGTTTCGGTAAAATAAATTTTACCCAAACGAAAATTACCAATCAACTCTAAATTGCCTGAAACGTACTCCTAACATGTTTTTGGGGGGACGATTTTGGCCTCCACACTTAGTGATTTTTTCGGATTTAACTTTCGTTTCGGTAGTGACAAACTTTCGTTTCGGTAGTGACACAATGGTGAAAAAACAAAAGTCACTACAAAGTACTACCAATCAACTCTAAATTGCCTGAAACGTACTCCTAACACGTTTTTGGGGGGACGATTTTGGCCTCCACACTTAGTGATTTTTTCGGATTTAACTTTCGTTTCGGTAGTGACAAACTTTCGTTTCGGTAGTGACACAATGGTGAAAAAAAAAAGTCACTACAAAGTACTACCAATCAACTCTAAATTGCCTGAAACGTACTCCTAACAGGTTTTTGGGGGGACGATTTTGGCCTCCACACTTAGTGATTTTTTCGGATTTAACTTTCGTTTCGGTAAAATAAATTTTACCGAAACGAAAATTACCAATCAACTCTAAATTGCCTGAAACGTACTCCTAACAGGTTTTTGGGGGGAAAATTTTGGCCTCCACACTTAGTGATTTTTTCGGATTTAACTTTCGTTTCGGTAAAATACATTTTACCGAAACGAAAATTACCAATCAACTCTAAATTGCCTGAAACGTACTCCTAACAGGTTTTTGGGGGGAAGATTTTGGCCTCCACACTTAGTGATTTTTTCGGATTTAACTTTCGTTTCGGTAGTGACAAACTTTCGTTTCGGTAGTGACACAATGGTGAAAAAAAAGTCACTACAAAGTACTGTATATAATATGCTATATAGTTGTTAATCTATCTATATATACAATTTGAATCCTGCGCCATGTCGGTTGTCAGTATGTACGTACGTTGTATGTGGCCAGTGTGACGTAATCTGACATCACGCCAGTGTGACGTAATCTGACATCACGCCAGTGTGACGTAATCTGACATCACGATGAGACGTCACATCCTACCTATAAATTCTAGGATGCCGTCAGATCGCCCCAGTTCGACGGCTTCCATAGTGGTTTTTGGTCATTGGAGAGGTGATGCACGTCACCTCTTTCTGAAGTGGGTACTTTCAAAGCCTGCCGTGGATTTAGGAGAGCACAAAACTCTCTCTCACACTGTGAGGTGCCTGTAAGGTGGCACTGCAAAGTGAACGACGCGTCACGCTAGAGTAAAGTTACATTCTTCTGCCTACACATACGTCATGTCCTAGTATGAGCGAAAACTCGGATGTTACCATGTGCACCTAACAGCGGAATGCAATTCCAATGGTGAAAGCTGTGTTGTTTCACCCCGAAAAAGTAATGGCGGATTTGGCCACGCCCCGAAATACCTGTATGTGTGTCTCAAAGAATATGTGTTGCTTTAAAACGAACAATGAACAACTTGCTCTTATTCCTCTTGCTTTTTAAGTGGCCTACACACCAAACATTTAACTAGTTAGTGACAAACAAAACCTTCTTGATTATGATAAATTCCAATCAACATTATAACACAAAAGTCATGCTGGGAGTGGGGCTTTATTATTTTAAATCACATAAACAGACAATCAAAACGAAAACCCTTTAACGTTTTAACCATTTTAATTTCAACAAATACAAAAACAACAGAACTGTCGAAGACAAATGATTGAAATGTGAAAACATGTCAAACAGCACAACAAGGTTGGTTGATACACTTACAAAAACAAACATGTTATTATTTACATATCCCGACCTGAAAACAATAATGTTTAGTGCATTTCTCCAGGACTCGTAGTGCCCTGTGTGGGCTGTTGCAATGTCATGTAATGTCAAACTCACAGGTTTTCAAAGTTGGGGGGCCGCAGCCAGGGGCTCTGGCTATAATCGGGGGTCCTTGGCATGTTAAAGTGTGTGAACCCCTGGTCTAACTTTGTAGTTGTGGTCCCAGCTCTGTAGACCAGGTCCCTGGGTGACTTTGTCCAAGAGATGCCCTGATGAAGAGGTGGAACCATATGGCTCTTTCTGGCTACGAAGGGTAACCCAGAACCTCCCATCACCTGGAACTTTCCAGAACCTCTGAAGTTCTGTGAAGGTTTTTTTTCGTTTGTTTGTTTGCATTTCCATTATAACCAGGGGAGGTACATCATAAAAAGAAAAAAAGAAAGAAATCAGACTCATAAAAAAAAGCGAAAATAGTTGATCTACAAGCTTGTGAGCTTGTACATCGACTATTTTCGAAACATTTTTGAAAGTTTAAGTTCTGATTTCTGGGTTTGCAGAACCCTGAGTTCTGGGTTAAGAACTTAGGTTTGAATTCCACTTCCGGCAGCGTATGGAGTAGACGTGTGTGCAGTAGGCTCCGCTCGTGAGAAGTTCATTTTATAGCTTTTAATCACCCTTAATCTTGTGGTTCATTACTGTGAGGCTATCTAACGGCGTCTGATACCTATCTTGCTTTTGATGGGTCCTAAACCTAATACCAGACTAAACATAAAAACGACGAAGGCACAGAACAAACAAACTGACGACGCCATACCCGGCGTGGACAATACAAACGTCAAGATGAGTTCTGATGCTGCGTCGGTAGCTATACTGGCTGCGATTGAGAAACAGGGCAAGGATTTGAGAGAGTTAATTGAAGATTCTATGGAATCTATAACCACGCGTTTGGACTCTCTTGAAAACTCTCTCAAACTTGTGAAGAAGGAACAAACAGCGGCAGCGAAGAAGGTGGACGGCATTGCCACCGGCCTATCTGACCAAGCCACCCGCCTGGATGCATTAGAGAAGGCCTGTCAAGATCTGAAGGCAGCTAATGAACATCTCTCCAGAAAGGTGATCATCATGGAGGGGCACTCCAGGCGCCTGAATTTGAGGGTCGTGGGGGTCCCTGAAGGCCTGGAAAAGGGTCACCCCACGGCCTTTATGACTGAATTGATCGGTTCACTTTTTGGCCCGGAGGCTTTCGCTAGGCCAGTCGAGGTGGACGTTGCCCACCGCATCCCCGCAGCAGCGGCTGCAGGCCAGCGTCCCCGGGTCCTGATCGCCAAGATTCACCGCTATCAAGACAAGGAGCTGATTCTACGTCTGAGCAGGGAGAAAGGCCAGCTCTTCTACAACGGTACCAGACTGCACATCTTCCCGGATTACTCTCCTGAGGTACTTAAACAACGCCAAGCCTTCAGTCCTGTCATCAAGATTCTCCGCGACGCCAATGTGAAAACATCTCTCCGTTTCCCTGCAAAGTTACAAGTCGAGCACAAAGGGAAGACAACTACTTTCATCGATCCCGTCGAAGCCAAGTCCTTTGCCGACACTTTGACTGCATCTGAGTCTGACTGATTCTCCAATCGTGGTTGGTAAAAGCTACAGAACCGCAAGATGTGATATACACTAACCTAGCGGCTAAACATTTCTTCTTATTGTTTTCTTTTCGTTATTTGCTTTTCTTTTTCTTCTTTTTCTCCTCTCCCTTTTCTTTTTGTTTGTTCTCCTTGTATTAATGATTTGGTATCACACTAAGAGGGTGTTATATAAATAAAAACGAAATGCACTATTTTGGGTTAGTGGCTGTTTATTCATTATCTATTTTATTTATTATTATTATTATTATTATTATTTTATGTTGATATTATCATTGCATATAGTAAGGGTGACTAATCGCAAACTATATTTGGTTGATTCATTTATTTTTTCCTTCTCACTGAGCACTAGGCCTACTGAAATTATTGAGCTCTGATGGGTTTAAGAGACCCATACGACTGCCTAGTTGTTTCGATTAGATTATGGGGGCAGGGGCACTGCCAAATTGTTTGGCTTTTAGGTGGGTTGGGGGAGGGTTGGGGGTTTATGTTATGTGTACCAGACTGCATTTATTTATCATTCAGAACGGGTAACCTTATGCCTATCATGTGTTACATTTGTCCTAAGAGGGCGCTATGAGTACGACTAATAACAGTATTGATATTGGAACATTAACTTTTGTCACATGGAATGTAAATGGCTTGGGAACTCAAGTCAAGAGAGGGAAGGTTTTTTCTTACTTAAAATCACTATCTGCTGATATTATTTTCTTACAAGAGACGCACATCAACCCTTCTGACCAAACTAGACTCAAGGCAAATTGGTTTTCTGAGGTTTATCAATCTACTTTTTCTTCCAAAGCTCGAGGTGTTGCTATTTTATTTAGAAAATGTGTACCCTTTCAATTATCCTCTCTTATCAAAGATCCTAACGGTAGATATCTGATAGTCTCTGGTAAAATCAATAATATACCTATCACTTGTGTCAATATTTATGGTCCCAATACTGACGATCCGGAGTTTTTCCGGAGGGTATTCAATTTATTACCGGATCCGAACTCTACTAATTTGATTATTGGGGGTGACTACAATATTATTTTGGATGGTCATCTCGATCGTTTGTCAACTCGTCCTTCTCCACCTAGTAAATCTGCATGCACCATGAACAACTTGATTACCTCTTTTAATCTAGTTGATATATGGAGAATACAGCACCCTACCGATAAAGAATATTCGTTTTTCTCACATGCTCATAAATCACATGCACGTATCGATTTCTTTCTAATTGATTTCAAGTTAATATCAAATGTTATAAATACAAAATATCAGGGAATCTTAATTTCCGATCATAGTCCTCTCACCATGTCTTTTAAATGGTCCCTTCCCAAAGCCTTTTTTTCTTGGCGCTTTAATTCTCTGCTACTGCAGGATAATAATTTCAATGTATACATGAAAGCAGCCATTAATGATTTTTTATTATTTAACGATAACGGTGATGTTTCTGACTCTATTTTGTGGGAATCACTCAAGGTCGTGGTGCGAGGTAAAATCATTGCATATGAAGCCTCTAAAAAAAAAGAAAGGCGCAGACGCCTAGCTGAAATCGAGTTGCAACTTTCTGATGCTGAGAGGTTATACACATCATCCTTGTTAATGAATGATCTGTATTCTGTTATGAGTTTGAAATATGAATATAATACCATTCTGAGTGACCAGGTTAACAAACAGATACTTAAACTGAGACAAAAACAGTTTGAACTGAGCGACAAGCCAGGTAAACTGTTGGCCAGACAGCTACGGGGTGAACAGGCAAGTAGATCCATCCTTAAACTCAAATCCTCCTCCGGAGAACTATTAACCAATCCTCAAGACATAAATGATTATTTTAGAGATCATTTCGAAAAGTTATACAGAGCTAATTATAATGCAACTGACGACGAGATTGAATCATTCTTGGTCTCTGTTGATCTACCTAAAATAAATGAAATAGCCAAGGCTGACCTTGACTCTGATTTTACCATTAATGAAGTTAACGAGGCGATTAAAACTCTCGCAAGTGGTAAGGCGGCTGGTCCCGATGGATTCTGCGCTGAGTTTTTTAAAGCTTATAGTGATCTTGTTGCCCCCTTGCTACTCAGAATGGTTAAACACTCTATCGATAGCAATATTTTCCCACAGTCATTTTATGAAGCCAATATTTGTTTGTTACCTAAAAAAGGGAAGGATGAAATGGATCCATCAGCCTATAGACCACTTAGCCTTTTAAATTTTGATCAGAAAGTGGTCGCAAAGATCCTATCAAATAGGCTTGCGAGACACATGCCATCTCTTATACACCCTGATCAAAATGGGTTTATGTCGGGCAGATTCTCCTTTTTTAATACTCGTAGACTATTTAATATAATGTACGCTAAATATGAACCAAATGACAAACCCGTAGTTATATCTCTTGACGCGGAGCGTGCCTTTGATCAGATCGATTGGAGATATATGCATGCCACATTAAGGCACTATGGTTTTGGTGATTCATTTTTTAAATTGGTCAAGATGCTTTATGCCTCCCCTACCTCCTCCGTTCTGACTAACGGCAATAAATCAACATCTTTCAAGCTCCAACGCGGTACGAGGCAGGGCTGTTGCACGAGCTCGTTATTGTTTAATTTAATGCTTGAACCGCTCGCTATAAGTATTAGAAAGCAGCTTGACATCAAAGGAATCAAGGTTGGCAACGTGGAATGTAAATTGTCGCTTTACGCCGATGATTTATTAATCTTTATGATGGATCCATCCTCATCCCTCCCTCCGCTTCTTTCATTAATTAAATGTTTTGGTAAGCTGTCTGGATATTCTATTAACTGGCAAAAGAGCGCATTTATCCCTCTTACAGACAATCTGGATCGGACTTATCTTGATGCTCTACCTTTTAAAATTGCAACAGAACAGTTTACATACCTGGGCTTATCTATTCCTTTGAATCCAAAGTCCCTGTTTAAATATAATTTCTCCCCTCAATTGGATAAACTCAAGTCAGACATCGAGTATTGGAGATCGCTGCCGCTATCTATGATAGGGCGTGTGAACGCAATTAAGATGGTTTCCCTTCCCAGATTTATGTATTTATTTCAGAACATTCCAATCAAGCTCTCATTGTCATTCTTTAAAAAGATTGATTCTATAATAATGTCTTTTATTTGGGGGTACAAAACCAACCGTATCTCAAAGAGTCATTTACAAAAATCTAAGTTACTGGGGGGTTTCTCCCTCCCTGTATTCCAACATTATTATTGGGCAACCAATCTCAGGGTTTTAATTTACTGGCAAGATCAGCTTCCCCAAACTCCCTCTGATGCTCCCAAATGGCTCCAGTTCGAATCTCACGCAGTGAAGAATAGCTCACTTTCAGCTCTCTTGTTCTCCTCTAAGGAGTATCCCGCACACCTAGTTGGAGACAATTCTGTTCTGACAAATTCACTCAAAATTCTGAAGCAGGTAAAACGAGTGCTCTCAGTTCCCGATCTGTCAGTACACTCTCCCATTTGTTCTAATCATAATTTTATTCCATCTCAGTCAGATACAGCTTTTTCATGTTGGAAGGAAAATGGCCTGATATATTTTTCTGACCTATATATTAATAACCATTTTGCATCATTTACAGAGCTGAAAGAAGCATTTTCTCTTCCACATGCCCATTTTTTTCGTTATTTACAAGTTAGACATTTTGTTCAAAATCATTTCAATAATTTTGAAAATATACCTCAGGAACACTGTTTTTATGCTTTAATGAAACACCATCCAAACTCTAAACACTTAATATCCAAATTTGTCTCACTGTTCTCCAAGTTAGCTATTCCATCAACAACTCATATCAAGACCTCATGGGAGGCTGATATTGGTGTTGAACTGACTGATGAGATCTGGAGCGAGGGGTTGAAAAGGATTCATTTGAGCACAGTCAATGCCAGGTTGCAGCTTGTCCAGTTCAAGGTCATGCACAGATTACATTACTCTAAGGTCAAGATGAATAAAATGTATCCAACTGTTTCCGATACTTGTGATAGATGCAACATCTCCAAGGGCACGTTGGGTCACACTTTTTGGTCTTGCCCAAGGATTGTTTTATTTTGGCAAAACATTTTTTCATGGTACAGTAGAGTATATGGTTTTTACATCGCACCTGACGCACTAACTGCCCTGTTCGGTTGCTCTGAAGTCTCTCTTGACCTGCCGTACTCTGTCCAGCAGACTCTTATGCTGGGCACACTGGTTGCAAAAAGAATTATCCTGACAGAGTGGAAAAACGCCACCGCTCCTTGCTTCACCAGATGGCTTAATGAATTCATATCGTTGATACACCTGGAGAGGCTTCGTTGCAACAAACAGGACAGTCTGGCAACATTCGAATATATATGGGGTCCTGTCGTGTCCCACCTCGACTCAGTGTGATTGCTCTGTTTTTGTTTTTTTTCTAAGCCCGAGTGTTGATGTGTCCAACTGCATACTGTGGTCTGTTGTACTCTGCCTATATATATTACCTCATTAAGATAGGTTAATTACTCATGCTTACACATTATAGTCTGGTGTTTGTTTGTCTTGTTTTGTCTTGTCTTATAAAAAACCCAATAAAAATTAATATACAAAAAAAAAAGAACTTAGGTTTAGTACCACCTCCTGAGCAGGGCCCAAATTAGGTTCTGAGAACCTTATCTGAAACCGAGCCGTTACACGACGCGGCATGGTTCGCTTAGCTCTTGTAGTCGAAAAGAACCAATAGATATAAAAGTACAGATAGGACAGATTAAGTGCCTTACTTCTGTGTTCACAGTCCCCTACTTTTCTGGGTGTCCTGAGCATTGCTATAGATGGAAATGTCCAGTCCATGCTTTTATTTCTATGGGCGGGACTCCCATCTTTCTGGTTGTTGTCACAAACAGAAGACGAGTGTTGTCATGGTAACAGTAGGAGCTGCAGTAGGAGGGGCTAATCTTCGTGGTCAGCGTCCTCTGGTCTGTTTTTCCGCATGAAGAAGCCAAGCTGGTAGAAATATGGAGGAATGAATGAATTAACTGTTTCATACAAAGACATTCAGTGTTACATCAACACTTCCTGACATATCTTGTGTGTCCCTTGTTTTAACACAAAATATTGAGCTGATGAAATGTTAAGACATTATTAAGATGTTACAACGTTGATTCTGAAGCAATCCGGAACATAATTTAATCTGAAATTCTACTATCCCTGATCTTTCAAGGTTCCTCAGAATTGTTCCACGTGTACAGTGGGAGCCACTAGGAGTCTTTGGCTGTAAACCAGTTGTTCCCAAACGGTGCGCCAAAATACTGGGTTGATGTGAAGTAGACACTCGCTAGTAAAAAACAGTCACATTGATGTGGAATGGTTATTATGAAAAATATGGCAGTGAAAATTCTAATGTATAAAAAAACTAAGAATTGATGTTTTTATGACGTTATTAAATCAACTTCACGGCCACAGTGTTCAGTCCCCTACTTTGCCGGGTGTCCTGAGCATTGCTATAGATGGAAATGTGTTCCTGTGATACTATAAGATGAATATGTGTTTGACAAGTGATCCTGTAGAAGTGTCAGAAGGATGTGAATCATGCAGCCTATAGTTGCTGATGTTTACTGTAGCATTATGTTACCTTCCAGAGTATGAAGATGATGAGGGCCAATAGCAGTAAGCCTCCGATGATGCTACCAATCAGAATCCACAGAGAGATGGGAATGGACCGCCCCTTCAGCACCTCCAGTACCGTCTTAACCAATGAGAACGACAGGAGAATTAAGAAGATTACAAAGTGCTTTGGAAGGACAACACCGAGGAATATTAACACACGATTCATAAACACACACACACACACACACACACACACACACACACACACACACACACACACACACACACACACACACACACACACACACACACACACACACACACACACACACACACACACACACACATTGCAGTAATGGTGAGGTTTGAACACAACATTCATACCTCTCTTACGATAGGGCCTGAGCCCAGGGTGATCACACTAGACTCCTGGGCAGCGAGCTGATATGTTCCTACTATCCTCACTGCTTTGTACTTGGCCTAGAGGGAAGCACAACATATATTAAACATATTAATATAGTACATGAAATAACATCCATTGAGCATATTAAAGGTAGCTATAGTGTAAGTTATATTTTTTTGGGGAAAAAAAAACGTACTCTGTTCAAAAGGTTAAAGCTCTATATACTGATTCTGAGAGTGTTTGTTCAGTTAAGAGAAATACATTCTGAGGTGGGTTGCCAGTTTCAGCCAATGAGGAGAGAGTATCCATCTACTACAGTATCAGCTTCAGTTTTATAGTGTTCCAGTTCCAATTTTGTCTGCTCACTTCTTAGTCATCACTGCCAATTTCCCGTGTTTATCCTGTTTCCTTGTGTGTGTGTGTGTGTGTGTGTGTGTGCGTGTGTGCGTGTGTGCGTGTGCGTGTGCGTGTGCATGCGTGCGTGTGCGTGTGTGTGTGGTATCTCACCTTTCGGAAGAACTCATCGTGCACCCTGCGGCTGATGCGGACGAGCGCTGCCTGGCCTCTCAGCAGTTCCTGCACGTCACACACCACCTCCGTACACCACGACCTGCTGCAGTTCTACACACACGCACACACACACACACACACACACACACACACACACACACACACACACACACACACACACACACATCAAAACATAGAAACACAAATAAATACACAAACATCAACACGCTCAAACACTGACAGATTGTGTTTGGGTGTTTTCTCTCGCTCTTTCCGCTGAATGGCACAAGTAGGAAAACCTGAAATTGCCTAGTCAAAACCAATATCATATTAAACCTCTGTACAATACAACCTGCTATATACTATATATCGTCGCTGTCGGGTGGATGTCCAAAACAGTTACTTTTCAGGAAATTGAAAAAAAAAAGAACCTGTGTTCCAATGGATCCAATGTAGCCATTATTTAGTCACGAGGTCTTGATAATACTTTTGACTGGTTAAATATGTATAAAACCCACTGACACACTTTACCACTTAAACTTTCAATTACAATTTCAAAATGTTTGAAAAACATAACAGCTCTATACAACGCATTCTCACTCCCAAGACGGCAAACGGGTGACTTCTTGGGACGGATTTTACCAAATGACTGGAAGGGGTTACCCGCGACGGCACATGTTAACTAGGGGGGATATGAGTTACGATTATGTCCCTTTCGGGGCATAACTCGAACGGCGCTGTGTCGGCTGAAGCGGACTTCGCAGCGCTCGGCTCGCTCGTGGCTCAAATCCGCTGTAGACGGCGCCCCTCCGTCTTATTGACTGTTCTTTTTTATGGGTTTGAGAAGGCCACTTCCATGCGGAAGTGGCCTTCTCAAACCCGTTAAAAGAACGGGCACTGGAGTGCGGAAGTGCCCGTGATGGCACCAGATGACCCCCAGAGTACCTCCTTCCAGTCGTTTGGTGTTTGGTCACATTTGTCCCAAGAAGTCACTATAGGCCGTTTGGGGAGTGAGAGTGTGTTGCTCTATAAGCTGACAGATCGTCTATTCTTCACTAGGTTTGCACAACGCTGTTGTACAACCAAGTATGGCAAATTTACGAACAACCCTAAAGAAGTTGAAATATGGAGATACAAGGTTTTGGCCCGACAGCAACGATGTATAAAATCCCACATGTGTCTCACCAGTGTGTCAGTGTGCATCATGTCCTCTGGGTGGAGCAGTCTTACGTCTCTCTGTCTGCTCTTCAGCTGAGCTGGGTCACTCACAATGCTGCAGTTCACCCCTGTAACCTGCAGGGGGGGCAACATGGTTACAGCATAGCACTCCCCATACAGCACCTCAGGTCAGTTCATAACAATATAGCTTTACACTGTATTCACACCAGCAGCACCAAGCAAATTTCCACAGGGGGGGTTCAGCTAAATGGGGGTGTTCTAGGTATGAGTTAAACCCTTGTAAATAACGTCTCTGTTAGGTGGAAACCTCATTATGTCCAAAACAGTTACATTTCAGGATTCCGCAGCAGCTGAAGCTCAACAAGCTTGTGGAACTGCTACTTTTGATGCTTTTGTGTGACGCTGTAGGATGCTCAAATTGGGGCGTTTACGGAAAAAAAACACAAAAAGTCAAAATGTGGAGAATGACAGGTTTCTGCCAACGATAAGCTAGTCGTGGTCCAGCAACAGCTCCGGTGGTCTGGGAGGATCACGTCAGCACAGCTGTGCCTGGCAGGAGAGGAGAGCTCACAGACACGGAGGAGACGTGCACTCGATCGAATCTGAGATCCCAGAAGTTTTCACCAGCTCTCGCATACAAACGGGAGGGGCGAGGAAACTGCTGGGCCAGAACCCTGGTATTTGTGGGCGGGATGTAACTTACGCTCAGAATCTGACCGGTCTGAGAGCTGTGCAACTCGTCTAAACAGTCCGACGAGAGGCAAACAGCAGTACACAACAATGGCGGCCGCAATTTCTCAAGGAGAAATTGCTTTCCGTCGCTCCTATTTACATGCAACACCCACTGCATGTGGATCCCGCCCCCTTTTCTTCATTGGCTGTTGATTTGAATCAGAACGCAGTGGCCGCGCCCCTGCTGTCCAGGCTCTGAGGCGAAGTCTCCCAGACTAGGGTTTCTCAGAATGCAGAAGCGAGGTACATTACATTACATTACAGTCATTTAGCAGACGCTTTTATCCAAAGCGACTTACAATAAGTACAATCAACAAAGGTAGGGAACGAAAGCTACTAATCACCAGAGGTTATAAGTGCATTTTCTGCAATAACAAGCAACCAAGAGCATACCTAGCGCTAAGGTAAAAGTGCAA
>NC_139940.1:50635702-50785702 GCF_963454915.1 Gymnoscopelus microlampas | reverse complement strand
GAGACAGTGTAGGAGAGACAGACAGTAGGACAGCTGAGAGTGAGACAGTGTAGGAGAGACAGACAGTAAGGCAGCTGAGAGGGAGACAGTGTGGGAGAGACAGACAGCAGGACAGCTGAGAGGGAGAAAGTGTAGGAGAGACAGAGAGTAGGACAGCTGAGAGGGAGACAGTGTAGGAGAGACAGACAGTAGGACAGCTGAGAGTGAGACAGTGTAGGAGAGACAGACAGTAAGGCAGCTGAGAGGGAGACAGTGTGGGAGAGACAGACAGCAGGACAGCTGAGAGGGAGAAAGTGTAGGAGAGACAGAGAGTAGGACAGCTGAGAGGGAGACAGTGTGGGAGAGACAGACAGTAGGACAGCTGAGAGACAGACAGTGTTGGAGAGACAGACTGTAGGACAGGTGAGAGGGAGACAGTGTAGGAGAGACAGACAGTAGGACAGGTGAGAGGGAGACAGTGTAGGAGAGACAGACAGTAGGACAGCTGAGAGGGAGACAGCTTAGGAGAGACAGACAGTAGGACAGCTGAGAGGGAGACAGCGTAGGAGAGACAGACAGTAGGACAGCTGAGAGGGAGACAGTGTGGGAGAGACAGACAGTAAGGCAGCTGAGAGGGAGACAGTGTGGGAGAGACAGACAGTAGGACAGCTGAGAGGGAGACAGTGTGGGAGAGACAGACAGTAGGACAGCTGAGAGGGAGACAGTGTTGGAGAGACAGACAGCAGGACAGCTAAGAGGGAAACTGTGTAGGAGAGACGGCCTTTGGTGGAATTTGAACGTCAACCCAGCAGGGGTCAGTGTGGCTCTATAAACACTCACAGATTTCTTGACCAGGGTTGGCCAGCCCTCATCCAGCACGGGACCACTCTCTTCTGTGTCGTTAATCTTAAAACGCAGAGAGAAGCTGATGGGACGGATGTAGTCTGCTGTGTCCTATGAGAGACAGGGGGACACATGATGTCATGGCATCACGTGAGACATACTTTATCCCATTAAGACCTGAGGCGATTCTTAAAAAAAATCTAAATCCTAACAGTTTTTGGAATATTTTTCAAAAATAGCAGTTTTTCAATATTTTTCAAAAATAGCAGATCTACAAGCTCATGAGCTTGTATATCTGCTATTTTTGAATAGCCAAAGAAATCTAAAGTGATACTGATGCGTTCCAGGTCTTGATGGGTTATACACACACACAGGATTCAATTTCTTGAAAAAACAAATCAAGCATTTTCTTAACCACTTCAGCCTTATAAACTTTGTTGTATGACAATTAACAAAATTAGCAGATCTACAAGCGTTTTGTGATGGTGTGTGTTTGTGTGTATTGTAAAGATTCAGGTAAAGCTGAGATGCTTACGTAAACGTGGAACGGCAGGTTGTAGCAGACCGTTTCTCCGGTTTGAACTCTGACCCCCAGCTGGGTGTGTCTCTGGGAGCTGTCGTCAAACAACGCCCGCGTGGAGAACTTCCTGTCATCCAACATGGCCGCTATCCACAGCTCTAAGCAGAGAGAGACAAGAGTACATGTAACTCTGATGATACAGTATCAGTATTAGTTAGTATTATTGGTATTATGGTATCAGAGATTCATTGCAAATGTAACACAATATCTAACACAGACACATCACCTCTCTTAATGTGACTTAGTAGCATTACGGCATTGTGTGACTTTTGTAACATCCATCTTTATTGTGATGTTATTCTTCTGTGCCTATTGTGCTTCTATGCCCTGTATCTGTAACCTTTACTGCTGTGCTGGTACCTTTATTGCGTGATCAAAATAGGTATCTATCTATCTATCTATTGATTGTCTCAGCAGCAGATTTTAACTGGAAACACATGTGAAGGTGTCGTATGTGTTTCCCAGTCCAAACCTGCTGCTGAGCCAAAACAAACAAAGCTATGGGAAAATGAACCGAAACAGGAAACGGGTATGCCAACCTTCTAGAAACCCAGGACTACAGTTATGCACAGAGATTGGTGTGTTAGATTTAGGGGTGTCAATACTGACTGAATACTGACTGAACTACTGTCTTTGCTTGAACATTGGCACGTCTAAATCTAACACATCTAACCTATTATTAATTTGATTAGCTGCAGCTGTGTTGCTTACTAGCCTGCCATGTTTTTAACTTGCTCTAGTTTTTAACCTGAACTGGAAAGCAGACGACGAAATCAGCCATTCGCTTTTGAGCCGTATAAATACATTGTCGTACAATGCAAAGGAAAAATTGCGGACCTCCACACTCTCAAGTCAAAACGCATTGCATCCCGATGCATGGTGGGGCTGGTAGATTTCTAATTATTTTTGAATTTCTGTGTATAACTTTTGATTTTTTTTGCTTATAACGACATGCACAAAATGTGGTTGATGTGGTTGATGTCATACCAAAGCTAATGCTGTTAGGACTAGGGGAGCGAGAGACGGACATGAAGCAGGCGGTGGCGTTGAGACACGCGGAGTCCCTGACCCCTCGCAGACATGTCTTCTGGATGACGTTGATGGAGTGAGGCTGGAAGGACAGACTGACGTTGATCTGGACGATGCTGCGAGAGCTGCAGGGGACAATGGGGACATGGAGGGAGGATAGACAACGTTCAGTCATTAGATGTCACACTGCACTCCACTTCACAACACCTCTGTGGCATAAGGTTCCTTATTGCCATGAGTTAAAGCTGTATGTAACTTTTGTTGTGTCATTACAGTGTTATTTGGTCCAATCTGTATGTTAATATAATACATTTGGTCTGCCTGCTCTTCTATTGAGACATTTAGATCCTGTGTTGGTTTTACACGACTGATTGACAATTGGGACTGCCTAAAGGTCAAAATTAAATTTCTCCCCAGGAGCAAGCAGGCAGGTGCTAAAAAGCTCAGGTAAGATTTTCAGCAGTTGCGCAGGAGACAGGAAAGTTACAGAGGGTAACATTTTACAGAGTGATGATCCTTTTTACCAGCTCAGTGGCCTTGTAGTTAGTTAGTATCCACTGTGAGACTGCAGGGAGGTCGGGGCTCAATCCCCTGGCCGAGTCATACCAATGACAATAAAAATGGTACCCAGTGCCTCCCTGCTGGATTAGGGCTAAGTCACTGCGACATACTAGCATCATGTCCAGGAGGTGTACTTGTACATCAAGCTGCCTCGCGCGACGGAAACAGGAGATAGGGCTCCTGACCGATGGGTCTCATGGTTTCTCAACTGGCTGCTAGACGGTGGTTCTATCCCCACTCACCTGAGCAGCACAGCGTTGCCCTGAGCCCCCACCGCCACGTCCAACAGCTCGTCTCCATCCAGGTCCAGTCTGGCGCTCACACTGCGACCGAAGTACCGCAGAGACGGGGAGAGAGACGACCCCGCGATGCGCTGCAGAGACACGCACGCACGCACGCACGCACGCACGCACGCACGCACGCACGCACACACGCACACACGCACACACACACACACACACACACACACACACACACACACACACACACACACACACACACACACACACACACAATTAACATGGAGAGTGAGAGGCAGACAGAAAAGGAGAGGGGGGACTGACGGCTCAATTTGAAGACTTTGTATAATAAAACATGACATACATACAGTATGACATACAACCGCCAGACAGACATGACAGACACACCGCAGGCGGTGATCATGCCTTGTTCACCATTAGACTGCTGAAGGCTGGACTTGGACTTTTTGCTCTTCCTCTTGGACCTAACTGGACTAACAACTACTGGACTTTTTTAACAAAACGTTAAACACACACGGCCTGGTGTGTGTTTGGCCTTTTTTTTTTGTCTTTGCCCTGTTTTTTTTTTACCTAGTTTTAATTTGCCCCTTTAGTTTAGCCTAGTTGGGTCCCATGTAACTGTTTGGTTGCCTATGCTGTTTTTATGCCATGCTTTTAAACCCTGTAGCACTCTGAGATTCGCAAGAATGTAAAGTGCTTCATAAATAAAATGCATTATTATTATTAACTGTAGATTATACCATTGAAAGGTACCTTATGTGGACTATGCAGTCACGCACTGACACACACTGACACACCGCACCTGAATCCCATGTACAACGCGCTGATTTGTATTATTATTGCACCTTAACTATGTCCATATCATTTACAGTATATCTCTCTCTCTCTCGTCCCCTTACTCCCCCTGCCCTGAACTTCAGGGCTTGATTCTGTCTTGATTCTGAAGACAAAAACAACACAGACAGACAGACAGACAGACAGACAGCATACCTGCTTGTAGTTGTGATTGATGTGGATACCGTCTCCGTGATACACATAGAGCGCCCCCCTGTGGTCGTCCTCCAGGGGCGCGCCCACCAGCAGGTCAGTGTATCCGTCGTGGTTGAGGTCGGGGACGGGCGCCAGCGCGTAGCCGAACCTCGCATCCTGAGACTTATCCTCCGCGTTCAGAGTACCGTTAGACACAAACACCTCCTCCTAGAGGCAGAACAATAATCGTTTTTTAATTTAAAAGGCTATTATAGTAGCAACACGAAGAACCATCACCTACTAAAGAACCGTTTCATTTAGTGAACGGTTCTTCATGTTCCTCATTATGGTTCTAGAGAATCTTTTCTTGTCAAAGTTCTTTGAGGAACCAGGAATGGTCCTCCTCAAAAGAGCCGTCCTATGGACAGGGTTAGAACCATTAAACTAGCTCTGAAACTATCAATGATCTTCTCTTACTTTTTCAATTCATCAAATAATCGAGAAGTACTTTTATTTTTAGATATATTTTTTATTAATGAATCGACACAAAAAAATCTAATACACATTTCTATCATCTACTAAGTCGATTAAGCCCTATTTTATATGCAGGTGTACGCAAAAATAGCGAACAGAGTGACAATAGTGAAAAGAGCCGACCTACAAGCTCACAACACGTCGCATTGCAATTTGTAGGCAATTTTTGCTATTTATTTATATCGATTATTTTATTGATTATTTATACTTTTTATAATAAATAATCATTGCAAATGGGCCTCAACATCATTGGCAAAGCACTACAATTTGAATAAGAATAAAACATGTTGTGGTATTTCTTTTTAAAAGCTTGAAAAATGTCATCACTGTGATAGCAATAAATATGAACTTAAAGTATACTATGATGGTTCTGCCGGAACACAAGTGAAGTGCTGAAGTGCACTACGAGTTTATCAAAAACGGTTTCAATTTGACTGATCGTTAGAATAAACATTGGTGTGTGGATGTTCTTACGCCGCTCAATGTATAGATATTGTCGCTGTCGGGCGGAAACCTTGTATGTAAAAATACATTATTTTTTGTATTATTACTAAAAACAGTGAAAACAGCAGATCTACAAGTTCAAACTTGTGAACTTGTAGATCGGCTTTTTTCACTCCTTTTGTGACTCTCTTGTACGACGAAGTAGGGCAGTAATCTGCAAGAAAAAATAAATAGCCAAAAATAAAAATAAAAGGGTGAAATATGGAGATAAGACCTGTTCTTACCCCACTCAGTGTGTAGATGTAAACTTTGCCAGCTTCTTTGTTGCCAGAGCCCAGGTACATGGGAGCTGCCACCAGCAGGACGTCAGTGATGCCATCCTGATCTATGTCCAACCCACACAACTCACTGCCATAGTATGACCCTATCTGTACAATACACAGAGAGGGGGGGGCAGACAGAGAGAGAGACAGACAGAGAGAGAAAGAGAGAAAGACAGAGAGAGAGAGAGAGTTTATAGGAGATTAGATAGATTATTGATCCCGCAGGTCGCCAAGAGGCAGCACAGCAGTTACAGATAGAGAGTGAGGAAAGTACTGTCGGATACAGCAATACAAAAGAAGCGCATTCAATAATGAACAATGTTACAATAGCTATGTACGCCTATCCTGGCAAACAGCAACACAAGGTTACAGCGTACACAGTATCCCGCGCAAAACACAACCCCAGTATGTAGGCATAAGGTACAGTACACACAATTACCCCAAATACAGTAGCCTACACCGTAGTACAAAAAACATGGTTGTCCATACCATGACTTGCCCTTGCTTAGGCAACAAAGTGTCGGTGAGAGAAATGGACGGTGACTTTTGACCCAGGACCCTGCCAGGTACAGGTGTCAGAGATCAGCACTGTAAAAGATCTACATTTACATACTGTAATTTCAGTAGTACTTCCACCACCCACAGATCATAAATGAATACAGGTGTCGTTTCACTTCACTGCCCATAGGTGGCAGCCTCGATTTATTTTTTCAATACAGTTCTGTTTTTCACTCATTTTTCCACTGAACAGAATGGAATGAAAATATAACATAGTGGTTGGTTAAGCAGACCGCACTGTAGCGGCAAGGTCACAGGTTTGATTCCCGCATCAGCCAACGTGTCCTTGATGAAAACACAAATCTCTAAATCTCTAGATGATCAAATGTAAATGTAGAATCTAAAACATTTGATCTCCAGTGGGAATGACTACTCCTACTTTTCATTGCACACATCTTCACCCCTCTCAAACCCTATATACTTTGTTGAGGGGTGCCCGAGTGGTCTATACATGGTCCCCTTCTTTTTCCCTCTAAGCCTACACCAAATCTCCTCGCCCCAAAATAGCCGATCTACAAGCTCACAACGCTTCGCAAAGTGACATGTTGTGAGGTTGTAGATTGCCTACTTTCACAAAATGCTCACCTATTTTTGGCAAATGCTCACTGTGGCTTTATTTATCCAGGGGAGGTTCGCTGAGCACAAATGCTTTTTTGTTTTTCTTTTTAGCTACGCCCTGATTCACAATCACACAGATAATCCAAAAACTCAAATCGCCTTTTATGACATGCCCAGAATAGTGTACAACGCTAAGATGTAAAAAAGGACAAATTAGACTACAACTGAATTGCTCCTGCGGGATAAATACAGGTATGTCTGTCTGTCTGTCTGTCTAATCACCTAGCGATTGACTAGTGCAGGGGTCTGCAACCTGCGGCTCTGGAGCCACATGTGGCTCTTTAGCCCTTCCCTTGTGCAACATTATACGGAAATTAACAATGTTTTTTCTTTTTGTTTTTCACATTTAAAATTGTATTTATCGTTGCTGTAATATGAGACATAGATTCTTATGTGCTCCAATACTGTAAAGATGTGTAGAATAAATAATAAGTTTCAACATTTCTGTCAAATAGGTTTGCGGCTCCAGACAGATTTTGTATTCATTTTTTGGTCCAAAATGGCTCTTTTGACTTTAAAGGTTGCAGACCCCTGGACTAGTGGAATAGAAAACTCCACTGAAAATGTTCTGATGTTGTTACATCTTAAATATGAGTGCACCAGAGTGCAATTCTTTTTTTGGTTCCTCAACATTGTAGCATCAATAATAACATAATTAAGGGTTAGGGTTAGGGTTAGGGTATTAGCTACCTGTTCTCCGTTGAGAGCCTGGTGGATGTCGACGTCCCCGTCATTGCTGAGCTCAAACAGGATGACTTTGCCTTTGTGTTTGAACCTGGGAGCTCCGGCCACGTACAGCCTCCTCCAGTCCCCTACAATGACTGACGACACTGTGTAACCTACGCACAAACGCACAAACGCACACACACACACACACACACACACACACACACACACACACACACACACACTACTTTATTTGGATCTGCACAAGAAGCGCATACGTAATAGATCTAGACACTGATCAGAAGAAGGTTACATTATGGTCAAACCAGATACAACACAGAGGAAAAAAGACACATACATCACACACACACACACACACACACACACACACACACACACACACACACACACACACACACACACACACACACACACACACACACACACACACACACACACACACACACACACACACACACACACGGGAAATATTCACTGGCACATTTTTGTATCGTTTATTCGTCACCCCTCCGGTGTGTAAAGGCCGTAACAGCTTTATTATTTCGTATGGCTAAAACATAATCCCAGTCATTTCTGTGACTGTAATTGTTAATCATAGTGTTGTCAAGTGGACGATGTAATTTGAGTGTATAGTGTTGTCTACTACTGCTGGCAGTAGAAACGGAGTGTGGGAAGATCGGCCTCAAGCTCAATGCCAAGAAAACTAAAGTATTGACAATTAACACAGAGGACAAAACCATTGCCACTGCACTCGAGGTAGTCGAGGGCTTCAAATATCTTGGTGCCTGGACTGCTTCGACAGAACAGGAATTCTTACATGGGAGATGACCTTAACCCATTTTGGGCGGGAACCCCTATTTGTAACTGTACCTTTCAGGACGGGAACCCCTTTTGGGGTTCCTGTATGTACAGTATATAGCAGCAAACATTTTTTGTAATTTCTTTATACATCTTTGAGGTTTTTCAGAAAAAAAAGGTCAGGATTTAGAAGGCGTTTTGAGAATCGGCCTCATGCAGGTCTAAATGGGTGAAGAGATGACCTGTTCATTGATACAGTGGAATCAGTACCCTAACCCTAACCCTGAGGGTCCATGTCTCGGCCTCGTACAGCAGGTGAAGGCCCTGGACGGCGTCTAAGCCACGAATTGCACTTGATGTCACATGGGCGGACCACATCAGAAACGTGGACCTCTACGGAGGCCTCACGCTGATCCAGTGGTGTAAAGTAACTGTAGCCAGTTGCGCAAAGATAACGGCTGTTAGATAGTAGATATGGATACTAGGTTCGGTGGTGAGCTCAATGTGTGTAAAACCCAAGGAATTTAGAAACAGACACAAAGGTTCAACTTAAAGATTGTATTAGAACAAAATAATAGTTCAGAACAAACAGTTCATTTCATTTATAAAGAAAAAAAAAATGGGGGCCCTTTAAAGTTTTACGTGTCAGTGGATCTTTCAGGGGGGAATTCAAGGGGAATGGAGCCTGTCCTTTTGCCCCTACCACACAGAGTGGAGGTAGGGAGTTAGGCCCCAGAGGCCGGGTCCGGTTGGGTCAGTGTGGGAGGCTCGCCATCAACATCGGATCGAATCCAGCCGAATCACAAAAACCTGACCTAAAAGGCCAGGTGAAATAAAGTAATCAGTCATCTAGTTGTACAACAATGTCAAGTTCCAACAAATTATTATTTTATGACTTTTCATTAAATAAAAAATTGTGTCATTATTCATGATTCATTAAATAATACATTCTCATAGAAAATAAAATACAAAAATGATACTCAAAACATGAAGTCATAAAACACTTCATCATTAACTCAAAATAAAGTCAATTAAACTCAAAATGAATATAAATATAAGACAAGGCAAGTTCAGCCTTGTCGATCTGCCATTTTTGTAGCTGCTAGCTCACTAGCATGTTTATCATGAGAATTCCAAGGCAGATGTAGTTCAAATGGCAGACATTTACCACACATTGTACCATGACCAAACAACCAAACCATTGACACTGAACCAACTTTAACTCACCGTTGAGTATGAAGCATAGGAGTATAAGAGTACACAGCAGCAGCAGACACACCATGCTGCCAGCAAACACTGAGGAGGGAGTGGAGGGAGTGGCAGGAAATGACACCATGGTAGCCAGACATTTATACTTTTCCTGCTGATTGAATGATTGCCTGGTTACCATGGTTACCTGTCACCTGGTCACCTTGGTTAGTTACCTGGGTTACACTCCCCCCCCCCTGTTCTCATGTACGTCCCGTGACATGTAACTGGTTTGGTGTCAACTGGTTTTGATCGATTGGTTACTTTGGCATGGTACAATGAGGGACACCTGGGCCTGCCAGGGCATACGTAAATGCAGTAGTTAAACCATGAAACAATGATTGAACTGCATCTAATACTGGTTGCCCAGGTTTTGAATACCCAAATCGGTCTGGTGGTCTCCGGGTCCTAGTTGAACGCCTTACTGGAGCAGGGTCGTCACTATTTTCTGAGCCGGAGGAATCCGAGGTAAGTGGTAAATTGGGGGAATCGGTTACATCCATGGGTTCATCAGCCGGTTCAGAACTGGGTTCTGCACTTCCAGGTAAGTTTAAACCTTCAGGGCTGTCAGCGTTATCAGGTAAGTATGAATTTTCAGGGTCGTCAGGTAAGTATGAACTTTCAGGGTCGGTGACATCAGGTAAGTTAGATAGGTTCCGATCCTCTGCTACTACATCAGAGGATGCGTTCTGTGTGGTCTCCATGGGTGTTGGATCCATAGCAGAAGGGTTTGGAATATCAATTACTGTTGTGAATCTAGAAAGTTCAGAGTTGGAAGATCCAGTGTACCAGTGGGATGGAATGATTTCATCATCTGATAGATCGTCCGTATCGATATGATTGTCTGCATTTGGGAGAGGTTTTGGTTTGAGTAGCTGTTTCTTGGGAGGACATTTCTCAGGTGCAGGCAAATAACCACAAGGAAGCAGAAGATCTCGGTGTAGTGTTCGAGAAGGCTTGTCCTTATTCTCAGGTCTGACTGTGTAAACAGGAAGAGTACCAGCTCTTTTAACAACAATGTACACATCAGATTCCCATTTGTCTGCTAATTTGTGTTTTCCTCTCAAGCGTACATTTCTGACCAAAACGCGATCTCCCACAGCTAAGTCAGAAGCTTTGACATGCTTATCGAATCTGGTTTTGTTTCTTTCCATGACTTTTCCAGCATTTCCAGTTGCTATTTTATAGCTTTCCTCCAGGTGAGATTTAAGGTTTTGGACATACTGAGAATGGGATGTATGTTGGTTGTCTGTAACAGGCAGTCCAAAGGCTAAATCAATTGGGAGTCTTGGTTGACGTCCGAACATGAGTTCGTATGGGGTAAATCCAGTGACATCATTCTTAGTGCAGTTGTATGCATGTACTAGTGGTTTGACAAAATCCTTCCAATTAGTTTTCTCCTGATTTGTCAGAGTTCCAAGCATGTTCAACAGTGTACGATTGAAACGTTCCACTGGGTTTCCTCTGGGGTGATATGGTGTAGTCCGTATTTTGTGAATTCCAGTCACCTTGAAGAGTTCCTTTATTGTCCGGGATTCAAAATCTGGTCCTTGATCACTGTGAAGTTTTTCCGGAATACCATAATGGATTAGGAAGTTATCCCATAAACATTTGGCAACTGTTTTGGCTT
Source organism: Gymnoscopelus microlampas (assembly GCF_963454915.1). Classification (NCBI taxonomy): domain Eukaryota; kingdom Metazoa; phylum Chordata; class Actinopteri; order Myctophiformes; family Myctophidae; genus Gymnoscopelus; species Gymnoscopelus microlampas. The sequence goes on along the minus strand of NC_139940.1, from coordinate 50,774,641 downwards.
TTTGATTGGGTGTGGGAATGGCAACGGCATATTTTGTGAAATGGTCTGTCATTACCAGAATGTCCTTGATCCTTCCATCTGGTTCCAATGATAAGAAATCCATGCAAACAAGTTCCAACGGTCTGGTTGTTTTTATATTGACAAGAGGTGCCGCTTTCTCAGGCAAAGATTTCCTTTTCACACACCTTTCACAGGTTTTGATCTTTGCGTAGACATCAGCAGACATTCTTGGCCAATAAAATCTGATTCGGACCAGGTCAAGTGTCCTTTCTATTCCCATGTGGCCCATATGATCATGCAGACTGGTGAGAACTTGGTTTCTCAGTTCTTGTGGTAAGACAAGCTGAAAAGAGCATTGAGAACCAGTTTGTCGCCTTCTTACAAGAATGTTGTTCCGGAACTCCAACCGAGTTAATTCTCTAAGAAGAAGTGGCAAATCTGGAAGTTCGTCCCTCAAGGTAGGTGGTGGTGTGACTCCACTTTCCAGTTGAGTTATGACATGCTGAATGACTTGGTCTGCTCTTTGTTTGGCAGCGATCTCAGTTTCTGTAAGATTAGAAATGACTGAGGATCCGAACTGCTTGTCGTTAACAAAACTGTCTGGTAGGGCTTTAATGGACATGGACAGTGATTGGACAAGGGTCAAGTTATGAGGATGGGTATTGGAACTGTAGATGAGCTGTCTGTCACAGATGGCTTGAACGGTGGGTTGATCAAGGGGAATGAATTCAGAATCAGGTAGATGATGGTCCCAGAATTTCCATATTCGTTCCCTTTCCTTTTGAGACTTGAAATCATCCAACAGATCACCATGTGGTCTGCGAGAAAGCCCATCTGCATCAGCAGCTTGCTTGCCAGCTCGATACAGGATCTTAAAGGAATAGGTGGATAGCGTAGCAAGCCACCTGTAACTAGCTGCATCCAATTTGGCTGTTGTCAAGAGGTAAGTAAGAGGATTATTATCTGTTACAACCGTGAAATCATTGCCATATAGATAGTCACTGAACTTTTCTGTTACTGCCCATTTGAGAGCAAGGAATTCCAGTTTATGTGCTGGATATCGGGATTCACTTCGAGAGAGTCCTCTGCTGGCATAAGCAATGACTCCGTTTTGTCCTTCTTGTTCCTGGTATAGCACAGCTCCCAGACCAATGGAGCTGGCATCAGTATGGAGGAGATATGGTTTCTGCGGGTCAGCAAAAGCTAGAATTGGAGCAGTAGTGAGTTTTTGAATTATGGTATCGTAAGCCTCCTGACAAGCAGATGTCCAACGCCCACCAAATGGCTCTTTGGGATTCAGGTACTGTTCTGGTTTTATTGTCGATTTGAATTTCTTCTGGGATGGTGGATAACCAGATGTAAGGTCATGGAGGGGTTTAACGATAGCAGAGTAGCCCTTTATGAATCTTCTGTAGTACCCGGCGAAACCAAGATAGGATCTTAGATCCTTCAACGTCTTGGGAACTGGCCAGGTAGTGAGTGCTTTAATCTTGTCTGGATCGGTCTCGACACCTTCGTGTGATACCACATGTCCCAAGTATCGAACAGCTGTTTGAAAGAACATGCACTTTTCAACAGACAGTTTCAGGCCATATTCTTTCAATCGATTGAGCACTTTCATTAGCCTTGCTTCACGTTCTTCCAAGGTAGGTGCAAAGATAATCAAGTCATCAATGAAGACAAGGACTTCCTTCAAGTTCATTTCGCCCATGCATTTCTCCATGAGACGTTGAAAAGTGCTCGGGGCATTCGTTACTCCTTGAGGCATGCGATTGAATTCCCAGAATCCTAAGGGACATACAAAGGCAGTTTTGGCTTTATCTGCTTCCTCCATTTCAATTTGGTAATAACCAGATTTCAGGTCGAGTACTGAGAACCATTTAGATCCAGAGAGAGCTGTGAAAGCATCCTCAAGCTTTGGCAGGGCATAAGCATCCTTGATGGTTTGTAAGTTCAATTTCCGATAGTCAAGTACACTTCCATTCTTTTTCCTTACCACCACGATGGGTGATGCAAAGGGAGATTCAGATTCACGGATTACTCCGCTTTCAAATAGTTCCTGCAAGTGTGTACGGACAGCATCGACATCTTGGGGATGGATGGGTCTTGGTCTTTGCTTGAATGTCGTGTCATCTGACAGTTTGATCCGGTGAGTAACTTTATCAGTTCTGCCAAAGTCAAGGTCATGTTTTGCAAAAACTTCTGGGATGCTATTAAGCTTAGCTGTAATGCGATCTTTCCATTCAGGTGAGAGAGGTGAGTCACTGAAGTTGAAGTTCAGTGGCTGTGATAAAGACTGAACTGGATCAGATACACTTTGCTCTTTTGAAATGGTGTTAACTGTACTCATTTTTGCAATAGCAGATCTGGCAGGGATGATGACATCATGATCGGATTCATTGCTCACAATGACAGGCAACTGACATGGCTGAAGGTTGGAACAGTCAACCAGACATGATTGAACTATCAAGCTGCCAGGCAAAGAGAATGAAGATGGATGTTCAACAATTACAGCATTTTGTAAAAAGCAGTTGGTAGATGTTCCCTCCAAAACTACTGTTTTTCCTGGTGGAATGGTTTGTGGACTTTTCCCATGCAGTCTGATCACACCATGATTGGATTGGTTGTGTCTCAATTCAAGGATTTTCAGCACTGCTTTGTATCCATAGGGGAGTGAGTGATTCATTGGTAAGTCGTCTTCCAAACATCTCTCATAAAGAACATCAAGGGTGTTTGTACCAATAAGCACAAGGTCATGCACAAGACCATGAATCGATTCTACATTAGGCACCACCAAAGCAAGAGTGTGTATGTCTACAGATGTGCCAAGGAACTCGGGTGGAAAGGAAGTTCGATGTAGCCCATGTAAGGCACACTCTGGCCATTAGCCCCCTCTACTTCCAATATATCCATCAGCGGTTTGATGTCTTGGTCAGACAGACAACTGATATAGAAGGAATAGGGGATTGTGGTCACCTGAGAGCCTGTATCCAATAGACAGTTGTATTTTTTTCCTTTTATGTCCACTTGTGCAGTGCTTTGTGTGCCAATGAGTCCTTTTGGTAACTTGTATCCTTGCGTCCTTTTGGGTTGTGATTTGTTGCAATTCATGGGACATAGTGTCACTGCAGCCTCTGGTTGTCCCTCCCCAGAGACTGCATTCAGTTTGAGTCACTTGTTTTGTTCTTCATGTCCCATGTCTGTTGTAGTTGCTTCCTTTTCGCCATCACCAGAGTTGGATTGGCTGCACTACTGCAAGATGATGATATATGACCAGTGGCAGCTCTAAACTTTGATGTGGTTTGACTCTTCTTCTGAGAAAGCAAGGTTGTTAACTGGCTTTGTAGCTGGTTCATTTGCTTCTGGAGATCGGCAATTGCTTGTTCCGAGGTCGCTCCACAGGCACTGTGTGAACTCACATTCACCCGTTGCTTGGATGTACCAGGTTTTCTAATACGATTTTCTTTTGCCAGCTGTCTGTCTTCCTCTGTGCGCAGTAAGAGCAATAGCTCTGAAAAGGGTGGAGGATTGTCTTTCTTCTGATCAAGCAGATTAGTGATCACTGCGTTCTCCAGAGATCCACGACAGAATTGTCGGATAAGATGCTTCTCTGAGTCACTGGATTGAATTCCATCCCTTTTCACAACAGAGTTTAAGGCAAGTTGTAATCGCTGTAGATAAGCAGAGAATTTTTCATCTCGATCCTGGTAGGTAGTCAAGAACTGAGCAAAAAGCTCCTCTCCATCCTGGACAGTGGCAAAGGCTGCATCAAGGATTTGCAAGTAGGTGACAGGACGAGCTTCAGATCCTAGCCCTTTAACCACATCAGCCGCAGGAGACAGCAAGCTCTCAAGAATTCGTCTTGTGACATGTAAGGCAGACATGCTAGGATCAGCAAGCAACAAGTCAATCTGTGAGCGCCATGTTTCATAGTCTGCTTCATTACTGGGTTTGGGACATTTCCCAGAGAAGGCACGGAGTCTGAGTGGGGACAATGAATGAGAACTGAAATCCTCCTTCTTCAATATATGTTCCACCACAACTTTTTGTATGTCAGGGGGGTTTAAGTCATCTCCTGCTAGAGACACTGTTCTCCTGACACGTCTGGTGCCTCCAGTTTCTGTCTGTGGCTCATGCCGGTCAGGCACAGAGCTTTCCTGTTCAACTTTTCCCTCCTCCTCTCCAGGTTTTCTCAGTTCTTTACTCATCTGAATGAGCATATCTTTTAACACAACCTCAAAACTTCTGCCACTAGAGGTGGCTACTTCTGCAAGCTGTTTGAGGTAGTTCTCAGTGTGTGTGCCACCTACTGTAGCTGCATACTCATTTGCCAAGGAACTTATTTCATACACAACCCCTTCATCATCCATGCGATGTACCATTGGCAACAGGGGCTCTAACGCTTCTAAAGTAACTTCGTCTTTGAATTCAACAATCACGTTTTTGTGATCCGTACTGGTAGGGTCATCCACTGGAGTGACTTGTTCAATCGGCCCATACTGTTTCAAACATTTAAAGAGGGTTTCATCGGTTTGTGCTGTGTTTTTGTCACCTCTGACAATCACAGATTTGGCTAACTTCACACCTGATTGTTTGATGAAATCCATCTTGACTTGAAAATGCAAAAAAAACAATTCAATGGGTTTCACACTTATTGAGCTCCTAGCTGGCTCGCCAAGCTGTAGCCAGTTGCGGAAAGATAACGACTGTTAGATAGTAGATATGGATACTAGGTTCGGTGGTGAGCTCAATGGCCCTGATTCATAAAGGGATTTGCGACCATATTTTGTACGTACCGGCATTTAGGACAAGTCGTACATATCCACCTGATGCATAAAGATCTTTTGGTCTGTGTTTTGTGCGTCAGGTGCGCACGTTCTCAGGTCAGCCCCGAGGCTGGCGTACCAGGGCTGAAATGTGCGTATGTCTTTAGAATGCTTTATTCTTCATGTCAAAATCAATTACAACAGTGGCAAACCTCAAATAAAATATATATGTGCCCAACATTTGTCAACACATATATATAAAACATTAAAAATAAATGTCAAACGATATATTGCTTGTAGCCTATGCATAATATAGACATGATGTAGATTCCACCGCTTTTTATTTATTTTCTAGGCTATATGAGTCGCAGCTGAATTATTAGGTGTGTGTTTGCCAGCGGGCCATCTCAGCCAAAGTGTCACGTCATAATGAAAATAGGCTATGATGCCTTAATGAAACTGCAGAGGGACTGACTGCATCAGTGTCCGTGTCGCGGTATTAATTTGTAAAGCCTACTGTAGGCTACTGTATATTGATCACATGAACGCCACACACAACAGCCTAATAAATATTACCATCTGATGAGGAAAAATTAAGTGGATGAAAGCTGTGTCCAGAACCATTCCGACGTAGGACAGTGATATCCAAAATGAACTAATTTAATCAATAAGCTCTGGTCCATAATCGGATAGAAGCGTTCCACTTGTATGCCCTGGATTTATTTTCAACATCATATTTAAGGTGCACAATGTTCATTAGAAAATGCTTATAATATCCTTTCCACGTTTTATTAGCCTTTTATTTGGTAATGGGGTTAAACCTTGTAAACTTCTTTATTCTCATTACACATGAGAGCATTTATTACGTGATCCGCTTCCAGACAGAACAGTAAGTTGTCAAGGCGATGCGACACCGCATATCTTACCCTGCGTTTTAACAGCGGGCAACTCTGGGCGATGCCGGGCGACATCGCCCAAAAAGATAAAGAAAATCCATCTTTCATCGCCCCCCCCGCCCACTTCGCCCGATCGCCGGCTCTCATAGACTTTCATTATCTTTTGGGCGATGTTGCCCGGCATCGGCCGAGAGTTGCCCGCTGTTAAAACGCACCGTTAGACGAGAGACGGCAGAGTTGAACTTCAGCGTTGCCAGATGTTGTGAGAGAAATAAGCAACCAGGTCTAGGAAAACAAGCCCAAAAGAAGCAACTAGCACTTAGGCCATTATAAGCACTTTAATTAAACCGTTGTGAGCTTGTAGATCTGCTATTTATTTTTAAAATCGTGTAATAAAATTTGGAAGATTTGGAAGATTTTTTAAACATTCTAACAACACAAATCTGCCTCCAGCTCGCACAAAACATTTTCAGATGGGGCTTATAGGGATAAATTAGCGTACATATTAACTTGGGGGTCCATGACATGAAAATATTTGAGAACCACCGGTTAAAACAATTAAACAATTGTGAAGCAAGCCCAAATAACTAACTACACTTTAGAAACAAGCCAAAAAAAACGCATCCCACAGCTCCCAAATATTTACAAGCAACTTTACAGAAAAATAAGTCCAAAATCACTTATAATAAGCGGACATGGCAACACTGTTTGGCACGGTTCAGCACGGTGACGTTGAAGTTGGATGCTGTTGGATGCAGCCTTCCAGAGAGTAATCATCACACCTGGTCATACGCACTGGTCATACGCACGTCTCTGTCATATACAACACCCCTTTTGAATCGCACGTCCGTTAGTGAGTACCAGAAATACGACCTCCTTTACGAACTTCATTTACACCATATTTACGACCCTCGTTATGAATCGGGGCCAATGTGTGTAAAACCCAAGGAATTTAGAAACAGACACAAAGGTTCAACTTAAAGATTGTATTAGAACAAAATAATAGTTCAGAACAAACAGTTCATTTCATTTATAAAGAAAATAAAAAATGAGGGCCCTTTAAAGTTTTACGTGTCAGTGGATCTTTCAGGGGGGAATTCAAGGGGAATGGAACCTGTCCTTCGCCCCTACCACACAGAGTGGAGGTAGGGAGTTAGGCCCCAGAGTCCAGGTCCGGTTGGGTCAGTGTGGGAGGCTCGCCATCAACATCGGATCGAATCCAGCCGAATCACAAAAACCTGACCTAAAAGGCCAGGTGAAATAAAGTAATCAGTCATCTAGTTGTACAACAATGTCAAATTCCAACAAATTATTATTTCATGACTTTTCATGAAATAATAAATTGTGTCATTATTCAAGATTCATTAAATAATACATTCTCATAGAAAATAAAATACAAAAATGATACTCAAAACATGAAGTCATAAAACACTTCATCATTAACTCAAAATAAAGTCAATTAAATTCAAAATTAATATAAATATAAGACAAGGCAAGTTCAGCCTTGTCGATCTGCCATTTTTGTAGCTGCTAGCTCACTAGCATGTTTATCATGAGAATTCCAAGGCAGATGTAGTTCAAATGGCAGACATTTACCACACATTGTACCATGACCAAACAACCAAACCATTGACACTGAACCAACTTTAACTCACCGTTGAGTATGAAGCATAGGAGTATAAGAGTACACAGCAGCAGCAGACACACCATGCTGCCAGCAAACACTGAGGAGGGAGTGGAGGGAGTGGCAGGAAATGACACCATGGTAGCCAGACATTTATACTTTTCCTGCTGACTGATTGAATGATTGCCTGTGTAGCAGGGCGGTATATTTAATTATATATGTAGCCAACTACGCCACCTGGGGAGTTGCACCCCAGGAAATATTTATAGTGTTAAACAACCACCTGAACATAAATTACTCCTCCCACAAGTTCGTGTAACATGATAAAAAGGCAGAAACAGTATTTAGGATTTAGAAAGTACAAAAAGCTTTATTGTAATAATAAACAGTGTAGTCTCATCAACAATAAAAAGTGGCAAAAACGTTAATATGCTAAAACCAATTAGTGGGGCAATGCGCTTAATAATAAGAACTATAGGGCCAGTGCTGGGGGATAAGGGGGAGGCTGAGCAGGCCGGCTGACCCAGAGGAAGGGCTCCCCGAGATGGCACAGCAAAACAAACTAAGATTATATCACACTAAAAACACAGCAAAAGGGGGGAGAAATACCACGACCCACTGGGCAGCCGCCACCTGCTCCCTCGCACCAAGGGGTCCCCAGCCACAGGCCTGCAAGACAGGAAATCAAGCGTTAAGCAGTGCCAGGGAAATAGATTCAATCAATTGGTATCATATATATATATATATATATATATATATATATATATATATTATAGAGGATATATATAGATATATTATACTAGAGTGCCGTCTGTAGGCCTAAGTTGCCGGGAATAACAAAAGCAAATAAACACAAAATAAACCAATACTAAATAAGCAAAAATAAACAACAACGAAATAAACAAAATAGGCGATAACACTAAATAAACAAACTAAGCAATAACACTAAATAAACAATAACGAAAGCAATAATACTAAATAATAAACAAAACAAACAATGAGGCTGGCTGAGAGCCTGAGTGGACGGTTGCGTCGGAAAAGAGTACTTTAGTTTTAACCCATGTAAAGGCGTGAGCTTGGCTGAGCAAGTTGTTCCACAGCCGTTAGGCACGGGGGGAAGGGAACCTCAGCGTGGAGCGTCAGGGTTAGTAAAGCGTGGGTGATTGAAACCCCGTAAAGCAGCAGCAGGTATCAGTGCCTGAAACGATAAAGGGCCCTGTCATTCTACCAATTTATAATACTAATGTTCATTAAGACAGGAGCAGAGAGACAGACAGTAACGTACCACTATGCAGCAAAAGGCGGAAGCCACAATGGCCCGCTTGCAGCGGCGGACACCGGTAGGAATAACTATAGTAATAATAAAGGCCATGATTATTATAGTGTCTGCCTGACATAGAATTATATATATATATATATATTACTTGTTATACTGTGGAGAGGAAGAACCACCAACGTACCCGTTGTGCAGTGTGAAGAACACACGCTCGGCGCAAACGCCAACGGGAGGGGTAGACACAAAGCAGGGCTACAGAGGACACAAACGGTCATGGTCAAGTTCAAGACCGTGCTCCACGCAGCATAAGACAATAGCATAAACAGCAAGACGGAGAGACATACCTGCGCTGATGCGCGATGCAAGTGCAGACGAGCCCAACAGGCCAGCCTGAATGGATAGTGGACCAGGTGTGGAGACAGACAGCTAACTGAGTGTGGGGGTGCGTTGCTTTAATACTGTTATCAATCAGCCCACTGATGAGTGGGCGGAGGATGGGGCCGTGGGCAGCGTGGGAACCCACGCCCATCCTGCTACAATCCATCCCCCCCAATTGCATCGTCGGCCCGACGATGACTCAACCCAACATGACCAAACCCTAACTCCAGGGTCTATACAAGGCTGAGACAGCATTTGATGCTGAAACAGGAGTGGGGACCAGTCCTCTATCCACTGCCTGTGGAAGATGGAAAAGGTTCGAATGTTGGCCAGCTGTGGACCTCGGAGTTCGGCGTTGGACAGCCTCGCTACTATTGGATGGGTCATCCGGTTGAGAGACCAGTGATCTAGAGAGTGGAAGTACCCTGTTGGACTCGACTAAGTCCACAGGCACAACCGCAGATGGTTCAAGAGCCGCCAGCACAATGGGGACCGAATCACCATCGGGAGATTCCCCATACTCTGGACTCATCTGTGGATCACGGTCTCCGTTGCCGGATGGTTCGTCCAACCGAGGGACAGAGGATCCTGAAGGTAAGGCTATGGATACCGTAGGGTGCTCAGTCGGATTAACAGGCCCAACCGAGATGTAATCTGGTTGGCCAGAAGGGCGCAGGGGAGCCCCTACTAGAAGTGGACCTGCGGGCGAAACCCGTCGGGACGGGGGCATTTCTGAAGGCAGAACAAACCATTCCCCATCACTCTGGTCTTCCCCCACCAAGGGTGGTGACTGCAAGGGTGGTGACTTCTCGATCCGTTGGTCACTTGGGGAGGTCCCGACCAGAGACTCTCTCCCAATCCGTTGTTTAAGGAGGGTGCGATGGATATGCTTCACTCGGCTCGGGTCACTGACCGGTGCAATAGTGTATACGGCCCCCCCGGGCATGGGCGCTCTAAGTACCTTATAGACCTCAGAGTGCCACAGATCGTGAATCTTGTGGCGGCCTCTTACACTGAAGTCACGAAGATAGACTAGCTGTCCCTCTTCCAAGGACGGGTCCCGGACTTTGAGGTCATGATGCGTTTTCCGGCGGTCTGCCGCAACCTTCAACCGTTCCCGAGCCCCCTCGAAAGCTATCTGGAGTCTGGTCTGATGTTCGATGACCCAGGCATTTACGCTACCCGCTACCGGTTCCGGGACCCTCCCCAACAGGAAGTCCACTGGTAGCCGCGGTTCCTGCCCAAACAGTAAGTAGTGAGGGGTCTCGCCTGTGGCCTGATGTGGGGTGGTATTATAGCAGAATAGCATCTGGGGAAGATAATCGACCCAGTCCCTCTTACGGAACGAGGGCAGAGTGCGCAAGAGGTTATGTAGAGTTCGATTGAATCGCTCACACTGTCCGTTCCCCGCCGGGTGATACGGAGTAGTGCGAGACTTTTGAATGCCGTACAGGTTACAGAGTTGTTGGATGAGGGACGCTTCAAAGTTTCGGCCTTGGTCCGAATGAATGCGGCCAGGGACCCCCAGTTTGTAAAACCATTCATTCACCAGAACCTGGGCAACAGTTGACGCCCGTTGATCGCTAGTGGGAATGGCCAGCGTATATTTGCTGAAGACATCCGTTATGACCAAGACATTCTCCAACCCCGTCCGAGAAGGTTCCAAGATGGTAAAGTCGACGGCCACAATCTCGTTGGGCCGGGAAGCGAGTAAGTGACCCATGTAACTTCGTGCGGGCGGTCGGGTGTCCTTTGCCACCTGACACCGCTCGCATTCCAGGCACCAGCGGGCCACATCAGCGGACATGCCGGGCCAATAGCAACGCTGACGCACCAACTCAGTGGTGCGCTCGACTCCCTGATGTCCATGTTCCTGATGTAACTGTGTCAAGACCTTGTCCTTCAGGACAATAGGCAAGACCAATTGGAATGACTCTTCCGCTCCATCCGGGCGGAAAACCCTACGGTAGAGTACACCTTCCCTCTCCACCAAGCGGTCCCATTGACCAAGCAGCGTTAACGCTGTTTTTGACAGCTGTTTACGTTCTGTAGGGTTGGGACGTGTCCCCTGCCTCCAGTACCCGAGAACCTCTTGGACAACCGCGTCCCCCGTCTGTAAAGTCTGCAGGTCGGACAAGCTATGGCCTGGCAGTGCTGTAATGGTGGCCTGAGTGGCCAGAGCTATTTGCGCCGGTGGCTCAGCCAGCTGTAACCCCGTTGGAAGGGCTGTCCCAGGAACCAACCCCTGCAGTGCCATAGGCCCTAATGGATGCTGTCGAGAAAGCGCGTCAGCATTTTGGTTACTCTTGCCTGAGCGGTACTTAAGCTCAAAGTTGAATCGCGCCAGTTCACTGGCCCAACGCTGCTCCACCGCGCCCAGTTTGGCCGAAGACAGGTGGGCGAGTGGATTGTTGTCGGTATAAACGAGGCACCGTTGTCCCAGTAAGTATTCGCGGAATTTCTCGGTCATAGCCCACTTGAGCGCCACAAACTCCAACTTCATAGAACTGTAGTTGGACATGTTACGCTCAGTGGGACGGAGACCACGACTGGCAAAAGCCACAGGGCGCACCTTGCCTCCCTGCTCCTGGGAAAGGACGGCGCCCAGCCCGCTATGGCTGGCGTCTACCTCCAGAATAAAGGGTAAGGAGAAGTCGGCGTAAGCAAGGACAGGGGCGGATGTAAGAGTCTTCTTCAAGGCGTCAAAGCTCAGCTGGCACTGCTTGGACCAGAAGGAATGAAAGTCTCTTTCTGATGTTCTAAGGGAGGCCCTCTTAGACTTCGTCCCTGCCAGCTGAGCTACCAGTGCATGCAAGGGGGCCGCCATTTTGGCAAACCCCTCCACAAAACGGCGATAGTAGCTCGCGAAACCCAAGAATGAACGTAAATCGGATACGGTGGCCGGCTGACGCCAGTCAGCGACAGCCTCGATTTTACTGGGATCTGTGGCGACTCCCTTGCTAGAAATGACATGGCCTAAGTAATGAACTTCCTTTTGGAAGAAAGCACACTTTGCCAGCTTTGCTTTCAAGCCCTCCCGCTGCAGCCGGCCAAGGACGATTTCCATCCGTTCTAAGTGCTGGGCTACAGTGGAAGAAAAGATGACAATGTCATCAAGGTAGAGGAGTAAGGTCTGACATTGCTGGTCCCCGAACAAACGCTCCATCAGTCGCTGAAAAGTCCCAGGAGCGTTGCAGAGCCCAAATGGCATTCGGTTCCACTCGAAGAGGCCAAATGGGGTGCAAAACGCGGTCTTAGCCCGGTCCTTCTCAGCGACTGGCACCTGGTTATACCCGCTAGCGAGATCCATGGCAGAAAACCACCGAGCTCCGGACAGAGAGTCCAGGGACTCCTCAATACGAGGCAAAGGGAATGCGTCCCTCCTAGTCTTGGCATTCAGCCCCCGGTAGTCCACACACATGCGTAGGCTACCGTCTTTCTTCTTTACCAGTACTATGGGGGACGCATAAGGACTACTACTCTCCCTGATGACATGGTTCTCCAGTAACTGGTTGATGTGGGCCTTTGCTACCTCATATTCAGAGGGGGGTATGCGCCGGTACCGATGGCGAACAGGAGCCTCGTCAAGAAGGGGGATCTCGTGGGAGATCAGGTCGGTGCAACCCAAGTCCCCCTCGTGAGTAGAGAACACTCCACTGTACTTCCGAAGCAGGGCCCTGGCCGGACCTTGGTCTTCGCTCGACAGAGCACCCAAATCAAGCGCCTCAATCTGTTCTGGTATGGAAGTCGACGCGGTTGTAGAAGAGATGGTAGCTGTAACTGAGCCAACCTCTGTGACACCTGAAGGCAAGGTGACTACCTGAGTGCTACTCAAATGGCCCAAGATAGTCCGTGGATAAAGTAATACATCGATGGTCCCTACATTGACTACGGGGACGTAGACCGTGCCTCGAGTCACTCTAAGCAGGGCTGGAGAGGCCAACAAGCCCACCGGCAGGCCCGACTCAGGGGGCTCAAAGAGAACAGAGGTGGGAGATTCCTGTTCTGTACAAGTGGCAGCAACCAGCTTCATCGTGCCCCCAGGGATGCGCCATGCGTTCTTACCACGAACCTTAACCCTTCCCAGGCCACCCACAGTAGATCTAGTTTCGGCCTTATGGCACCGTTGTAAAGCCTCTATAATGGAACTGGGGGCCTGTAATATAGACCGTGTTTTAAAGAGCGCTGCCCCATGCTGGCCAAAAAGCTCCCGATAGCGCCGAACCAGGACATTCATCCCCAGAACCCCCGGCGCCTGAGAAGTAAGAGTGGTGGGGGGATCTTTAACGATTAACACCCCACATTTTGGCACCGACTTCCCACAAAGCTCCACATCGAGCTCCATGTAGCCCACGTAGGGAATAGGAAGGCCATTAGCTGCACTCAACTGTAACCAGTGGCAAGATCGAAGACGATCCTGTCCCCAGGGTTCGAAATGCTGCAGGAAGAAGGACTCAGTCATTGTAGACACCATGGACCCAGTGTCGATCAAGCAAGGAACAATTACACCACCCATGCAAACATCCAAATGTGGGCAAGATGACATCAGGCTGGATATCATGCCTGCATCCGTAAGAACTCCCGAGCCGGTAGGGTCCCCACCCGAACTGTGGCTCTGCAGTTCGGTGGGTATCAGTTTTCCGTCGGTGCACGAGAGTGCGACGGCCTGCCCCCACCTGAAGGTGGAAAGGCAGTAGGGGGAGGTGGAGGGTAGGGGGGAAACCATTGGGCATTGCATTCCCTGGCGAAGTGGCCGGGCTGCTGACACTTCCTACAGAACACCGGGCCACCACGAGGTGGACGACTAGGCTGTTGAGTGCTGTTTAGGAGTGACACTGTCTGGGTGAGCTGGTTTAACTGCTCCTGTTGTCTTTTAAGCATCTCCTTCAACTCGGTAAACTCGGAGCGCTGAGGCGAGTTACTGCCTGCTGGGCGCGCCCCACCATGTACAGCGTACTGGGTGCCATGTGCCGAAGGAACAGAAAAGCTACGACCCCTCGCACCCCCTGGCATGCCCTCCCGTTCCCACCGAATCGCTTCCTCTCGAACTGCCAACAAGGTACTGGTTGGACTACGACGTACCAGTTGTTTTAGTTCCCGTCTAAGGGAGCTGTCCAAGACATGTTCAGTGAACTGATCTCGTAACAAGGCCTCGCTATTAAACATGCTAGCCGGTGCACGCTGTTTGACTCTCTCCATTAGGCTCATGAGAGCGAGAGAGAATTCCTGCAGTGTCTCTCCGTCTTGCTGTTTTCTGCAGAAAAATGCCTCCTGTAAAGCTACATAGGACTGTGAACACCCATATAGGTCTTTTAGAATGCCAATAATTTGGTTGGGATCCTCCCTCTCCACAGCAGGGCGATATTTTATCTCCTCTCGTGCCTCACCCTCCAGGTGATCAAATAAGAAAAAAGCTTGGTCTATGGCCGAAAGATAGCGAGCACGCATACAAGCCTGTGCTTCTTCCACCCATTCGTTTATACTTACACCCGACTTGCCACCAAAATATGGGCACTTTCTATCTCGCGGCACAAAGACCAACCTTTCTGGTGCAATAGCACTGGCACCACCCAACGGGGGTGCAGGAGGAGGTGGGACTGACACGTCTGAGGAAACTATACTAGTACCTAGCTGGGTATCTCTCTGCTCCTGTCTTAATGAACAATTATCTGCCCTTAGCTGAGCCACTAGCTCTCTGAGCTCCTGCAGCTCAGCCTCCATAGCGGGGGACAGATAACTTCGACACTTACAACCAAATTGAGAAACAGGACCCAGGTCCTGAAGTGGAAACCAGGGAGCCCGTCTAGGCGACCAATGGGTCCTTTCACGTCCACTGATACCCACTGCTGCTTTGCTTTAAACAAAAGAAACAAATGTTAACAACAGAAAAATATATTGCAACGCAACCACTCCCCACATACAGTTCCTAAAGAAAAATACAACACAGTGAAAAATACAAAAATAAAACTAAACACGTCTCTGCCTTTAATCTGTACGTCCTGCCGACCCACGCCAATTTGTAGCAGGGCGGTATATTTAATTATATATGTAGCCAACTACGCCACCTGGGGAGTTGCACCCCAGGAAATATTTATAGTGTTAAACAACCACCTGAACATAAATTACTCCTCCCACAAGTTCGTGTAACATGATAAAAAGGCAGAAACAGTATTTAGGATTTAGAAAGTACAAAAAGCTTTATTGTAATAATAAACAGTGTAGTCTCATCAACAATAAAAAGTGGCAAAAACGTTAATATGCTAAAACCAATTAGTGGGGCAATGCGCTTAATAATAAGAACTATAGGGCCAGTGCTGGGGGATAAGGGGGAGGCTGAGCAGGCCGGCTGACCCAGAGGAAGGGCTCCCCGAGATGGCACAGCAAAACAAACTAAGATTATATCACACTAAAAACACAGCAAAAGGGGGGAGAAATACCACGACCCACTGGGCAGCCGCCACCTGCTCCCTCGCACCAAGGGGTCCCCAGCCACAGGCCTGCAAGACAGGAAATCAAGCGTTAAGCAGTGCCAGGGAAATAGATTCAATCAATTGGTATCATATATATATATATATATATATATATATATATATATATATTATAGAGGATATATATAGATATATTATACTAGAGTGCCGTCTGTAGGCCTAAGTTGCCGGGAATAACAAAAGCAAATAAACACAAAATAAACCAATACTAAATAAGCAAAAATAAACAACAACGAAATAAACAAAATAGGCGATAACACTAAATAAACAAACTAAGCAATAACACTAAATAAACAATAACGAAAGCAATAATACTAAATAATAAACAAAACAAACAATGAGGCTGGCTGAGAGCCTGAGTGGACGGTTGCGTCGGAAAAGAGTACTTTAGTTTTAACCCATGTAAAGGCGTGAGCTTGGCTGAGCAAGTTGTTCCACAGCCGTTAGGCACGGGGGGAAGGGAACCTCAGCGTGGAGCGTCAGGGTTAGTAAAGCGTGGGTGATTGAAACCCCGCAAAGCAGCAGCAGGTATCAGTGCCTGAAACGATAAAGGGCCCTGTCATTCTACCAATTTATAATACTAATGTTCATTAAGACAGGAGCAGAGAGACAGACAGTAACGTACCACTATGCAGCAAAAGGCGGAAGCCACAATGGCCCGCTTGCAGCGGCGGACACCGGTAGGAATAACTATAGTAATAATAAAGGCCATGATTATTATAGTGTCTGCCTGACATAGAATTATATATATATATATATATTACTTGTTATACTGTGGAGAGGAAGAACCACCAACGTACCCGTTGTGCAGTGTGAAGAACACACGCTCGGCGCAAACGCCAACGGGAGGGGTAGACACAAAGCAGGGCTACAGAGGACACAAACGGTCATGGTCAAGTTCAAGACCGTGCTCCACGCAGCATAAGACAATAGCATAAACAGCAAGACGGAGAGACATACCTGCGCTGATGCGCGATGCAAGTGCAGACGAGCCCAACAGGCCAGCCTGAATGGATAGTGGACCAGGTGTGGAGACAGACAGCTAACTGAGTGTGGGGGTGCGTTGCTTTAATACTGTTATCAATCAGCCCACTGATGAGTGGGCGGAGGATGGGGCCGTGGGCAGCGTGGGAACCCACGCCCATCCTGCTACACCTGGTTACCATGGTTACCTGTTACCTGGTCACCTTGGTTAGTTACCTGGGTTACATATAGATCATAACATCAACTCGGAAAGCTTAATAAATTGAAACAATTGCTACAGCGTATTATTTTATTTTCACTCACTGCAAAATAAGCCATTTTGACAATGAAATCCATGGACATATTTATTTTAAGCTTTGCCACTCCAAGCACTTTAGGAAAAAAAAAAATAAGGACACTAAAACAAACCTTGACAATTAACAATAAAACATTTCTCTCACAAACGTTGAATAAAATATATTAAACAAGTATCCGAAAGTCTTTATATTCCAAAACGATCCCGGTGTTGCTTCTCACACTGGACATTAGCTCAGCTAGCATGAGGCTAACACCAGTGTAACTCCAGACGCCTGCTTACTACAGTAACGTTAAAACCAGGACTCGTCTTGACTCCAAACAGGATAAATATTAAACACTATCAATACAGATGAGTAAACTCATTCATCACTTATGCACTAAGTGGTACGATTGTCACGTAATGCTCCCGTTGATACTCATATGAGTCCTTCAGACACACCAAAACCACTTCCTATAAAATTGGCTAAGCGCACACACACATCCCAGCTCGTCCTGCCCCCCAACCAATCATAGGCTTGGAAAAGTGATGGACCATCATAAAGACCAATCAGTCAACAAGTTAGATAGCCCCTACGGAACCTCTCCCTCCGCTCTATAGCTCCGAGATGAGGTTCCTCGTTTCTCTGTGCCGTTTTAGTAGGACATTGTCGCACATTTTCCACTTTACATGTTTCTTACCCCTTTCTGCACATCGTATCCAAAAAGTAAAGGTTTTTTGCCATGCTCTCAGATGTTTTAAGTTCTAGCGCACAATAAAAGCTATCCAACGAGTTGAAAAAAGTATTTAATTTGCCTCTGTCCTCATCCGGTTACATGTTTTTAAGACATTGCGCAAGAGTTGCGCCCATAGACATAACATTGCTGATTCCCCTACTGGTCAAATGTTGAATTGCATCTTCTTCTTTTTTTTTTTCTTTATCCCACGATTTTGTAACCCTTATTCTTCACCCGGTGCCAATTTTTCTAAGTGATCCTGGGCACTACACTCCCCTCACCAGCCTAGGGAGGCCAGGGCCGAGCTCATGCCTCCTTCAATGCATGAGAGCCAACTGACCTTCTTTTCACCTGACAGGGGGGAGTTTCCCTGGTTGGATGTAGCGCGTGGAAGGAACACGTTATTCCAACCAGTTCACTTCCTCTCCATCAGGCGCCCGGGCTGCCATGGGGGAGGCGTTATAGTGACCAGGATTACTACATGTTTTTGTGAGGGTATTAACTACCCTGAGAGACATGAGGAGAACATGCAAACTCCACACAGAGTGGGCCCTTTCGCCAACCCGTTGAATTGCATCTTATAATGCAAAATATTATGGAACCGGCTGAGGACAGAGGCAAAGGTAATTAGATGTAAAGTAACTTGAAGTAAGTGGAAATAACATTAAATAAAGGCCTAATAAAGATCACATTTGTTCTAACGAAACCCTTACAGTAGACTAATAGTAGCCTTACATCACATCGTCTAGTTAGTAGTTGCGGGGTTGTAATGTGACGGTCAAGTAAGTGGAAATAACATCTTATTAGGCTTTGTTAGGTCTTATTAGGCTTTGTTAGCCTCTAGGAATTATGTTCCATAATTAGCGTATAACTGTTTTTGTTTATTTCTGTCTAATAGCAGGGAACACCATTTCTAATAACGCCTTTTGTTACGTTTAATTTCTAATTAGAACATAATTAAGGGATAATAGTGGAAAATAAGGGTATAACAACGTTTGTTTCTTTCTAATAAAAAAACATTATTGCTAATAAGAAACACATTATTTGTAATAACGGCTTATTATGTCAAATTAGTGTACCGTAAATTGTGCTGCGACCAAATAAACACACCACCACGGCGATTTTACTCATGAAGCATCGACTGAAGGTGGAAATGTACACACCCAAAGAGTAACACAATAAACGCTAGAAACGAGTCAAGCGACCCAAAGACTACATTTCCCTTGAACGTGGCTGCTGTAGTAGGGACAATGATTTCAGACCCAGAAGTGTAGTTCTTAAGACTTTTAAGGCAGAATTAATTCAATTTCTCCAGAAACAGGCTGTATCAAATATGAATGAATAGCCTATCATAAACGATGCAGAGCCACCCACTGACAGAAATGCCGGGGTGACGTGTTTGTTTGGAACACAGTTCTTATATGACGTGATCTAAGATTCCCCTATGGCAGGGGTCCTCAACAGGCGGACCGCGGGGCACCTCTCTGTGGACCCTGGGAAAATTATAATAAAATAAATAAATAATAATAATTAACTAATAATATTTTTTTTTTAATTAACTATAACCCTAACCCTAAAACCGAAATAAAGTAAGAAAAAACGGGGGGAAAAGTACCCGAATCCGCCCAAATCCGCTAGGGTCCGCACATGCGCGCGTGCATGTGCGGACCCTAGCCTTATTCGAAAACGGATTTGTGGACCTTCAAGATTTGTTGTTGAGGACCCCTGCCCTATGGGGATATCAACACAAAAAATAAAGCCACGACCCAGGGGGACAGTGCCCTCTAGCGGCAGACTTTGGTGCACTATGGTATTTAATTCAGACCTTGTGTTTAATTCTGTATGAGAATGTGTGTTTAAAACATTCAAAAGTATTCAAAATGTGTCCTTTCTTTCCAAAATTCTTAAAAAAAAGAAAAATTGAGGTAACTGGTTTCTGCCCGACAGCTACGATATGTGAGTTTTAATGCAAGCTTCGTGTCATGTGATCATCTGCAGCCATAAAATTCACTTGATGTCTTGTATGGCCTCTGTAGTAATTGTAGTTCCACTGCATTTGGAACCACAATTCCCCTGATATCTGTCTAGTCACTGGAACGTTGGACAAAGGTGTCTTATATTGACAGTCAAGTGATGACACTTCAGAACCCTTATGTGCTGCTGTATTGTCCTTGTAATGCCTGCTGAAGGTCACAGGACTGAAAGCATTAAAACTCAAATATTTACATGTTAAAACTCATATCTAAACATTAGTTGCTTAATTCAGTATTTAGATATTAATTTAATCAGACACTCCCCTTTCCTATACAAACTCCATTTTAACCATGATAGATTCGTCGAAAATACCAGTCCTTGGTTCTGGTGACTCACACTGCCCTCCTAATACGTGAGAGGGCCATGTTTCGATTCCTTTTTAAATTCATTTCATGCTACTTGTAGGATTCATGCTACTTGCAGGATTTCAAACCAGGACCCAAGGACATGTAGACAGCATCTCAACACAGTGAACAATTGTGCTTGCTGTTCAACAAAAGCCAAATGGATTCATCATAAAAAACAGAGGCTTGTTTCCATAAACATTCAAACATCTGAACAAACAACAGCACAACAATGACACAAAATAACTGCATATTTTTATGTATTTTGTTTGTATCGTTGTTTGTTAAAGGAGAAGAAAACCCGTGTGGGAGCAGGCAGCATGGTACCTCACTGTGTTAGGACAGTGTCTCTACATGATCCAATGGTTGTGGGTTCAAATCTTCCAGCTTCTTTACTCTGAAGCATGTTTTGAAGACTAACATTCAGAAACTACACTTAAAAGCCTTAAAGAAATGTATGGAAATGTGTGGAAACGTGTGGAGGTGCAAGGGGGTCGGATGTGGATACCTAGTCGACCTTGTAAACTTGTTCAAGTCCAGCCTAGGTACTGAAGCCAATACTCCTCGATGTGCTCTGTTACCCCTTCAAACAGGAATGCAGTACAGTGCAGTGTTGCATGAGGTCACTTCCTGAACTGCACTCCTCCCTACTCACTGTTTGGTATTGGTTTTGCCGCCCTGTGCTGTGTCTGCTGCTCTGTTCTCTAACTAAACTTTTGTATTCACACTTGTGATTTATTGGATATTGCTGCCACTGTTAAATATTGGAATGCAGAAAACTGGAATGGAACAGGCAGCATGGTAACTCACTGTTTTAAGACACTGTCTACATGATCCGACGGTCATGAGTTCAAATGTCCCTGATTCTTTACTCTGAAGCATGTGAAGACTAACATCCAGAAGCGACACTTAAAAGCACTAAGAGAAACATGTTTAAATGTGTGGAGGTGCCGTAGGGCTGCAGATAGTTGGTGGACACCTCTGTGGTCTTTGGCAAATATAGGGCGGCCCCCTATAGGGCCACACAGCAAGCAGGGCCAAAGGTTCAAGTTAGAATATGATAATAGGTTTCTGCCCGACAGCAACGATATATATATTTGTGTGTGTGTGTGTGTGTGTGTATATGTGCGCGCGTGTGCGTGCTGTTCTCAGCGGTGGGCAGTTGTCCTCGCAGTTTGTCCGTGTCATCCGGGTGCAGCTGGTCGTAGAGGGAGGAGCCTAACCAGTCAGCCTGCGATTGGTTGAGGACGGGTGTGATGGAATCCGAGACGTACACCCAGCCGTCTCGCACAACACCACAAACAGGAAGCCGTCCGCTGCTTGGATGCTGTGTTTTAACTCCTACACACACACACACACACACACACACACACACACACACACACACACACACACACACACACACACACACACACACACACACACACACACACACACACACACACACACACAGGATAGCACAAAGTATAGGCTTTACTGTGCCCCACAAAAAAGAGAGATCAAGTGATTTTTCATGTAAATTCACACATTTGGTGCCAATTACATGAAAATTTAAAGAAACATAGCATAGGGGTGTTTATGCTCATCAGTCTATAATATTCCACTTCATATGCCCATAATTGAAACAAGTCTTTAGAAGGCCACCATGCGAGATGAGATCGCACAGCTATTGTCTGGTCTGGACTATTTCAAACCAAACTAATTATTGTAATAGTCAAGCCTGCATCCAGCAAAACAGTTCCGTATTTCATCTGAGGAACCAAATGGATTCTGCCTCTGTCCATGGCCACATGCATAACGTAATGCTGTGCGTAATGACACTGGCGCTGTTATTAATAAACAGAGAATGGTTCTGATTTTAGTCGTGCAATAAAATGGACATCATCAGATAGATAGGCTATAGAAAATAGCCTTTAGATGACGAGTGTGTGCGTAAAAACAAGCAACGATCCCACAGGAAATTCAACATGACTGAAGATGTTTATGCCATGAAATACTACTGTAACAACTGCATCCAAATGGCCAAACGTAATGCCTGACACTGCCTCACAGCAGTGGTATGCAGACACACAACTATACAAGATTCCAACTTAGCTTAGAGCATGATGTCATTTTCCTTGAGATAGCTATGCACATTGGTCATGACGAACATCAATCATGATCAGACCTAGTGTGTGATTGATCATGTGATATTGTGAGCGGTGTTCACTCTCCATTCCGACATCTCACCACTCCGACTAGTGGCTTCCGCGTGCGGTTAGGGTTAGGGTTAGGGTTAGGTATAGGGTTCGTCAACGTCGGAAAGGCGACATGTCGGAAAGGAGAAATGCATATCGTGTATCATATCCTGAAATTAAATCGTGACACCCCTAGTAAACACACAACAGAGTACAGCCATGACAGCAATGGTACAAAAAATAAATAATGATAATAGTAATGACGATAATAATAATAATGGAAATAATATGTTAAGAATAAATGTTTTAGTATTCGGTTTTCAGACGTTTTTCAAGTGTTTCAAGAATTTTGCTTTCAGTCCTAAAAAAACGCTGCTTATCAATTTATCCGATGATCGATCGATATGGTTATCAACTATGAATTTGTTTCCCAGTCCCGACGTGTGCTGCAGGACACATGCTTAATTGATGTGATCTACTTGTGCAATGTAGCCTAATTAATTATTGGAAGCAGCTGTATTCCAGAATATTTGGGGACAATCCTCTACTCTGTCTGGTAGGAAATGTATTCCTACTACTGTAGATCTGCCATGCTGCATTATCATGCATAGTACATAATTGCCTCAGTTATCAAACTGCAATATTTTTGATTGAAGAAAAAATATGAATTCAGATCATAGTTTTACTGCAAAACATGGTGTTATATATATGAAACAACATTTGGAAAAGGACATCCCACAGCCTTCAGGTCTATGTCAGCTTGTCAACTTCTTGAAGTGTCCATGGTACTTTATTTCCCTGACTTCTAACTTAAGGCAGAATTGCAGTCTTACATGGTGGCAGTGCATCTGCTTCCAGGCACCACTTTAGGTTGGGGGGAAAAATGCATTTGCACTAACAATTAAATGACAAAATAAATCTTAACCATTGACCCGTTGGTATTAAGAGCCTTAATGGACCTTGTTTAATATAGTTTTTGCTTTGAGTTGCTTTTCAGGCAGCAGGAAACCCAAGAAGGAAAATATGTAGGTGGCCACTGTTGTGTATTCAAAACATAAATATATTGTCTTTGGTATTCAAAACATGAAATATATTGTCTTTGGTATGGAACAGAACAGCTGAATAACTGTATGTACGTAAGCGAGTGAGTGAGGTAGCATAAGGTGTCAAGGACACCGTCTTCATCATAGCAGCTGTAAAAGTCTGCAGACGAGAACCATGTTCACCACTATCTCAACCAGAGTTACTGGAAACCTTCTGCAGGCCACAGGAAGAGTAACTGAGATTAGAGGTATTTATATGCAGACAAATAAACATGAATTTACCCTACCATGAATAGTGTGGTTTTGGTTGTTACATTTTCTCATTAAAAAAGGACCACAAACAGCCAAATAACGATAAAATATCAATGTAAACACCAAGTCAAACACCAAGCCCTTAGAAAGATGAAATTCCAGGCCTGATCAGTTCAATTAACTGTTGCATCCCAAGTTTCTGGTGTTTCTAGTGTTGACCTTTATCATTCTTTTCTTCTTTTAAAATACAAGAAAGCACATGGAGACCCCTGAACAAGCACTCTATAGCAGGGGTGTCAAACTGGTGGCTTGGATGTTCCTTTGTGTACCTACAGTAATACTTACCTCTTGGCTGATATGCTTACCTTTATACCTTTATACTAAATGTGTATTTTAGATAAACCCAACTTCCTTTATCCTGTACCTCTGTACTTCGAGCGATCCAAAAGAATCCTTGTAGCTGTCTGTCTGATAATGCTTTAGATGTATTACAATTCACATACAGTACCTACCTTGCTAGTTTTAGTTCTAAACCTATACTCATCTGTGAAAGCTGGCATCAAACACAGCATGTTGACAGACAAATGTATTGTGTCATCATCATATAACATGTTCATTGTTCTCATTAGAGGACAGGAGAGGTGAGGAGAATGTGTTGGCACAGTGCCCGTGTCTACCATGTGTCAACAAAAATCTATGCACTGATAGGTATGTACTGTATGAGATACTGATTGGTATGTACCTGAGAAGGTGCCAGTATTTATTTTTATTTTTACAATCTATCTAATGTTAGGCAAATTGAGGATCCCTTTATCACAAAAAGTCCCTAGTTTGTTTTAGTTTTTTTGCCATGTAAATATCAGCATTAGTTAGTCTAGAGTTTTAAAGGTCTCCATCAAAGATTGTAATAGAAATAGCAGCCTATAAATAAAACATTCAATCGGACAGTTTCAATACTGCCATCTGAGCAAATCTGCTCAGATGGCAGCATTGAGTGGATTTGCTCAATAACTTGCCATAATTAGTAAGAGGGAGTTATACAATGACTAAATATCTAATGCTCTCCCTGGACGAGTGAAACCTGACTTTATCATCTAGATGCAAAGGCCAAGTACCTCATAACAGAATTGCTTCAGATTTTGATTCATTAATGTAATTCTCAGATATTTCTTCATATTCCTTATACCCTTGTATTGTGTTAGAAAGCTGGCCACATCTTTTATGTTAACCGATCAAATTTGACCGGTGATTTAACAAAAAAAACATGTATTTTTGTATCATCCCATATGGTTTTTCACATCATGGCTGGCTTAGTTATTATGCATTGATATCCATCTAACCTTCCATATACCACTCGTTTTCAATTATTGTTATAATTTTTTTATGATTATATCTGAGTCATAGTGGCATGATATATGGGTATATCGGGTTTGTTTATGTTTATGTCTGAGTCATAGTGACATGGCCGTTGCCCGTGGTCCTATATTATGGACGTATTTGTTTGTTGGGTTTGTTTATTTTTTAAACAAACCCGATACAACACTTTAACTGACAGATGATGTCAATCACCTTAAGACTGCTCTGAGGCAGCAGTTCTCAACCTTTTCAGGCTGCGACCCCCCAAAATAATCATATTTGAACTGGGGACCCCCCAAAATAATCATATTTGAACTGGGGACCCCCACCTTGACAAGCATTTGGAATTGTAGGAGTAGAGGCATTAAATTCTGTTTGACTCGGCTCCACAGATAAACGCCTCGCAAGGCGAGGTGTTATGAGCATGTAGATCTGCCTGTAGGCAGCTATCGCTGGTACGGAGCGTTGACACCGCAGCTCTGGCTGCCTACAGGCATCGCACCTGTGGATTATCGCACCTGTGGATTTGTCTATAGAAACGGCTGGTAGCCTAAATGCCTCGGAGCATAGGAACATGGGATCTCCATCGGATTTTAATTAAGTGGGTTGCTGTCGGTGACATTCATTACTGCAGCTATATTGACGTCATGTGATGATGGTTGTCTTGTGGGTGGGGTGAGTTATAATATGAGTGGGGTGGAGTTATGGGGAGAAAAAAAAAATATATATCAGTAGGGAGGATCGAGTGACATGATCCGCTGCAGGCATAAAAACAACATTTTACATGAATGTACACTTCGATCGACAGTGAGGAATTCAAAACTTTTTTTTTATGATCAAGTTAGCAACAAATTGAGACAAACTACGTCAGAGGTAAGCTTTTAAGCCCATGTGTCTCTTTTCTACACATTAACATTAATTAATGGTCAGAAAATGTGTGTGTAAACAATATTCCCTCTGAATCCGTTGAAATGTTGTTATTTTATAATTTATATGGTTATTTTACTTATGTCCCTCTTTAAGGCTGCATGCGTGCCTAAACTTCCAGAATGCTGTTTTTCTAAACTTATTATTTTTATATTTTATATCATTATGTCTGACTCTTAATTGTAGCTTGCATGTGCAGGAAAGTAGGTTAAAGATTATAAGTGCAAGTGGAATAATACTAGGGAAAGGCTTCCCAACACAAATCCCACTTTCCACATCAAACATGAACATTTAAGAATACACACATACTGTAAGAGTATAATATGTGCTCACACTCACTCTTACAGTACTGTATGTGTGTAAAGTAGTTGTGTCATATCTACAGGTCTATAACAAGACAAACCGGATTCATGGACTTATTTGTCTTGAATAGATTAGTTGGTTAATACATTTTGGAAACGTTTATGGTTCAATGAAGACCAAAGTGTAGTTTATTGTCTCCGCCAGGCCGAAAGGCATGGCGAGAGAGTATGTTTTCCACCCTGTCCGTCCGTCCATCCGTGTGTCCGTCCGTGTGTGTGTCCGTCCGTCCGTCCGTCTTTGACCAGCTAATCTCCAGCACCATTGGCTTGATCGCAGTGAAACTGTGCACACACACTCCCTGGATGCCAATTCAGAACCTTTGCCCCAATTTTTTCTCATGGGCCTTTTATAGCGCCACCAGGAGGCCGCTTTGTGCAAAACATCTTTTTTGACAGTACTCCTACAGATTTTGTCCAAAAATCACGCAAATCGGTACACCGTATATCTAATAGTCATTAAACGAAACGGGTCTTTCAGATTTCTCATATTCCATCCTGATTGGCTAAAAATGTCTTCCAAAGAGTGCTCTGTTTTGAACAAAAGGCCTCAAATCATGAACACAGCATGCAATTTCCGTGAAATTTTGCACGCACATTCTCATTAGGCCGAGGAAGAACTACCATTTGATTTGATCTACCAAATTTCACGCAAATCGGTACACATGATCTCTATAGTCATGTGATCACGACGGATGTGTTTGATTTTTCATATTCCATACTGATTGGCTAAGATTGACATCTAAAGTTTGCATTATTGGCTTGTTTTGAAAAAAAATCTGCAAATCATGAACGCACCGCCCAATTGCGCTCAAACTTTGCACGCACATTCACACTATGTTGATGAACAAATGCCACCCTTTTAACATTGGCCTGTTATAGCGCCACCAACAGGTCTAATTTAGCGAAACACATGTTTTTAACAAAATGCCTCAAATCATGAATGCAGTCAGTGTCGTGCGATTATCGTGCAAGGCCTAAGAAGAAATGGCACCCTTTCCACGTTGGCCTATTATAGCGCCACCAGGAGGTCACAATAGCCTACCTGACCTGGCGGAGACCTGTGCTCCGAGGAGCACTTTTTCTAGTTCTTGAGTATTTTTTTGCATCTGGTGTGTTGGCCTATAATAATTACTGCTCTAAATGACTGGTTATTTTGCTGTTTTATTAGAGTTAATTATTTGTTGCCTCTCTGCTTTCACAAGGCCCCTCCTCTCTCATTCCTCCAGGTTTTCATAGAGAGCTGATGGGGAGTTGGACCATTGGAGGGAACAAGGGAGAAAGTGCGACCTCTTTTCCATTTGTTTTGCTGAAAAGTTCCACCTAACTTCACCATGTCTGCCCCTGGTAAGCAACTTACAGCAACTTACTGTATACATGGTACAGCTACTAGATTTCATAAATGATAGAACTCTTATTAAAGGCACCAATCAATCTATAGGCTACATTAATTTACAGAATAGCCTATCGTCTTGAAGGGTTAAAACTTGTCGATGGATGTGTTTTAACAGCAATAGTTCACAGAGAAGATTATGTGCACATCTTATGCCTGTATTTAGGCCAGGTGCTGGACATCAAGGCGAGAATCAAGGAGAAGATAAAAACATCGGCACACTGTTTTTAAGCTCCAAAAACTTTTATTATTGGCGCAACGTTTCAACCCTTTTAGGTCTTCATCAGTTAAATGTAATTAAATATAATTATATTAAATAAATATAAATTTCTAATCAAAGGAGAAATTATTTTTTATTAAAGCCACGTAGTCGGAGTAGTGGGATGACGCAATTATGAGCGCAAAACGACAAGGTTCATTGTTTGAGGAGAAGAAACTCACCAACGCAAAATTTAAATGTGTTGTTCGGTCTGTCAAAAGAGTAAGCTGCAAAGCAAAGACCTTTATGACTTTTAGAAAGAGGTCAAAGTAATGAACAACTGTAAAACATCCCTACCTTCTAACATAGAGGGTGCATGTGGCCCGATTGAGATAGCTGAGGTGTGGCGAAAACACTATTACAACTTATTCAACTGTGTAAAACGTGCCACTGTGGCAGTAGATCATGTTGACCCATCTGAAAAAATGTACTGATCAGGTCTGATGATGTGGTTGATGCCATTAGAATGCTAGATAACAACAACAAGGCATGTGGCATTGATCACATCACAGCTGAACACCTCAAATATGCAAGCAATAACATCTGCCCTCTACTGGCCATGTTTTTTACAGCTCTTTTGGTTCATGGTGTCCTTCCAGAGTCAATGACCTCTGTACAATTAGTGCCTGTCCTTAAAGACAAGGCAGGTAAACTAAACAGCATTGATAACTATAGACCTATCGCGCTGGCAAGCATCCTCTCCAAAGTATTGGAAAGGATCATGTTTGTGCGTCTTGAAATGTTTGTCTTGACTGCAGATAACCAGTTTGGATTTAAAAAGAAACATGTCACTGACTTATACATTTTTACATTTAAAGAGTCTTCCTATGCTTTATTGATGCTTCTCGAGCTTTTGACAGGATTAACCAAACTGTTTCAGAAGCTGCTTGATAGAGGCATACCTAAGCACATTGTGCACATGGTGTTTTGGTTCGAAAATGCAGGTTAAATGGGGTAATGTTACATCTGCCCATTTTTCTATTAGCAATGGTGTTCATCAAGGGGGGATTTTGTCTCCCGTTTTATTCAACGTTTACATGAATGATCTATCCATTGAATTAAATTGCAATCGACCTGGTCGTTCTAAGACCATACAGTGGAGGGTTATGGCAGCTATTGAAAGTATGCTTTAATTATGGCAATGATCATGACATAATTTATAATGCAAAAAAGAGTAGTGTCATGATAGTGAGAAGCCATGAGGACAAGAAATTGGCCTTCCCAGCCTTTCACCTACAGTATGTGACAGTCGTCTATCTGTGTGCCAGGAAATCAAGTACCGTGGCCACATTTTACTGACAATCTCCATGATGATAGAGATATCTCTAGGCAGTGCCGCATACTTTATGCCCAGGCCAATATGCTGCTTTGCAGGTTCAGTATGTGTTCAGATCATGTCAAGTGCACTCCCATGTATACAGCTTTCCTGTGGTGCACATACAAGAAAGGTAGCATGCAGAGGCTTAAAGTGGCCTACAATGATGCCCTGAGGATAATACTTAAGGTCCCTAGATAGCATAGAGCCAGTCACTTGTTTGTAACGTGTGGACTCCACACTTGTGAGGGTCTATGTATGGATTCATGTCTCGCCTGGATGAGTCCCAGAACAGTATTATTGAGGATATAGTCAATCCTGGGAAGAGCTCTCCGATACTCGTCCAGGCTGTGTCAACACTGGAGGGTCAGCCTCTATGTATGATTTTATGTTTTTTTTTAATAATGTCTTGTTATTTATTTGTTGTGTGATATTTGTATGTACTACTGTATATGGACCTGTGCGTCTGAAATAAAGTTTGAATTGAATTGAATTGAATATTACCTAAGTGCAGGTTCTGTGATTATTTCTTTCACCGAAAAGTTTCCAGTTTCCATTTTCATTTATAAAGTCACTCACAAATGATAGTCATTATTGAATGAATACCTGAATGACCTGTAATGTTCCCTGCCTAGTCCCGCCTTGAAGCCGTTGGAGGACCCCCCTTCCCTTCCCAAAGTAATGAAATATGAAAGGAATTCCAGTAAACCTTTGACCGTAAACTTAGATGAACCTTCTCAATGTATCATCTTGTCCATAATGCTCTTCTATTTTTAGTGGGCAATAATCTGTTATTTCCCTCAAACTCTTTGTTTGACATTCCCCTGCCTGACCACGCATAGTGCTAATTAAAATGTTCCTGTTTTGTTTCGTTCTAGTGGAGTTAGAAAGGGTGGAGGAGGTTCATGTCCAAGTCAGCTATTGGTCAAATCAGAAGTGAAAATATATAACACACACACACACACACACACACACACGCACACGCACGCGCGCGCGCACACACACACACACACACACACACACACACACACACACACACACACACACACACACACACACACACACACACACACACACACACACACACACACACACACACACACTATTGACTACATTAATTCCTCTACCTATAACCTTAACCATCACCACTACAAGCCTAACATTTACCCTAACCTAACCGTAAAGGGATAGTTCACCCCCAAAATGACTTTTTTTCTATCGATTACACACCCCATGGACTTGAATTCATGGAGATTTTTCTGTGTTTGTCGCATTCCTGAGACAATAATTTGCATTAGCATCTTTCTGCCGGTCATCAAATTATTGTCTCAGGAATGTGACAAACACCGAAAAATCTCCATGAATTCCATCAATTGAAATCAATTGAGTGTAATCGATAGAAAATAAGTAATTCTTTGGGTGAACTATCCCTTTAACCATCAACCCTCAAACAGCCTCTTGAAAACTGAGGACCAACAAAATAATCGTAAAAGTAATTTATAAAATGTTTCTTTTTGAAAAGTGTATTGCTTGCACAATATCCATATACAGCATATTATATTTTCACGTAATAATAGTAATGTAATATCTGTATATTGAACAGTGGTCAATTTATAGCACAATGTCCATCAACCAACTAGCGTGACACTATAGTTTGGGATGGTCTGGTGTTGTAATATCAAAACATGGTTGTCTTAATAATGGCTTTGCATTCATTGTGTTGAGCAGTGTGCATGAAAGAGTTTTATGAAAATAGTCAACTTTACTCTAGTGAAAGATGTTCTCACTGAGGGTTGTTGATGTTCATCCTCAGTGGGTATGTGGACAATGTTTTGAAGTAATTTATTGTCTTTACTCCAGTCGACCCAGGCTCTCCTAACCAGGCTCCCTATCAGCCGCAACCAGGCCAACCTGTAATGTATCAGCCAGTCCCCGTAGACCAAGGCCCTGTCCCAGGCCAAAGTCCCATGCCAGGGCCCGAATACGGAGGGCCCCCTGGTGGCATCTCCCCTGCACCGTCCGCACCAGCTACTGCGGCAGTCGCTGTTGGCGTACCGCCAGGGCTGGAGTACCTCACACAGGTAGGCTGGAAGTACAGGGTCTTGTTTCTAGATTGCATTGGCTTGTGTTGTGAGATGTGATGTGGTTAGTTTGTTTACCAGTTTTGTCTCTCTCGCCACCTGACTCACGTAACGGCTTTCTCTTGTGTTCTAGCTCGACCAGATACTGATCCATCAAAAAGAAGGTAAAGCTTGTTGGCCCATCCTCTAGGGAGTTCTCTTGGTCTCTTACAGTTCTCCTCCATAGCAGCTGTGGTCACTGCACCCACCTTTAACCTTCTTCTTAATGCATCAGAGTGATAAAGTGACCTCTGCTACCAGACAGCCTAAGTTATTTATGCATTTCCTTCCTATTTGGTTTCTCCACCATTCCCACTTCCTCCAATTTCATTCCCTTAACCTGTGTCCTACTCCTACATAAGGCTGCAGGATGCTCCAACCGTAACAGAAACTTTCTTGTGCTTCGGCAGGTGAATAAGAACAACATTATGTCATAAGAACTTCACCAGTGAGTTTCTGACGTTCTATTAGGTAGCTCTTAGCCTGACACTCCGCCTGAATTTTCATTTCGTTTCACTCCATTATTCAGTCTGAAAGCCCTCTCAGTGCAGCCGTTTTCTGAGATGGGGCCGACCGTGGCCAAAGGGTGACTCTTTGGCGATTGGTTCATACTGGATTATCCCGATCCCGATTGGACCGGGTAGATTTTCACCCGAGAAAACCCCGCCTTTGACAGCGTCACCAGACCCTGAATGCGAGGCTATCGATTCAGGGGCTGGAGTCAGGCTAGGTAGTTCTTGCACCTCCAAGATTTTTGAACTAGCCAAACACCTCTGCTGAACATCTGAACAACATATCTAATTGGTCAGACACTCAATGCGTTTATGTGTTATATCCAGGGCCGGCTGGTATCAATGTGCTAGTGGGGCTAAGCCCCCCCTATCTTATGGAATAAATATGAGAAATTATTATTAAAATGTTTTAGAAGAGATTATTTTATATGCTGGTGGAACCTGGAGCAGCAACAGCATCAAACAGTTACAAGAAAAACACAAAATATGTAAAAAATGGGCTGATTTCTTTTAGCCCAAATCAGCTTCCATTGGCTTTCATTGAGTTGAGTGATTGACAGCTGACATGACACGCCTGCTTGATTTACTCACCATTCGGGCTAATATATTTTAGCCCCCAAGCTCCGCCCTCACTGGCTTTTGACCAATGACAGAAAGGTGTACCTTTCTGTGCTTTGTTCTAGGAAAGTGAAGGAGGATTAATAGGCAGGCGCCAGTATTCAAATGGATTGTAGATTATTTTTTTTCTAATCCGTCTTCAAAAGGGTATCGTGGATTTGCTTCATTTGTCTGACAAAGTTAAGAAACACTAGACCATACCCGGTGAAGGGCGCAGGCGAAAGTAGTTGCAAAGTTGGGGTTAATGCACGTCCTGTCGCGCGGTTTCTCCCCCGCGCGCGCCCCGTCGTGGCGCCCCCCTATTTTGGGGTACCAAAAGCGTGGGACAAAAAATTCCAAAAGTGAAAAATAAAAAATAAAAAAATTCAACATTTCTTTTTTATTTTCCTGGGTGTCCCCGGACCCCCTGGGGGCCCGCGCACCCCTGTGGAACATGGCGGACCCCTTCGGCTGTTTTTTTTAATATTATAGGAGGGTGTTGTGATGTATTTCATATAAATGTAATTTCAGTAATGCATTGAAGCTGGTATTGAGGCGGTACTAAAAGAGGCAGTACTAAAAGAGTATTTGTAGTAGTAGTTAAGTAAGTATTGTTACTCAATGTATTTACTTGAAAGTGTTTTTAATGACTTTATTAGCTTTAAAGTTTTTTTTACAGATTTTTAAGTATTTGTAGTGTTTTTATCAACTTTTAGGTATTTGTAGTGTTTTTATCAACTTTTGGGTATTTGTAGTGTTTTCATCAATCTTTAAGTATTTTTACTCTTTTTTTCAACTTTTCAGTACTTTTAAGTATTTTTACTCATGTTGAGTACTCTGAAGTATTTTTACTCAAGGTATTTCAGTATTCTCTCCGTCCCTCTCTCTCTCTCTCTCCCCATCTCCCTATTTTCACAACGCATCGCGAGGCGTTGTGAGCTTGTAGATCAGCTATTTTCAGTTTGTTGCAACCTTTATTGTGAAGGAACGACTGGAAATGCTAAGCTATTCAGTCGGACTGTGACATAACACTCTGAGATGCTACCTCGTGACATTGTATCACAGAAATCCACAAAAGTCACCAAAATAACACTGTTCAACGGGCTAATTAGTTAGCATTGATGACATTGACCACACTCACGTTCATACAGGTTGTTGATAAGATGTTTGACGTAGCCGTTTGAGTGACGACAGCAGCGTTGGTTAACATTAGCGTGGCGCATGCTAATTGCTAACGCTACCCAGTTGCAAATTTGGGGTTAATGCACGTCCTGTCGCGCGGTTTCTCCCCCCCCCCCCGGCCCGCGGTCACCCCTCTCCACGGGCGTGTGTGTATCCTACTATAATCCTAGTAACCTGACGGTGGACGTGTGGCTTTGCGAGTTGTTTTGAGCTTGTAGATCAGCTGTTTTGTAAAGATGTGTATATTGTGTGTATCACGACGCATTGAGAGCTTGTAGATCGGCTATTTTCAATTGATTGCAACCTTTATTGTGAAGGAACGACCGGAAGTGCTAAGCTATTCAATTGCGTGTGACATAACACTGTGAGTTGCTACATCGTGACATTGTGTCACAGAAACCCACCAAAGTCCCCAAAATAACACTGTTCAACGGGCTAATTAGTTAGCATTGATGACATTGACCACACTAACGTTCATACAGGTTGTTGATAAGATGTTTAACGTAGCCGTTTGAGTGACGACAGCTGCGTTGTGTAACATTAACGTTAGCCGCATGCTAACGCTACCCGTGGCTTAGCTCCACACTGACGGCCCATTATAGGCAGCTGTTGGCTTAAACCCAACTAACGGCAACACAGTATTGGACATAAGCATTCACATACATGCTTTAGACAGTATTAGCAACAACCGGTAGTTTGTTTACATGGCGCGGCGATGTTGGGGTAAAGGCCCCACTCCCAGGCGAGGCTTATGCTTGCGCTAGGCCGCGACTTCCGCGGGGCCGCTGCCTCGTCTCCTTCGTGTCTTGTGACATTTGTAATGGACAGAAATGTAAGTTGGGCTTGTTTGTGTGAGAATATTACCACATTGGTTCGAAATGTGTGCTTATTTCAGCATTTAGGAGGTAACTGTGCGTGAGCTGTGTGAAGCGAGCGAGCTGCTGATTTCAATGGCGGCCGCGGCGCCGGGGCCATCTGGTGTGTTTACTTTCCACAGAAAGAATTGTAGACAGTCAGAGAGTGGGCGGGGTCTCGGTGTTGCCATGTCGGCGTACTGTAAGCGCTGTAGGGCCAATGTTGGTGGTATAGGGTTTGTTTGGTTTGGCCTCGTTTTCATAGACCTCGTTGCTTGTTTCTCTCGCGAAACCTGGCACAACGACGCATGCGCAGTTTGATCGGAGACCCAGGACCCCATCCACCCACCGTCAGGTTACTAGAATTATAGTAGGATGATTGCTGCTTTAATCACATTGGAAGTGGCTCAAGCTGTTTTGAGCCACTTCCAAACTACTGAGCCACTTAACGACCAACAAATTAAATCCTAATTATTTTGGATAATAATAATTGAGTCTCATCAGTACAGACAGTGCGTCAACCTCAAAAGGGCCACTTTAGCTGCACAGGTGAGTGGGTGCCTAATATTATACATTATGGCTAATGTAGAGATTGCTGGCTTTTCAAAAGTGTTACTTGAGGACAGAAGGAGATCAAGTTCTACCAGCTAAACCAGTTGGTTTGGCAAGGTAAGGTAGCTAGTGGATTCCATTAAGGTGATCAGGTATTCTCTGTTGATGAGAAAGTCCAAGGCATGCACATGTATCAAAGGAAAAAGACACACCCTACAAGCTACACTTGATTTGTTTTTGATTTATTAGACATAATGATTACATGTTAAATGCTTCTCACGGAAACGTCAAGGATAAAATGCCAATGGAACACTGGAACGAGGAAACTTGAGAGACAAAAAAGATATGTACATGATGAGTGATTAATGAAGGGCATGCCAGGATTTTAATTGATTGCAGTTTCACAATAGTTTAATGTGAAGGCACCTAACTTTGATCAGACGTGAGCTAACTTTTAGGTTGGAGGAGATCCTAGGCTGTGGATGAGGGTTTCCATGGATTATGATTGTGGAGTGTTATTATAGTAAATTATTATAGTAGAAAGTATAGCTACCACTTTAACCCTGACATCCTAATTTTGGGCATGTCATTATAGGCTAAAAAGATAATAAAATGAATGATCTACAAGCTCACAACATGCTGTGATTTGTTGTGATTGATTGATTTAGATAATAATACAGCTTTAGATCGGCTTTTCCCTTCCAAATAATATTTGTATTTATTTGATAAGTGGTAACTGTGTGTAACTTTAAAAGCAGTGATAAGGAACATGGGAGGAGGTCTACTGTAGGAGGAGATGAGTCTCAGTTTTATACATGCCACTTGCTGCTATGTTTTAAGCAGACTTAAATAATCTAACCCTTTAATTAAAAATAAGGTTCTGGTCTTATTTTGTTTATAAAGTGCATGCCATTCTTGTGTGACCCTCAACACAGGATTTGATCATTCCAGGCTCAAAGTATTAGTAGTGCCACCATCAGCAATAATCATGATATAAGAGCAGCTATGTGCACTTACAAACAACGTTCACTGGAGCAGTGGAAGCTCTGTTTGGTTGTGGGTACTTGTGTTGTTGTGGAGCATTTCCTTTAACAAAGTATAGATAGCCTACAGTAATGTCATTGCTGTAACTTGCTATCTGGAATGTGATGCTGTTGCTGCAGGGTGAACTATGAGTATCATATTATAGTATAATGGATGTCTTGTAGCCCCCCCACCCAAAATCACCACCAGCCGCTACTGGTATCGTTTTATTTCAAAGAGGTAGAGCAGGCCCCGCACACCAAAAATGGTTAGAGATACTTTATTACAAAATGTACAACGTTTCGATCCGTGTGGATCTTCAGGTCATTTGAGCCTGCACACTTGTTAACTTCCTTATAATATTCAAGGTAATTAAAAAGAAGGTACAGTCATCTACGCCATTTTCGCTATTCAGCAATTCCAGCCGGCAGATTCGTCACACTGGGAGGCAAAATATTTTTCGTAATTGTAATTACTTAAAGGTATTTTTTACTCACTACATTTGCGCTGATAAGAGCAATGGTCACCATCTAAGAGCAGCCACCAAGTTTGTGGCCTTTAGTATGCTGGGAACTGGAGTTATGGCTGTTTAAAGCCTGGCAAACAGGAACACAGCGGGGGTGGGGCTTAAAAATGAAGCCTGTCCCTATAGGGCATAGCAGTGGCGGCCATTTCCTGGTTCCACTTCAAAATACTCAATGCATTTTTTCCATTGACATATCCAAAAATATTTATATCAATTATTATAAGCCTAGAATCAAGCCATCCAGGGTCCTGGTGAATCATGACCATAAAACGTTTGATTCTGTGATTTTTTTTTTTTGAAAACGGCAAAACAAAGGGTATTTATTAAATATAGTATATCATATAATTTAAAATAAAATAAAATAAAATCACAGAAAAATGTTTAATGGTCATGATTCACCTGGACCCTGGATGGCTTGATTCTAGGCTTAAATTAATTGATATAAATATTTTTGGAAATGTCAATGGGAAAAATGCATTGAGTATTTTGAAGTGGAACCAGGAAATGGTCGCAACTGCTATGCCCTATTGGCCGTCTAAGAGCACCTGCTAAGTTTGGGAAGTTAAGCAGTCTGGGAACTGGAGTTATGGCTGTTTAAACCCCAGCCAATAGGAAAACAGATTGGGCGGAGCAATGATGCTTTAGTGTGTGTGTGTGTGTGTGTGTGTGTGTGTGTGTGTGTGTGTGTGTGTGTGTGTGTGTGTGTGTGTGTGTGTGTGTGTGTGTGTGTGTGTGCGCGTGCGCACGGGTGCAGTACGTTAGTCCGACAGCGCATTCCTCCGACAGCGCAGCGCTCCGACGTTTCAATACTAAACCCGAACCAAACCCGCACCCTAACCCTAACCGCACGCGGATGCCACATAGTCGGAGAAAAGGTCTGTCGGATTATCGCATGCCTCCCAGTGCGCACACACACACACACACATGTGCGCGCCAACAAGTGAAGCGGCTGGCACCGCTAAAAAACACAGTAAAAGCGGTGGTCAGTTCATCATAGAGAATGCCTTCTTGTCTCCCTCCTCTTTAGCGTTCACCGGCTTTGAGACGAGCAATCAGTATGATATCAAGAACACCTTGGGCCAGAAGATCTACAAGGCCAAGGAGAAGAATGACTGCTGCAACAGGAACTGCTGCGGCTCGCGGCGGAGCTTTGACATGAAGATCAAGGATAACATGGACAGAGAGGTCATCCGCCTCATAAGACCCTTCCGCTGCGACTCCTGCTGGCGTCCCTGCTGCCTGCAAGTGGTGTGTGTGTGAGTGTGGGCTGTGATTAATTTAGGCCATAAAAGGTAAAATAAGGCAATAACTAGGCTGATACCCTTTTGAAACGATTCTCGTTTGGCACGATGCCTGTGGGGAAGTACCCGTTGTCAGAGTACTTAGTTCAGAATTATCATAGTACTTGGAGGCCAGTCTATGACTTCAGTACTATGATGTCATCATGTTGACATAAGGGATCTCTATATATGGCCATAAAGGGGACACGGACAGACAGGCACACAGAGATCCTTGGATTTTAGTTTCTGGCCAGCCACTCGTCCGACCAAGTTCCCACATGGAATAACACACCCCTTGGGTCCTCGTTCAATTACTTGAATTTACTGCCTTTTGATCATTTAATTGTTTCACCCCATGTGTGTGTAGGGTGTGTGAGAGAAAGGTAACAAAGTCACTGAGTCATAGGTACATTGAGCATGCCTGGAGTAATAATACATAATTCAATTGTGTATTCAGCGCCAACCCTGCCCTGACTATTCATTACTGTTATGCCTGGACAAACACTTATATCCGAGTCCTGAGTCCAAATATTTGACTTGATTGTTGTGGTTCTGATGATGAGGTTCAAAGATAATGTTTTAATAGTTCAGACCCGCAATATAATGACCCTGTTAACAGTTGCTAACTAAAGTATTATTTGTTAATGGCGTCCATCTGGAGCAACGCGTCGCTTTGTGAGCTTGTAGATCGGCTATTTTTAGCGGTACCAGCCCCTCTACATTTGACCGTGTGTGTTTGCGTGTCCGTCCGTCCGTCCGTCCGTCCGAGCACGGCATAAGCAGCTGCAGCACAAACAGGACACAGTGCAACACATGTGCCACTTAAAGACACGCACCCACACACACACACACACACACACACACACACACACACACACACACACACACACACACACACACACACTCTAAAACGATCGATCTGCAATGTGAGTAAAAATTATTAAAAGTAAATAGAGTACAATACTTTAAAGTAAATACATTGAGTAACAATACTTAAGAGTACTTAAATTGAGTAAAAATACTCAGTAGTACTCAAATGAGTAAAAATACTTTAAGGTTGTTAAAATGAGTAAAAATACTTAAACATAGTTAAAATGAGTAAAAATACTTAAAAGTTGATAAAAACTGTACAAATACTCTTTTAGTACCGCCTCAATACCTGCACCCACACATCAAATAGAGTAGTACCGTCTGAATGCCAGCGCCCACACACCAAATAGATTTTTACCGCCTGAATGACAGCACACACTCATCAAACAGAGTAGGCACCACTTACTCACACTGGGTGTGATTTTTTAAAAGAGTTTGAGCATTTTAAAACATTTTTGACCAAAATACAGACACTAGGGTTAAAGTGCTTGATCATTTCATGACTTTACAGATACATTAAGACCTTTCTTTGTGTTACTGTTACAGTATGTTGGAGTACTATTTGGCTGTGTGAGGAGGCTCTGGCTCACTGAGTCTCGTTTACAATAGTGACCTCGTCAGGCAGGGTTTTGTTGAGACTGAATGACTCTTTGTCAGTCCAACCTGTCACCTGGACTGGCCCGACAGGCTGCTGTCCCTTTATGTCTGAGTCCTTTCTCTGTCTGGTTGTCTCTATTAAATGACACCGTTGGCAGACCACAACACAGGACATCCCAAGCTTCTCCCCTGACTTGAATGTATTTCATGGTTGTTTTTACCAGCTAACAACGGAAGTCATGCACAGCGCTGCTAGGATCCTGACGAGAGTGCGCAAATACGAGCACATCATCCCCATTCTCAAATCAATTCAATTCAATTCAATTCAATTCAATTCAATTCAAAGGGCTTTATTGGCATGAGAAAACATATGTTTACATTGCCAAAGCAAAAAGCACAATACAACAATACAGCAATACAATCAAAACAAAAAATATGTACATTTGAAAGTCAGAATCTTCAATAGATCAATTTCTATGTACCAAGATCACTGGGTGCAGGTATAGTGCAGGAATATCCACAATGATTAGTCTTTAGGGTGGTTGTGTTCCGTTTGATATCCTTCTCCTATCACAGCAACTCACAAATATTGCTGCTGTGTTTGCACATTGTTGTACTTCGCCAAGCAGATATGGGAGTTTTTTGTCATTGGTCATGTTTTCAAAATCTCTGTGTGTGGTTGTAATCTGTGGGAAGTATGTGTCTCTGATGTCTTGGTACAATGAACAGACGGTTAGGAAGTGTAGCTCGGTTTCCACTTCCTTTTGTGTGCAGTGGGTGCATAGTCTGTCTTCTCTCGGGATACAGGTCTGCCTGTGACGACCTTTCTCGATCGCAAGACTGTGCTCACTGAGTCTGTACCTAGTTAAGATTTTTCTTTGTTTTGGGTCGGTCACGGTGCTCATTCCGCTGCATATTCTCTGTTTAGGGCCAGATAGCATTCTAGTTTACTCTGCTTTTGTGTTGCTTCTTTCCAATGTGTCAGGTAGTTTTCCTTTTGCTGTTTTATAATTTTGTTTGGTCCGATGGGTTTTCTATCTCGTGGCTCTGTTTGTGTTTGTGCCCGGAGTTCCATGGCCAGCTGGCTGAGGGGGCATCTCTCTAGAGTTTCGCTGTGTGTGAGTGCTTTGTTATGGAGTGCATCTAGGTCGCTTTCTTTTAGGTGGTTGTAGAACTTAAGTGCTCTCTTTTTTATTTTGATTATAAGTGGGTATCGTCCTAATTCTGCCCTGCATGCA
This sequence comes from Gymnoscopelus microlampas, assembly GCF_963454915.1. Taxonomy (NCBI): domain Eukaryota; kingdom Metazoa; phylum Chordata; class Actinopteri; order Myctophiformes; family Myctophidae; genus Gymnoscopelus; species Gymnoscopelus microlampas. The sequence continues at coordinate 50,734,408 of NC_139940.1, read as the reverse complement.
TTATTTGGTGTTTTTCGCTGGGTACGGAGAATGGATTTGCAGAATTCTGTGTGTAGGGTCTCGGTTTGGTGTTTATCCCATTTTTCAAGGTCATGGTTTGCTAATGGTCCCCAGATCTCACAACCATAGAGGGAAATTGGTTCTATCACAAAGTCCAGTATTTTAAGCCAAATCACTGCACTGGCATCTTATCCCGGACAGAATACAAAATCACCCTGTTAACCCACCAGTGCATCTACGGAAATGCCCCCCCCCCCCCTACCTCAAGGAATTGATTGAACCACAGACCGCCACGCGCAGCCTCCGCTCCGGAAACACCAACAAAATTAAGGAGCGGCACACCAACCTCCGCACTATGGGAGACCGAGCATTCTATGCAGCTGCCCCCCCGGCTGTGGAACTCACTCCCAGACCATCTCAGACACTTTTAAGAGAGCACTAAAAACTTACCATTTTAACAAAGCATTTGGTTAGCTTTTTAAGCCGGTTTAATAACCCTGCCTCTCCTTTTTAAACCTGTTTTTAAACATGTTTTAACCTGTTTTAGACTTTTGATTATCTTGCAAATGGTTTTCTTTATCTTGTTTTATTATGTACTGTAGCACTTTGAGGTTTGTTTCAAATGTAAAGTGCAATACAAATACAATTATTTATTATTATTATTATTATTCATGTGAAGCATGTTACCTATGTGATGGCAGCAGTTCCTAGGACACCGGCTTCGAATGCTATCAATGCATTGAATGGGAGATTATCACGTTTTATCAGACCTTTGAATGGGCGAGTAGGCGACGAGTAGGCGCGATTTAAACCTACCCGCGATTTGTCAGACCATTCATGGGGCGTAATCAGGAGCTACTGACCTACTTGGAGGCGGAGCAGTCCCCACAACAATATTTACGATTCTGTGCCTATCGGTACATAACTCGAACGGCGCTGAGTAGGCACAGGCGAACGTCACACCGTTCAGGACAGCAACTCGGTCGCTTTAGCTCCCTCGGTGGTCCTTCACGGGGTGACAGCTCGCCTGTGACTGCGCGCCTCCGTCATGGTCCGAAACCAAAACCAAAACCGAAACTGAACTAGAAACTGAACTGAAGTCATCTCCGTTGGTAGGTCAGTATGTCTTGATAACACCCAATGAATGGTCTGATAAATCGCGGGTAGGTCAGTATGTCGACTATTTCGCCCATTCAAAGGTCTAATAAGAGGTGATAATGTCCCATTCAATGCATTGATAGCATCCAAATCAGGTGCGTAAACAGACATTGGTTCACTTGTCACTCATCCGAGCTGCTCCATGTGACACAGTGTGTAAATTCATGTCTATTTATAGTCACCTTGTCGGAGACGGAGAATAGTTTTAGTGTTCTGGGATGACTCTCTATTTTTGCTTTTATACACATGGCTACAATGGGCGAATAGAATATCACGTGTACTTATTTTTTTCCCTCCCTTAGTCATAAGGGCAATCCCCCATGTGTAGTCACTGCTGACCCCTACTGATGGTCTTAGGGAGGGTGTATCTTCCGATACACATGACTGCTTCTTTTCACCTGACAGTGAGGATCTTTACCGGGAGGGCTTAACGTGTGCAGAGAAACACTCTAGCCCTGTTCACACTATTATGGATATTTTGGATATTTATTTTGCAAAACTCACAAAAACTGAGATTTTTGTAAATATTTAAAGCATTTTCAGATTTTAAAATCAGTGTCAGTGGAACCTTATAGACATGTAAAACAGAGATTTAGAGAAACGATGATGTCACAGCTGAATCCGTGCGTACCCATTATTGCTTGCGCCTGGAAACTACAACAATACGAGTTGTGTACGTTTGGTTAGCAGTGTTACAGGTTAGCAGGAGTTACAAGTTTGTAACTTCACTGGCGAGCAAAGGCGACTGCTGCACTCTTTCTCTCTCTTTTTTAAAATATGATTTTCTATTGTTATGATTATTATTATTGCCTATGCTGCTCAGCTGCATTGTCTGAAGGAGCTGAACAAAAATAAGTTTTACTCTATGTACTCTAGTGTTTTACTTTATGTACCTAAACACAAGATGTAACAATAAAACACAACCTTGAACCTTGAATATTACTTGGTTCACTGCGTCCACTGTTTTGGGGTTAGGGTTAGGGTGCGGGTTTGGTTCGGGTTTAGTATTGAAACGTCGGAGCGCTGCGCTGTCGGAGGAATGCGCTGTCGGACTAACGTACTGCACCCACAACAGACTAACGGAGCCTTCCCCTTCTATTTTCTTTGGTCCGGGTGACGATCAGTCATCGTATTAGTGTATCACATCGTTTAAACGGCGACGTCACATCCGGTTGATGACGTAATGACTGTTTGTTTCATAGAGGGGGGGGGGGAGGGGGGGGGGGGGGGGGGGGGGGGCGAGTCATCGGGGTGATCAAGCTGTCATCTACTGCTCTCTACTGGTAGAATTGTGCTATTAGTTTAAACTTGCAGTGAGAGAATTTATTTGAATGGAAAATGACAAAATATAAAAATTAAAAAACACGCAAATCGCTGGCAATGGGGGAGTACTTTATGAAAATACTCTGGCAGTCAAAATTAATGTCCAACAGATGCAACGGTTTTGGAGTAGCTCTATCCGTGATCTCCCCCTTCACTGTAGCTGGGAGCAGGCCTTGAATTCCGTCATTTTAGGGGCAAGGCCACCAAATGCCAGGGCAGGAAGGCCATAAAAAAAACAATGAAATGTGATAGAACTTGCACTAATAATGACTTAAGTTGATTTTTCACTATTTAAAATATAGTATTTCTTAAATATTAAAAATTACATCTTGTAGATTGGCTATTTTCACCATTCTTTTTTCATTTTTATTTATTTATTTAGAGTAGCCAATTCTTTTTTTACCCCTTTTTCTCCCCAATTTAGTTGTTATGCCAACTGATTCCTCCCCACACACATTTCTGTGTCACTGCTGTGCATCCAACTGCCAGTGAGGAGCCCCCACCAGGAGGACATAGAGCCTTCGTCCTACTCCTCTCGCCCAACACTCCTCAGCATACATGTCTGTGTGTATCCATGCTAAATTGCACATATGCTTTTGTGTGCGTGTGCGTGTGTGCGTGTGTGTGTGTGTGTGTGTGTGTGTGTGTGTGTGTGTGTGTGTGTGTGTGTGTGTGTGTATTGTAGATGGAGGTGCAAGCACCACTGGGCACCACCATAGGCTATGTGAAACAGGACTGGCACCCCTTTGTGCCGCACTTCTCCATCCAGGATTCCAACAAGAAAACCCTGATGAAGCTGGAAGGGCCCTGCTGCTCCTGCAACTGCTGTGGGGATGTCAATTTTGAGGTGAGGAATATGGGTTGGTATGAGCTCCTTTTTGTATGATGTACTGTCTTTTGCAAACTTGCTCAGTCTGAATAGATGACATAAAACAAAGCTAATCTTGTTCTCTCTGGACCCTAACAAAAAGAGCTATTGTCTGTCTCTTCATACTTAAATAACACTGCAGTGCTACGATAGTGGGTGACAACTTTGTTGTGGAAAAATGTGTCCTTGTGCATCCTCTGCAGCTAAAGGGGAAATATGGTGGCACGCCCATTGGTCGCATTAGCAAACAGTGGGGCGGCCTTCTGGAAGAGGTCTTCACAGACACTGACAACTTTGGCATCCAGTTCCCTCTGGACATGGACGTCAAAATGAAGGCCGTGCTCATGGGAGCCTGCTTCCTCATTGTAAGTCTGCGTGTTGTTTTTAACCACATGAACCTTAACGTAGGGACCTTAAGGTTCCTACCATGTCATTCTGGCCATGTCATAATAGGCAAACATTTGCTATTTTTGGCAAAGAGATTTGTTGTAGAGTGAAAAAGGAGGGGACCAAGCACAGACCCTTGGAGGACCCCAATTATAATGGGCTTAAGTGGTAAAACAATATCTTTTGAGTGATATTTGTAATCTTGGGATTTTGCCGTTTGGGCCTGTTTATCCAAGAACTATAGAATCTGTGTTAAAAAATGCAGACCATTTTCTGATGCCTGTTCTTCTCATTTCTTCTTCATTTTCACCCTGCAGGACTTCATGTTTTTCGAAAAGGTTGGGGATTGTGGATTGATTGACCTACTTGATTGACATCCTCCCGGTCCTAGTTCCCAACACAACAGTTCCGCCCCATCTTCTAGCCCTCATTCCATCGGGCTTGGACCAAAACTCACAGGCTCAATACACAACGTCATGACCATTAAACAAACCCAGGCTGTATGTACACCCCACATTAACAATATTAACATCATCATCACACACAGACCTCACAAGCCGCTGTTACTATTAAATAGAAGGTCACACCTGGAAAATGTCTTTTCATTGACTCACTCCATCTCTACATCTTTGGAACGGCCCCCACAACCACAGCCCGATACCTTACCAGTTAAATTTTCCCTATTCAGTGATCAGTCATTAAGGTATAAGACGTTTATTTTAAATAATAATTTTGTATCTCGCCAACTTCATTTTTACATTTTTGACCGAAACATGGCTACATACTGGTGAACTTTCTCCACTTGGTGACCTCTGCCCTCCCCACTGTAGCGTTTTTAATGCACCAAGGTCCAGTCGAGGTGGTGGTTTAGCCATTGTTTTTAAGGAGACTTTTAAATGTAAACTATTACCAATTGATAGATTTTTATCCTTTGAAGTACAGCTGCTTAAAATTAATTTTACCACCCCTATTTTATGCACCCTTGTTTACAGACCACCAAAGTCAAATGGCAATTTTATAGAAGAATTCTCTGACCTGCTCTCTTTTATGGCGTCTCGCTCAGAATATCTGCTGATCGTAGGTGATCTAAATATACATGTCTGCTGACCAGAAAGACCTATGGTCAAGGACTTTTTTTCATATAATGGACTCTTTTAATCTGGTACAATCTGTGTCTGGGCCTACGCATGATAAGGGCCACACATTGGACCTAGTTTTATCAACTGGCCTGCCCATTTCCAACACTGACATGTTTAAGATTGGTGTCTCTGACCACTGTATGATTGTGTTTGAATCCATGTTGCCGTGTCCTCCCTCTCCTCCCTCTCAGTCACACTATCTCGCCCGCTCTATCAACCCAGCCACAGCCACAAAATTCTCCAACACACTCATGCGCTCCCACTCATCTCTTATCTCCGACGCCCTTATTTCACCTATTAACACAGAGAACCTAGTTTCATTTTTCCACTCAATCAGCTCAAACACACTGGACATTGTAGCTCCTTTAAAATCCGTTAGACGCAAGCCTGATACAGGTACACCGTGGCTAAATGAGACCTCTCGCACCTTAACACAGGCCTGTAGGCAGGCAGAAAGAAAATGGAAAAAAGATAAACTGCAGATCTCCTATGAAATCCTCAATACATGTCTAAAGACTTATCAAACCTCAGTAGACAGCCAAGTCATAATATTATGCTGACCTAATAAACACATATTCCCATCGACCCCAAATACTCTTCAAAACCATAAACACTATTTTAAACCCCGCCGCCTCCGTTGCTACTACTCCCGCTCCCGATTTTAACACATTTGAGAAGTTTTGAATTTTTTTTACAGACAAAATTAATAATATCAGAGCACTCATCTTACCTCCAGCTTCTTATCACTCGGTAATCCATTTCTCATCAAGCCATTTTCGGGACTTCCTTCCTGTGTCTTCCTCCTACCTGTCGGAGGTGGTCTCCCACTTAAAACCCACCTCCTGCCCCTCTGACAGTATTCCCTCTCGCCTCTTCAAGGAGGTTTTCATCACCATCTGTCCCCTCATTCTGGCCATCATCACCAGTCTGGAAACGGGAATCGTCCCCTCCAGTTTTAAGCATGCCACCATTCAGCCATTACTCAAAAAAATCAGGCCTTGACCCTAATGATCATAACTACAGACCCATCTCTAAGCTGCCATTCCTCTCTAAAATTCTAGAAAAAGTTGTTTTCTCACAGGTCTCATTGTACCTAAATTCTTTCACTATCCTGGACAAATTCCAATCTGGTTTCAGAACCCGACATAGCACAGAATCTGCACTGCTAAAAGTTTATAATGACATTGTTTTAACTGTTGACAACGGATCCTGTGCCATTTTAATCCTCCTTGACCTTAGCGCAGCTTTTGATACGATTAATCACACTATTCTTTTAAAACACTTGGAGGATGAGGTTGGTTTTAAGGGTACAGTTTTAAACTGGTTCGCCTTGGTAATTGCCCCTCATCCTCAGCCCCCATTACATGCGGCATCCCTCAAGGATCAATCTTAGGACCTCTACTGTTCTCTCTGTACATGCTCCCCATTGGCGCCATCTTCAATAAGTACAACATCAATTACCATTGTTATGCTGACGACACACAATTTTATGTACCAGCCACACCCGAAAATACCAGCTCACTTACTAATCTTTTTAACTGCCTGGAAGACATAAAAAGCTGGATGGCAGCTAATTACCTCCAGCTAAATGAAAACAAAACTGAGGTAATCATCTTTGGCCCTCCAACCTCAACCGCTCGTCTCTCCCATGCACTTGGCCCCCTTCAGGCAAATTCAAACGGCTCAAGAAAAAACGTAGGTGTCTTCTTTGACTCAGCCCTTAATTTTTTATTTTATTTTTTTATATAATTTTTATTAGGGAATTCAGTTCAGGTATCACAGACAGGTGCATAATATGCATGTACAGTTATATTTATATCCCCTTTTTTTGGCATTTTTACCCGGCATCGTCTCTGTATAACAAACAACAACCCAAAAAAAAGAAAAGAAAATTATATATATATATAATCATACAGGTACTCACAGACTTGAAATGTAATTTTAAAAAAAGTTTAAAAAAGTAGCAATGAAAATTACTGGGGAGTGTGTACACTGTTGATAGAAATAAGTAAAATTTAGCAAAAAGATTGAAAGAAAGTTAAAGAGAGAAAGGGGGAAAAGAAGAAAAAGGAGAGAGAAAGGGGGGAGGGACAGGGGGAAGGGAAGGTTGGTAGGGTGGGGGGGGGACTCAGTCAGGGGGCAGAGTTTGTAGTGCGTTGAAATAAGTAATAAATGGATCCCATTTATTGGAAAACATAGCGGATTTGCCCTTTACGGAATATTTTATCTTTTCCAACTTAATATAATACATAACGTCTCTGAGCCACATGGACGTGGATGGAGCTTTAGACGATTTCCATAATAGTAAAATACAACGTCTCGCCAATAAAGATGTGAAAGCTAGTACATCTGATTATATGGAATTGGTCCGAGTACCACAACCACTTGTGACCCCAAATATGGCTTTTAGGGGGTTCTTATTTATTTCGAGACCCAAAACCTTGGACAGAGTGTCGAAGTAATCATTCCAAAATGTATTAAGTTTGGAGCAGAAATAAAACATATGACTCAGGTTACATGGTGAGGAGTGGCATCTTTCACATTGGTCTACTATGGATGGGAACATTTTTGATAGTCTAGTTTTGGAAAAGTGAACCCTGTGTAATACCTTAAACTGTATAAGTTCTAGCCTTGCACATGGTGTGCTTGATCCGATTTGGTGTAATGCTTTGTCCCACCACTGGTCTCCAAAGTTTGTTAGGGGTGCTCCCAGCTCCTCTTCCCAAGATCTCCGTGCCTTAACTATAGGTTGATCGTCAAAGGTCATAAGTTTGTTGTATATTTTAGAGATAAGTGAATCCTGGTGGGGTTTAAATGTAAGAAAGTCATCCCAACACTGTTTAGGCGGTAGCGAAGGGTAGGAAGGAAAAAGAGCTGTAGCACTGTGTCTGACTTGAAAATAACGAAACAGATGTGATGTAGGTAGGTTATAATCTGAAGCTAGATCTGAGAAACTATAAAAGCATCCATTTTTATAAAGGTCTCTAAAAAACGTAATGCCTGTGTTCTGCCAAAATGTATAAAATGTATTGACTAGTGATGGGGGGAACTGGTGGTTGCGCACTAAGGGCATCAAAGTGGAAGCTGACTTGAACTTGAAATGGCGCCTGAATTGAAGCCAGATTTTAAGAGTGGATCGTACCACTGGGTTGGTTGTAAAGGTAGAGGAATTAAATGCCCTTAATTTTAATAAACAAGTTAGTAGTGTTGTTAAGGGCAGTTTTACCAGCTCAGAACCATAGCCAAACTAAACCCCATTTTAATACACACCGACCTAGTCACAATAACCCATGCTTTTATCACCTCTCGTTTGGACTACTGTAATTCCCTATATCTGGGGTTACCCCAGTCCACCATCTCCCGGCTACAGTTGGTTCAAAATTCAGCTGCTAGACTTATCACTGGAACTAAGAAACGAGAACATATGACCCCTGCGCTGGCTCAACTGCACTGGTTACCAGTAAAATATAGAATTGATTTTAAAGCATTGCTCTTTGTTTTTAAAGCTCTCAATGGCCTAGCCCCTCCATACATTTTTGATCTGCTACATAAACCTCCTGCCACTATGTTACTTAGATCATCCACCCAGAAACTCCTTTCAGTTCCCCAAACAAACCTCATTACCAAAGGTGACCGGGCTTTCTCCGTGGCTGCACCTATACTCTGGAATAATCTCCCTTTTCACATCAAGATAAGTCCCACCATTGAGATTTTTAAATCCAAACTGAAGACCCACTTTTTCACTCTTGCTTTTAACATACAGTAGATTGAGGTCATTGTCTGTTGTTTATTTGTCCCTGCCTTGTTTTTATTTGTTTTGTTCTGTTATTACTGTTGCTACTGCACTTTGTCTTTATGCCTTTTACTCTGCTTTGTAAATAGACTAAGGTCTATTTGTTCTTTGTTTGGAAAGCACTTTGGGTTAGCTGCTGTTGTTTTTAAATGTGCTATATAAATAAACTTGACTTGATTGATTGATGTACTTTATTTAGTAAGACATGAGAACAACAGTACATGGAAGTACAAATTCACAAGACAAGGTCTACTAAACTGGAAGACTCATTAAGCACTGAGCTTGCAGATGAGATCCGCATGCACACAAATCAAAATCAGGATGATCTATGAACCAGATTTTGTTTTGTTTTGTTTTTTTGTTAATCGTCAATGAACAATACCAGTATAGCTCATAGATCATACATCCGAGCCACAGATTACAAAAAAAGATAACCACATCGTTTTGTGTAATATTTTATTATTATACTACTTTGATTTTTGCCAAATGTCTCAACTATCTGCATTACTCTCATTCCTTTTATTCTGTCTGGTGATGTTCTTCGTCGGTTATATGAAAGTATCTGAAAGACATTGAGTGCAATATGATAGTAGATATATGAGATGTATTAATTGCATTGTTGTACACAATTGCCATGTGGTTTAGATAGGAGAATAATATACTTAGCCATAGAGGGAAAGACAGGGTAAAGGGAGTAGAAGAAATATGTTCAGGAAAGGAAAGGTAATTAATGTAGGCTATACATGTATGTTGAAAATATTGTCACAGTGCTCTTTCTCTGCCTCTTTTATTTCCATCCTTGCCTATTAGTACTGTACTGTTGTTGTTGTTGTTGTTGTTGTTGTAGTTGTTTTACAATGTATAAAAAATGTAAAAGACAAAATCACATGTGCATAAGTATTGACCCCCTTTGCTATGACACTCAAAGTTGAGCTGAGTTGCATTCTGTTTCCACTGATCATCTGGGATGTTTCTATAACTTGATTGGAGTCTGCCTATGGTAAATTAAATTGATTTGACATAAAGGGTTAGGGTTAGGGTTAGGCACAGATCTGGGGAATGTTACCAAAAAAACTTTCCACGGCCTTGAAGGACCCAACAAACACAGTGGTCTCCATCATTCGTAAATGCAAGAAGTTTGCAACCACCAGGACTCTTCCTAGAGCTGGTCACCTGGCCAAACTGAGCAATTGGGGGAGATGGGTCTTGGGGAGATGACCAAGAACCCAATGGTCACTCTGAATATTCCCACAGCATGATGCTGCGACCGGGTGCATTTCTCCTTTCCGACATGTCGCCTTTCCGACGTTGACGAACCCTATACCTAACCCTAACCCTAACCCTAACCGCACGCGGAAGCCACTAGTCGGAGTGGTGAGATGTCGGAATGGAGAGTGAACACCGCTGCGACCACCATGCTTCCCTGTAGGGATGGTGTTGGCCAGGTGATGAGCGCTGCCTGGTTTAATTTGTTTTATACATTTGCAAAAAATATATATATATTTTGTCATTATGGGGTATAGTTTGGAGAATGATGAGTAAAAAAAAATGTAATATATTTTTGAATAAGGCTGTAACAACAAAATGTGGAAAAAGTGATGGGGGGTCAATACTTCCGCAAGGCACTGTACTTGTTTTGCTTTGATGTAATAATAAAGAAACCTGAACCTTGAAATTAAAAATTACAAATACAAAAAAAACTTCAATATGAATATCAACATCAACCTTAACAGTTACTTTTCTTTGAAATGACAACCACATAAAGCACTTGATATAATATATAGACACATCTAATTGTGTATGTACCACAGACTTCAATATCAATTTCAACAGATTATTTTTATTTGAAATTGAATTAAATTAAACATAACTATAAGTCATAACTAAAACTAACTATCCTAACCAGAAAGTACTGTTCCTGATGAAACAGTGTGGGATCGCTAAGAATGTTGATGGTATTGAGTATTGATAGTTTTTTAAGTGTTAAAGGTGTTAAAGTATTAGTAGTGTTAAAGGTTTGAAAAGTTTAAGGTTCTAAAGGTTTGAAAGGTTTAAGATTCTAAAGGTTTGAAAAGTTTGAAAAGTTTGAAAAGTTTGAAAAGTTTGAAAAGTTTGAAAAGTTTGAAAAGTTTGAAAGGTTTGAAAGGTTCTAAAGGTTTAAAAGGTTTGAAAGGTTTGAAAGGTCTACGGTTATAAAAGTTTGAAAGGTGTTAAAGGTTTGAAAGGTGTTAAAGTATTAGTAGTGTTAAAAGTTTTGGACACCTCTGTGGTCTTTGGCAAATAGGGCTACGCGGCGAACAGGGCCACAGGTTCAAGTCCCGTCTCTGCAAGCAAGGCCACAGGATCAAGTCTAGCCTAGGGAGGCACGAACCAATACTCATCGATGTACTCAGTACAGTGGGGGCGGGGAGCAGTGTTGCTCCCTGCTGTTTCCTGACAGTTAAGTTGGGGGGTTATGTCAACAAAAAGCACACCCACCTGACCTTTTATGTAACAATGTCAATTAGGTGAGGTCACTTCCTAAACTGAACTCCTCCCTCCTCACTGTTTGGTGTTGCTGTGATATGCTGTGGCTGCTGTTCGGATGTGAAGTAACTTTCTGGTTTAATCGGGTGCCAACACATAGAGAGACAATAGGTGAAATGCTGTAATCAACAGGTATACTGAATGAAGCCTAGTCCCTCCACGTGCCAGAGCCTCTCCTCTCCCCCAGCCCCGACAGAGTAGTTCCGATGAAGCGGATTGAGTGGCTCTGTCATTCCCTAAGAGGACTGACCGTGGGTAGCTACTGGGACGCAAGTCGGGGCTTGATCAACCCTGGCTGGGTCACCTGGGCAAGGGTGTATGTTGCGAGACCCGAAACACCCGTTGACCTCAGGCTACAACACTGATGATACGTCCCAGTTGCATCCATGTGATGTTTATGTGGTACAACTCTCTGGAGATATCCTTAATTATGAAAAAATATAAAGGTTTACAATAATATTTAACAGTGCAAGCTCTACTATAAGCAGTGACTTATTCAAAATGATGTACAGTTGGGACAGTTGATTTTATATTGACTATCATTCTTCACTTATGTATTTTTTTATTTAATTATTTTTATGATACATTCACATTTGTAAAAAGAAATAGGGTGTTATATAAACTTATTTTTTGCATTATAATATTGTCTATATATGTAGCAGATCGACAACATACTGTACTATATGAGTACATATAGTATCAGGGGCCGGACAAAATAAGCTTTCGCTTCTCTCTGTCCCTTCTTATTTATTTATTAGTTAGTTTAGTTATTGTGCTGATGATGTATGGAGTTTTCTGTACTGTTTTATTTTAGATAGACCAAATCAAATCAAAAATCGAAATCTTACAGGGGTAGAAGGTAAATAGGTGGTTAATTACACAGTATTTTTCATGATTTCAAGTATCCAGTACTGTATCCATTATCATAGCATTATGATGCTAGCACAGAGATCGCCATATCGTCCTTGTGGGGTGGAAACCTCATATGTCCAAAACTGTTACTTTTCAGGATTCAAGCAAGCTCAAAACGTGTCGCTTTTTGCCGTTATTTGAGCTCGCCGATCTGCTACTTTTGATACTTTGGTGTGACGCTGTACTGTAGTATGATCAAGTAGGGCATTACGAAAAACACAGAAAGTTAGAATATGGAGATTGAGGTTTCTGCCCGACAGCAACGATATATTAAGTAGGTATTAAAAAAATCATCAACTACAGATGGTATAGCGGCACAAACGAGACGCAAAACCTGCCTGATCCATGAAGCTGATGGTTGGGCATGACAATCAGGGAAACCGATGCCTGTGGACACAGACAGAGCGACTAACATTCCTGGATTTTTGGTTCTGGACATCCAGCTTTAAAGTCTTACTTGAATAACTTTTCCTGCTGCAATAAGGACTGTGAACAAGACTTAAACTTAGGACTGACAACACTGAAACTGTCAGGTTCTGTGTCAGGAGAGCAGGGAGGAGGAAACACATGCAGATTGAAGCAGGCAAACAGGAACCGTTTAAATGTAGTTTATTGCAACAACATTAGCCAATTGGCAGGCAAACAAGACCACAGGGCAATGCAGAGATAGTGGCCCAAACAGGCATTAAATGATCAAACATTAGCCTATTGACAGGCAAACAAGACCACAGGGCAATGCAGAGATAGGCCCAAAACAGGCATTAAATGATCAAACAGGTCATTTTAACAGGCTGAAAAACAAGGCTGTAGCTCTTAAGACAAACACACACAAAAATGTGTCAGAGGAGTGAACTAGAGAGCAGGCATGTACAGTATACAGGGGAGCTGAGGGTGAATTGGGCACAGGAGAGCTGGGTGTGACTCACAGCTGTCTGGAAGCAGGAAGAGACACTGAGGCCATCTAGTGGATGGATGGGGTAATAAAGGAAGCATGAGTGGAAACTAACCTCGCATCACCAGTCTTTCCACCTCGGAGGAAAGCCTGGTCTGGGTACAAACAGACATCTCCGTTTGCTGGCGTAAAACGGGTCGCTACGAAACGGAAGCTCTTGTTCCGGATCCGGCCATTTCTGTCTGTTACTCAATGAAAAGCGGAACACGGATGTGCTTTTTCCGGACCGGATCGCGTCCGTTTTATCCGTTTTTTTTTAACATGGGAGTGGATGGGACTTCCGGCCGTTCGGTCGGTCGCGAACGGACAAAAACGGACATGTCTGTTTGTACCCTATGCGTTACTAAAGACCCATATGATCCGGTCTAGGCCACGCCTACTGAAAAAAAAGAAGAAAAAAGAATCCTCTTTCCGGATTCTGCCCATCCGGTTTTGCGGTGCCGCTTTGTTTTGGTTCCCCAATCCCCATTTAGATGGAATAGAATTTCCCTGTGGGATAATACAGACGCTAAATAGTGTCCGGATAGTGCAAGCACATTTCCATCTAAAAAATAAGCTAAGCTAAAATCAAGGATTTTATTAGGACGGACCTATATTGGGGTGAGAGGTCTTTCCGGTTCTGCCCATCGGGCCACTTTTTTTTTTTTTACTTCCGCTCCCGACCGGATCATATACCCGAAAATGGAATGCTGCCCAGGCTAAGTGGAAACAAACTAACAAACGCAGTCTTGCATTTTTCAATTTGTTGCATACAGGCCTTCATTGTCTTTGTTGATAATGCTGTTTGGTTTTACATTTTTCATTCACACTTACTTCACTTTAGCCGTGTGGTCATTTAAGTGAAGTGAAAATAAGCTACCTTGCAATGTGTGTGTCCCTACTAGGGCTTTCCACAGCAAGAAAAACATATGTGGAACAACACAAAATTGTACAAGAAAACATATACAAAACACAAACACTTTAATTTAGTGTCAATGAACGACAAGCACCAAATCACTCCTGACTGATGGATCCATCCTTAAAAAAATCATTCATCCGGAGTTGAGCTCATAGATGATCCTTTTTATTTTTAGAGTTCAGAAACTGTCCTTACAGCTACCTTACAACAGACAAATAGCATGTGACTGCACTACTGCTGCCAATAAACTGTTAACGGTATGGTAACACTTTCTATGAAGTCCATGTCTATAATGCATTATAAACATTTAGTATGCAATGTATTACAAAGTGGTCATAACACACTATAAGAAATGTTATTATCCCTAACACATTATACTAATTTGATGAAGTATAGGATCAAGTACTATCACAGTTTATAATTTTTCGTTTTCGTTTTTATAAATGTCAAATATTATTTTGGAATATGAAATTATTATCATCTAAATTTAGAAGCCTCCCCTCATCTAACTACACCTTTTGAAATGGACTAATTAAGTTTTGGAACATGTCATGTCCATTTAGTAAGCCTTTGGCATTTCCTTTTTTCTTTCAGGGTAAAAGCCTCCTTTGTATTTTATTGTGAAAGGCTCACTTACAGACAGGATAAGGTTTTGCTTGAATAAGGTGACTTCACTTGAATTTTCAGGACAATGTTTGGTAGGGTTTAGGAGGCACACAGTTTTTGACCGCATTTATTTATAGAAAGGTTCAGTTTGTTTAGTATTGCGACATTTTTTGGAAACATATTTTTTCGATGAAAGACAATTCTTCTCAGAACCTTTTATTTGGAAATGAAGCGAGTCATGACACCCTGGGACTTTACCATGGAATAGAGGTTTGGACTTGCAATACCTCTACAAGTGCTTATAACTAATTATTATCAGCAGATCATAATGTATTTGTAGTTGACCTTATATTATGTCCTTGTAAAATGCTTTATAATGTTTTATGATTACTGTTATGAAGCATTATAAGCAATCAGCTCTTGGAATGCATTATACGTATGTTTATAATGCATACTTGGCTTCATAAACATTCTTACCAAAATTTCAGAAAAACTCTTAAGGCAAAAAAAAAGTAATCTACGGTGAAACTATTTACAATTTTATTTTATTTTTCACAAATAACAGCTTACTTGACCACACAGGTTCATCCTCCTTTGATGCGCAGAGAACCTTGGTAGCTGGACATCAAATATCTCACTCAGAGCAGTTTGATGGAGCCTGTGAAAGAGTTAAACAAATGTGATGCCAAAATGAAACAGGACATGTCAACATGCATTAAACTAACATTGAGTAGAAAGTCAAATGTTAGAAGTCATGTCTATTAACCCAAACAAGCTGGTTGTGCCTGTTTGTTTGTTTGCACTTTAAAACCCAGAGCACTAAAGGGAAGCACTATTGGCCGTTGATCACATTCCCACCAACTCGCAAACCTCCGTAATCTTCAAGAACAGAACACAGAGGGGGATTTGTCAACTGCAGTTTCAGCAGCTACATCCTCTTCTCTTTCGCTTTCACTCACTCGAGCCAAATTCCAATATTCAAACTTCCACCCTTGTGTCCTCAAAATGAGTCATTTCCTCGCACCTTAAGTCCCGCCTAATGACGAGGAGGCAGAAATGTGGGTGTTGGAATTTGGCTTCTGTCTCACCCAACACACACACCCACACACCACACCCACACACACTTTCACAGATATACTTCCTCAGCAAAAATTGGTATGCATGACAGGTTGTGTGTGGAAAATATTCATTTTAAAAAAGTGTGTTGTGTGTGTGGTGGTGGTGGGGGGGGGGGGGGGTGAAGAAAGGTAGAGAGAGCAGTTGATCTTTTAAATATTATTTTGGTCAGTTGCTAGTCTATGGAAGAAGATAAAACGTACTGGGGTCATGGTGGTCTTCAAGTTCCTCCTTTTTTTAATGGGGACGATCTTGGATTGTTCACAGTAGAAAGGCTTCTCTCTCCAGTATGGATGCACTGATGAGTTTTTGATGTTGTATACTGAGTAAAACACTTCCCACATGTATCACACCCAAAAGGCTTCTCTCCTCTGTGCATTCTCTTGTGGCTCATAAGGGTAGACATTTGAGTGAAGCTTCTCTCACATTGATCACAGCAGTAAGGCTTTTCTCCAGTGTGAATTCTCTTGTGTGACGTGAGGTGATGCATTTGAGTGAAACTTTCACCACACTGGTCACAGCAGTAAGGCTTCTCTCCAGTGTGAATTCTCTTGTGTGCCGTGAGGTGATGCATGTGAGTGAAGCTTCTCCCACACTGATCACAGCAGTAAGGCTTCTCTCCAGTGTGAATTTTATTGTGTTTCTTAAGGGCAGACATGTCGGCGAACTTTGTCCCACACTGCTCACAGCAGTAAGGCTTCTCTCCGGTGTGAATTCTCTTGTGTGACGTGAGGTGATGCATTTGAGTGAAACTTTCACCACACTGGTCACAGCAGTAAGGCTTCTCTCCAGTGTGAATTCTTTGATGTCTTTTGAGATTAGAAACTGAAGTGAAGCTTTTTTCACATTGGTCACAACAACAACGCCTTGGTTTAACTGAGGGCAGGGCAGGGCAGGTATCTGAGATAGAAAACATAGATAAGAGCCGGCTTCATATGTCAATCTGCCTTTTAGTTCAGACTTGTCTTTGCCGAAAATCCTCGATCTACAAGCTCAAAATGTGTGACACGGTGACGTGCTGTGAGCTTGTAGCGCGGCTATTTTCGACATGTCCGCCCCCAGAATAAGGATTCATGTGGTTAAAGCAAAGAAACAGAGAGACCATGAAACTCACTGGGGTTCAGGTGTTTTTCAGGGTCCTCCTGTTTAACAGACACAGTCCTGGCTCGTTCTGGAGTCTTTATCTTCACCTGCAGTCTGGACTCCATAGACTGGTCTGGAATAAAATAATTGAAACTAAGCTTAGCACAGTATTGCGGAATATGATGCCACACCAACATTTTGGTGCTTGTACCTGTATGAGTAACAAATAAACCCTTTTGATAATTGAATTAACTCAACTTCAACGGTAACAAACAATGAGGGATGAATAGACGTGTCGATTTGGTAAATACTTTTTTTTTTATCATCACGCAATGTACATAGCAAATACGTTCAGCGATCCAACACAAATCTGAGAGGAGCGGGCGGTTTAGTTCCTTTTGACGAAATGGGCCGTCAAAAGACAAATATGAGTTAAACTATAAAACAAGATCTGAATAGATGGAGGCCAGTCCATTTGTCACTAATGGGAAGGATCAATACTATAAGAATGAATATACTTCAGAGACTTTTTTTTTTGTTAAAGGCACTTCCTTTGTATGTTAGCCCAACTGTGTTCAGGAGCTGGGACCGAATGCTTCTTAAATGTATTTGGGAGAATAAAAAGCCATGGGTTAATGAAAACACTAAAATTGTCAAAAAGGAAGGGGGGGCTGACTCCCTTGCTTGCAGAATTACTACTATGCAGCTCCTCCCATTCCTTACAAAAAATACAAAACAAAAATGTAGAAAACATATGGCTTAGAAAGACACTAGCAGTTTGGGACAGAGTCAGGAATGACCTAAGATTCATAATGAAATGCTGCTATTCAGAGAAAAAAAGGAAGATCCTAACTTTGTTCCAATTAAAGATGACGGCACTTTCAAGATCTGGAATCAAAAGGGATTGAGGATATTTGGGCAATTTATAGTTAATAAAGGAATTATACGATTTGAGTCACTTAAAAGAGACTGCGATTTACCACACTCATTTTTTTATATTTGCAAGTTAGAAGCTACATCGAGAAAAGCACCAAACAGAAGAAAAGTATTACAGATTTCCATCCCATTACGCAGTTCCTAGTTAAAAATTATAAGTGTGCGAGTTTCAAGCACCAAATCTCAGCATTATATAACATCTTGGATAGGCAAAACAAAAGAATTGAGAGAAAAAATAAGATGGCAAGAATAACTAGATTTAAAGGAGAGAGCCAGACCAAAATACATGACATGTATATTGTGTCTGCCTATAATCAGTCACAAACATACCTGATGCAGTTTACTTTTTTCATAGAAGCCCCTGTTCTTCATTCTGTAGACCCCTCCCACAGCTAGAATGGAGCCTGGAGCGGAGTGAGACCGTGTTGCCTAGAGCATATCGCTAATTCGGCTATTTTCGTCGCTCCAAACTTCTTCTTTTTTCACGAATCGTCTCCATGTAGTGTCCTGGCACTCACACGTGCACTGTTTGTCACTCATGAGGGGAGGGGGAGCGCTCCGCGCAAAATCTTGTGAGATGCGAGAATCTCGCGAGAGTTCACACATCAGAGCCGTTCTGAAACGGCAGCTCATGAGTGACAAACAGTGCATGTGTGAGTGCCAGGACACTACATGAAGATGATGTTTGGAGCAACGAAAATAGCCAAATTAGCGATATGCTCTAGGCTCCAGTCTAGCTGTGGGAGGGGTCTGCAGAATGGAGAACAGGGGCTTCTATGAAAAAAAAGTCAACTGCATCAGGTATGTTGGTGACTGATTATAGGCAGACACAATATACATGTATTTTGGTTTGACTCTCTCCTTTAAGCTTGTCGGAAATTGAATGGGAAAATATAAGCCTATCCTTACACAAGACAACAGCATCTCAGTTCTGGCGAGAATATGCATGGAAATGCACAATTTGTATGATTTTTTACATATTCCCTCCAGCTTTTAAGCTCCCGGCAGCCATCGCGGACGCCATCTTGAAAATAATGCCTTTCCACAACTCAGATTTTCCTAGATTTTTAGTATTAGCATGCCCAATACTAACAGAATCCATTGAAAATTATTTTCTATCAATTAAAGCATGCCCAATACTAACAGAATCCATTGAAAAATATTTTCTATCAATTATTTGGATTTTCAATCATAATACTGACCAATCTAATATTGGAATCATTGCAAACAGACCACTAGGGGGTTATCCCAACTTGCTTGCGGTGGTTTTTGAAAACCCATAACTAACACCATGTCAAAAATCAAAAACTTGTCACCAAGTGGATTTTTCTGAATTCCCTCACAGCTATCTTGAAAACGGCCACATTCGCCGATTTTTGATTGCTGATTTTACGATTGAGTTTTGGCCATTGTCGCCCGTTTTTCTTTAATAACACAGGGCTAGGAAGGTCGTACGGTGTCAAACTAAATACCTGAGTAAAGTTCACTTTGAGCTGCATCCAACACATCCACTGCCATTTCCGTCGGCATTACCGTTAGGTAAGTTTGGGGGGTATATATTTTTTTATCTTGTGGTGCCCTCATTGGTTGGTTCCCCAGGGCACTCGCCCCCTACGGCCTATGGGTGATCCGGCCTTGTCTAGCAGTCAGGTAGAACTTGCAAACATGCTGTACTACTTTAAGAGGATAAACAGCAGAAAAAGATGGGAAACAACCCGAAAAACATTTCCCTAGTACAGGCAACCCTTGTAAACAACACAGCTCACTGACGGGCAAAGATTGATTACAAGATATTAATTAGAAGTCCGCACACTGTTACTTTGCCAAGTTCCCTCTTCTTCAGAATTCTTTTAAATATTTTTTCTAAAGATTGATTACAAACCTTGTATTATGCGTGCAAACCAAAACGTTGTCTGCACTCCCTAGTGAATGTTATGGAAATGATTTGGATTGTGACATAAGATAATTTAAATTAACATAAGTAAAATGGAACCTGATGCTCTGACATTGTCACACCAAGCACAGACTTTTAACAGGCAACAAGTTCAAATCTCCATCAGCTCAACGTGTTACATTCTTTATTTTCCTGGGTTTACAAGAAAACCTCGTCATTTGTAACTAATCATATACAAAAACAAATAAGATGCAAGATGAAAATTAAATAAAAGTGCATTTTCAACAGGACAACTTTGGACAAGTGCCTACTGTGCCTGGACAAGGTAATAGTGTCATGGTCTGACCATATTGATAGTATTATAACAAAAATGGGAAGAGGCATAGCCATGGTCAGGAAGTGCTCCACCTACTTGACATCCGCTATTATAGGTCAAGTCATTCTGTCCCTATTTTTTTTGTCACCTTCACTACTGTCCTGTCATATGTTCAGCGGCAACAGTCGGATCTGAACAAATTGCAACTTGTTTCAGAACAGAGCAGCCAGACTGGCACTTCATTGTTCATCACGCACTAATATTCCATATATGCATACACGCCTGTCCTGGTTATCTGTCGAACAAAAACTGATCTGTAGTCTCCTTATGTTTTCTGGAACATTAATTTAAATCAAACACCACATTATTTTTGCAAACAGTCATTAAGAATCAAACAACACACACAATTATTACACCAGGAATGCCAGCCGTGGCCACACTTCCTGCCCCAAGAACTAATCTCCTCAAATACACTTCATTCCGGAACATTCATCTTATACACAATAAATTATCATTCAAGATAGCTTTAAAGACACACTTGTTGCAGCGGACCACATGACCGGAATCTTAAGTTGTATTTAATTTTTGTATAATGTAATGTAATTATGTATTTTTCATGTTTTATATTTGTATGCATCCCCAGGAAGACTAGCTTTCCATTCAATAAACAATAGTAAATTCACTTATCCGAAGGACACTACTCAAAAAAAGTTCATGTCAATGTTGAGCCCTGCCAAATGTATCATATGGTAAAAATAATCCTTGGATTTTGCAAACTGAACAGTGAATAGAAACCATGCTCCAGTCAGCTTACTGCTTGCCTAACAATGTCTGATCACACAGAATTAATAAACAAGGTCCTTAATTTGACACACACCACATATATATATATATATATATATATATATATATATATATATATATATATATATATATATGCTTCATGATACAAAAGTCACGACTCAATATATTGCGATATTGTATAACAAGGCGATATATTGCAATCAAGGTTTAGCCGGTAAATATCGGCCATTGACCGACAAAACATTTTATAAAAAATTGCCTTGCTCCACGATCATAATTAATAGTACAATTATTATTATTCGGCTATTTGGATACAACATTACAATATCTAAAGTTTTTTTTATGAGCAAACAGACTGGCGAATCATCAGTGTTTTTTTCTGCCAACTGCATTCCTGCGCAGCTCCTCCTAATAAACACAACACATACAGATACACAGACAGAGACTCACATAGGGCCTGTTGCCTGATATATGCTTCGTTGTACCACGGTGTATTGCGGCTAACAGAGCCAATCTACAAGCTCACAATGCGTCGCATCTGCGCCGCTTGTGGTCTTGTATATTGCCTATGCTTGCCACGTGACACTATTGTGCAACAAAGTATAAACTACGCATTAGCTGGCTGCACAGTGGCGTGGCACAGAGACTTTCCTTGCAACATTGTGCAAAATGAATGGATTTATGAACAACGAATGGTGCAATTCGTGAGACCAACATAAAAGGTGGAGCATTGATTATAATATCGCAGTGCTACAATGAAGGGCACCGTCTCATATCGCTGGCGCAGCTCAAACGTTGTACATGTCACAAAATGACAGCGTTCATCAATTCATTGCAATGAGCGAGTTGCAACAATCAGTAAAAGCCTCCGACTTTGGAACCGACATGGATATAATTTACCTTACAAGCACAGTGACACTGTGACATGGAGAGAGCATTTTGGAAAGTGATGAAGAACACAGACAAGTGACTAACTATGCTGGGATCATGACAGTATATATGTAAGCTTATTATGTACGTTACTAGCCTACCTACAGATGTGCCACTTCAAAACTTCACATGTCCTGCCATCGCCAAGACAGTACATTTTCAGGGGATTCCCAGGGCAATAAGAGGGACAAAGAAGGGCATTTAAAATGCTGAATTATTTTGATGATCACTGCTTTTATGATGCTAATTAATTTGAGCAACTGGTCAAATCACCTTTCGCCTCATAATGAGTCTGACACCTTGTTCAACACACATTCTTTTGTTCTCATGTATATGGATGTCTGTTGAAGGGAAAAACGGGGGTGTGTAGTGACAACTTCTTTTCAGGGGCAAAACAGTGCATTTTAAGGGCAGAAAAGGGAGGAAAAAAATGCATTTTCAGGGCACTATCAGGGAAAGAACAGTAACGTGTGAAGTTTTGAAGTGGCACATCTGTACATAATCAGCCGTTCATATAACCTCTTTCAACCTTTAGTTGAACGAGGTTGAGAAGCATAACCTGCATGCCCTCTGCCAGGGCAGAGGGCATGCAGGCTATACCAGTTTGTTTATTTTCTGTAATATTACAGCACATAAGGTGTAGCTTGTGTAGATATATCACTCGTCCGTCCCAACTACTTCATGTTCTTTTTGGCAAGTGACACCCCTGCATGATCGAGTAGATAAATTATGCTTTTTTAAACTATGGACAGACTAAGGAACAGTGCGGAGTGCAGTGCATCTGTGGTTGAAAAAAGCGTGCTGCACTACTCAGCTGTAGCAATGGTTGGGTGGTGCACACTCACGTAAACACGCACATGGCGTGCATTCAATTATGGCCGATTCATTTATAACAAATAATAAAATGTCACGTTGGCCGGCCAGAAAAATGCCTAGCGGAAACCCTGATTGCAATGACATTTTCTTATCTAATTTTTAGAGAAACTGCCATAGTAAAAACACACCACCATATGCATTCTGTATACTCTGCTTCCTTTTAGTCTATTTGGGGACTATTGATAATAGTGTAATTTAATAAGCCTGATTTAAACTTCATCGTACTGTGATGTCGTGTGTTGAATATAGCTGATCTACAAGCTCAGAACACATCACATCCAAGGTGTTGGGCAGTAATCCACAACACAGCATTGTCGCTTGCCAAAAATAACAGATCTACAAGCTAACAATTGTTAACAGTAAACATAGTTAAATGTTTAAAGTAACATAGTAAAACAGTACATAACTATTAGACTAAATGTTTACAGTAACATAAACTACAAAAAGTGCTCCTCGGAGCACAAGTCTCCGCCAGGTCAGGTACGTTATTATGGCCTCCTGGTGGCGCTATAATAGGCCAATGTGAAAAGGGTGCCATTTGTTCTTAGGCCTTTCACAGCAATCAGACACTGCATTCATGATTTGAGGCATTTTGTTCCAAAAATGTGGTTTGCTAAATTAGACCTGTTGATGGCGCTATAACAGGCTAATGTGAAAAGGGGGAAATTTCTTCCTCGGCCTAGTGGGAATGTGCGTACAAAATTTCATGGAAATCGCACACTGCGTTCATTATTGAAATATCGGATACATCCATCTTGATCACATGACTATAGAGATACTGTGTACCGATTTGCGTGTTTTTAGGACAGAATATGAAGGAGTAAGAGGAAAACATTTGTTTTACAAAAGTCGGCCTCCTGGCGGCGCTCTAAAAGGCTGATGTGAAAAATGTTTTTCCTTGGCCTCTAGGGAGTGTGCTTGCAAAGTTTCACGCAGATCTGTGCAGTTATAGGTAAAAATGTGAATCGGCCTGTTATAGCGCCACCATGAGGCTGATGAGAAGGTTTTCAAGTGGCATTTCTTCCTGGGCCAAGTGGGAATCTACAAGGAACATTTTACGCAAATCGCATGCTGCGTTCATGATTTGAGGCATTTTGTTCAAAACGAACCAATCCTGCAAACTTTGGAAGCCAATCTTAGCCAATCGGGATGGAATATAGAAAATCAGACAGATCCGTGTTGATCACATGACTATAGAGATACTGTGTACCGATTCGCGTGTTGTTTGGACAAAATCTGTAGGAGTAATATCCAAAAATGTGTGTCTCATGTCTGCCTCATGGTGGCGCTATGACAGGCTGATCTGAAAAATGTGGGGCAGAGGTTCTGCTGTGGCATCCAGGGAGTGTGTGCGCAGTTTCACAGCGACCGGGCCAACGGTGGCGGAGATTAGCTGGTCACAGACAGAAGGACGGATGGACGGACGGACATACGGACACACGGACGGACAGGGGGCAAAACATACTCTCTCGCCATGCCTTTCGGCCTGGAAAAGTGACGCATGTGCATACTCTCTATAGCATACATGGACAACTGGCGGCCACATGCGGCCCCCACCTTCACTTAATGAGGCCCGCTGGTTAGTATCGGAATATTGATATATTATGATTTCAGCTGTTTCAATTCCAAACATGCAAACATGACCCGCTTTAATTACTTCAGTCTATATATTAGTAGCTTAATGACTAACTATTGAAAGTCTATAGAGGATATGCGTGTGACATCATCATCAAACCCGGAGGTTATGCAGGAATGCCTACTGAGTGTCAAAAAAAAATACTTTCTGGCCTTGCAGCCCATGCATCCAAACAGAAAAGTCATATCTGATTGTATTAAACAACATTAAACAATGTTAAACTCACTTTGCATGTTGCTTTGCCACTCGCTTTGCCACTCGATGTGCCATTCACTTTAAGCATGCGCATATCCCCTATAGTCTCTTTTATGTCCAATGTTTTTGTATTTAAGAAAACAAGTTAACTTAAGTATAACTAAATGCATTTCAAAATAAATAAAAGTTACTTTTCAGGATTCCAATTCAAAAATAGGACAAAAAAAACAAGCATATGACACAGTCATATTATACCAGGTTGCTTACTTCTCTCACTAAACATGGCAACGTTTATAGATCCCATATGGTTGCTTAGTTCTCTCACTAAACATGGCAACGTTTTTAGATCCCATACTCTGGGAGGACATGGAGCAACAGCGGTACTTACCATAGAATTACATACAGTGGTCGAACACAGTATTGTGGGTCGTCTTTAGATCCCATATTCTGAGAGGACATTGAGCCCTCATTGGCTTAAGGACCAGCCAATGAGGAAAAAGTGCCGCAGAAGTCACGACTAGCTATAGCCCTGGCCTGAAACATGAGTGTCATACCATGACAGTCATGGTGCCGTGTCCCCCCGGTTTTTCGTGGTGTTCTATTTGTTTACATTGCCAACTCTCACATGTACATAAACGTTCAGATTTCAAATATAAAGTGCTTACCCCCGAGCCACGGATGTTACCTCGCGATGCAGACCATATTAAGTACCCGTATCTCCCGTATTGTTCAATAAAAAGCATTTTAATCCCATCGCCGGCCATTTTCTCTCTTTTTTTTTTTTTTTTTTGGTAATGCATCAGAGTGCAATACACCTCCCAACCATTAGTGTCGCATGGTTGAAAGTATCGGAGAAAATTTGGAGAAAATGGCCTGCGATCGGATTAAAATACGGGTAGGCTACTTATCGCGGGTCGCATCGCCTTGTAACATCCGTGGCTCGGGGGTAAGCACTGAAATCTGAACGTTTATGTACATGTGAGAGTGGGCAATGTAACAAAAATCAAACACCGCTATAAGCCGAGGGGACATGGCACCATGACGCTTGTATACAAGCGTCATGTGAACCATGGCTAGACTAGCTAGTGTAGATGTAGACCAGGTTGCAACCTGGTAAAAATCAGGATTCCAATTCCAAAATAGCAAAAATAGCAGATCTACAAGCCCAAAACGCGTCACGTGTGAAGCGTATTGAGCTTGTAGATCGGCTATTTTTGTGTGACACAGAAGAATGGCAAAGTACGGCTTTCATTTACGAAAAAAATGTTTAAATACGGAGATAAAAGGTTTCTGCCCAACAGGCAACAATGTGGCCCCCTGGAGTGAGTGTGGAAATATAGTGGCCCTCTCCATCATCAAAGTTGCCCACCCCTTTACCAGCTCCGTTCCGTCAGCAACGATAGGACATCCGGTTTTTGAGCTAGCAACAATAAGGTTTCCGGTTGCCTTCAAAATAAGATAGAGAATTTGTAATGTTTTTTAAAAGACACAAATCTATTTTAAAAATACATTTATGATTTATGTCTTTTAAATGGCGCATACTAGAACACTTCTAATTGCCAGTTTTTTTTTAAAGACACACATTTATTGAAATACATTTATGATGTATGTCTTTTAAATGGCTTACACTAGAGCAGTGGTTCTCAAACCTTTTCATGTCAAGGACCCCCAAATTGATATATATTTGTATTATATTATTGTATTGTATTATTATTTGTATTATATTTGAAAATAGCTTGTGCCAGGGACCCCCAAAAGAGAAGATTTGTGTTGCAAATGAAAAAGTTCAAAAGAATTTCAAGATTTTTCAAAAATGTTAAAAAATAGCAGATCTACAAGATCTTGTAGATCTGCTATATTTAAAATAGCGAACTTATAAATGGATAAAGTGGTTAAACACTTTTGCTGGGGACCCCCTGGAACCATCCCAAAGACCCCTGGGGGTCCCCGGACCCCACTTTGAGAACCAATGTAGGCCTACTATAGCACTTCTAAGTGAGGTTGTTCCAGATTTAAATTGGCTATTGATCCCCATTAAATGTGCACAGTTTCTGATCCTGTTTTGCACTTGGATATTGTGTTCATTTGTGTGTGTTAGATATATGTATTTTCTTTTTGAAAATTATTATGATACAATATTGTTTATTTGCAGGAGCAAAAGAACAATGATAAAAGCAACAACAAAATATGCTACAAATAATATTAGTAGATGCAGTGCAAGTAAGATAAATAAATAAAAAACATATAGGGTTTATTAAGTTGATCTCACCTATTAGATATAGAAATAGGAAAGAAATGGTGGGCCGCCCAGTGCGGCCAGAGGTCAGAAAAGTGCCACTTTCAGACAATAGTGGACACTGGACAGGAGAAGAGACCGCTCAGCGAGGCAGCACATTGGACATACGCACGCGTTCAGGGAGACCTCCTCTACAACACCACACTCTCCGCTAAGCCGGACGGGTGTGAAATAAAAAGTGGCGGGCCGTCCAGTGAGGTCAGAGGTCAGAAAAGTGCCACTTTCAGACAATAGTGGGCGCTGCATAGGAGACGGCTCCGCGAGGCAACACTTTGAACATACGCACACGCTCAGGGAGACCTCCTCTACAACACCACACTCTCCGCTAAGCCAGGCGGGGCTCAAACAAAAAGTGGCGGGCCGTCCAGTGAGGTCAGAGGTCAGAAAAGTGCCAAAAAGTGCCGCTTTCAGACAATAGTGGGCGCTGCACAGGAGACGGCTCCGCGAGGCAACACTTTGAACATACGCACACGTTCAGGGAGACCTCCTCTACAACACCACACTCTCCGCTAAGCCGGACGGGTGTGAAATAAAAAGTGGCGGGCCGTCCAGTGAGGTCAGAGGTCAGAAAAGTGCCACTTTCAGACAATAGTGGGCGCTGCGCAGGAGACGGCTCCGCGAGGCAACACTTTGAACATACGCACGCGTTCAGGGAGACCTCCTCTACAACACCACACTCTCCGCTAAGCCAGGCGGGGCTCAAACAAAAAGTGGCGGGCCGTCCAGCGAGGTCAGAGGTCAGAAAAGTGCCAAAAAGTGCCGCTTTCAGACAATAGTGGGCGCTGCACAGGAGACGGCTCCGCGAGGCAACACTTTGAACATACGCACACGTTCAGGGAGACCTCCTCTACAACACCACACTCTCCGCTAAGCCAGGCGGGGCTCAAACAAAAAGTGGCGGGCCGTCCAGCGAGGTCAGAGGTCAGAAAAGTGCCAAAAAGTGCCGCTTTCAGACAATAGTGGGCGCTACACAGGAGACGGCTCCGCGAGGCAACACTTTGAACATACGCACACGTTCAGGGAGACCTCCTCTACAACACCACACTCTCCGCTAAGCCGGACGGGTGTGAAATAAAAAGTGGCGGGCCGTCCAGTGAGGTCAGAGGTCAGAAAAGTGCCACTTTCAGACAATAGTGGGCGCTGCATAGGAGACGGCTCCGCGAGGCAACACTTTGAACATACGCACACGTTCAGGGAGACCTCCTCTACAACACCACACTCTCCGCTAAGCCAGGCGGGGCTCAAACAAAAAGTGGCGGGTCGTCCAGTGAGGTCGGAGGTCAGAAAAGTGCCAAAAAGTGCCGCTTTCAGACAATAGTGGGCGCTGCACAGGAGACGGCTCTGCGAGGCAACACTTTAGACATATGCACACGTTCAGGGAGACCTCCTCTACAACACCATGCTCTCCGCTAAGCCGGAGAGGTGTGAAATAAAAAGTGGCGGGCCGTCCAGTGAGGTTAGAAAAGTGTCGTTTTCAGACATTACATTACTTACTTGCATTACATTACATTATTTTCATTACATTACTTATTTACAATTACAACAATCTGTTGTGACTTACAATTGGCCACTGATGCATTCTGGCTATAAATACCTAATAGTTTGTAGCAGCATAGAATAGCTACATTGTTGTGAGTGTTATAAAAGGGTTAAACCTTAGAACTTATGCCACTTCTGAAACAAAATGCAATATACATTTTGTATAGGTTACATCTGGGTTGGAGTATCTGCGGCAAAATACTACGTTTCAGAATGTTCCTCTTAAAAATATGATTGCTATAGGCACAATATTGACCAAGAGCTCAGAATGTCAAGCAGAAACCGGAAGGTCCCTGGTTCAACCAACAAGACAGGGTCTAACAGCATGGCATGTTGTCACTGTGACGCAGTGTTAATTTTGACAGCAAATTTAATTTAGTTTTAGTCAGATTCTAGTCATCTGAAATGTTTGTCTTAGTCTAGTTTTAGTCAACTAAATAACATAAGATTTTAGTCAACTAAATCTACAGTTTATTTATCTACAGGCAGAACATACAGACTGTAAAAAATGTGCATCGAAAGTTGTAAGCATTTCCTGCACGCCTACTGTTTTTGCATTACCGCTGACACAGAAATGTGAGTCCCTCAATTCTCTTTTCAAACACACTCATGGAATGTGAAGGTCAACAGAGATGTACAGCATGTGGTTCAGCAATGAAGAGACAAATATGTTGGGTTGATGCTCCTGATGTCATTACTCTTTCTGTGTCCCGTGTTGATAATGGTGGGAGAGTGCTCCACACGCCTGTAGTCCCATCATATATATTCAAAATTCCCATTTGTGACAGCAGTAAAATTAAGGATAAGTTGGGCTCAATCATTTGTCGTGCAGGCTCTGTGGCCAAAGCCGGACACTTCTGGGCACATTTGCTTTATGACAATGTTGTAATTAAAGCAGATGATACAATTATAAACACCCTCCAACCAGCAAATGCATTGGAAGTGGCAAAACCACAAGGGTACATTTATTTCTATGTGAATTGTAATGAATTTGAATGTGAATTTGCAATGAAAGACCAAATCACAATATGTGTGAAGCCATACCATTACCAATACTAACCTTTCTGACCTCTGACCTCACTGGACGGGCCGCCACTTTTTGTTTGAGCCCCGCCTGGCTTAGCGGAGAGTGTGGTATTGTAGAGGAGGTCTCCTTGAATGCGTGCGTATGTTCAAAGTGTTGCCTCGCGGAGCCGTCTCCTGTGAAGAGCCCACTATTATCTGAAAGCGGCATTTTTCTGACCTCTGACCTCACTGGACGGCCCGCCACGTTTTGTTTGAGCCCCGTCCGGCTTAGCGGAGAGTGTGGTGTCGTAGAGGAGGTCTCCCTGAACGCGTGCGTATGTTCAAAGTGTTGCCTCGCAGAGCCGTCTCGTGTGCAGCGCCCACTATTGTCTGAAAGCGGCACTTTTTGGCACTTTTCTGACCTCTGACCTCACTGGACGGCCCGCCACATTTTGTTTGAGCCCCGTCCGGCTTAGCGGAGAGTGTGGTGTCGTAGAGGAGGTCTCCCTGAACGTGTGCGTATGTTCAAAGTGTTGCCTCGCGGAGCCGTCTCCT
Source organism: Gymnoscopelus microlampas (assembly GCF_963454915.1). Lineage (NCBI taxonomy): Eukaryota > Metazoa > Chordata > Actinopteri > Myctophiformes > Myctophidae > Gymnoscopelus > Gymnoscopelus microlampas. The sequence goes on along the minus strand of NC_139940.1, from coordinate 50,704,665 downwards.
GTGCGGCGTCCACTATTGTCTGAAAGTGGCACTTTTTGGCACTTTTCTGACCTCTGACCTCACTGGACGGGCCGCCACTTTTTGTTTGAGCCCCGCCTGGCTTAGCGGAGAGTGTGGTATTGTAGAGGAGGTCTCCCTGAACGCGTGCGTATGTTCAAAGTGTTGCCTCGCGGAGCCGTCTCCTGTGCGGCGCCCACTATTGTCTGAAAGCGGCACTTTTTGGCACTTTTCTGACCTCTGACCTCACTGGACGGGCCGCCACTTTTTGTTTGAGCCCTGCCTGGCTTAGCGGAGAGTGTGGTATTGTAGAGGAGGTCTCCCTGAACGCGTGCGTATGTTCAAAGTGTTGCCTCGCGGAGCCGTCTCCTGTGCGGCGCCCACTATTGTCTGAAAGCGGCACTTTTTGGCACTTTTCTGACCTCTGACCTCACTGGACGGGCCGCCACTTTTTGTTTGAGCCCCGCCTGGCTTAGCGGAGAGTGTGGTATTGTAGAGGAGGTCTCCCTGAACTCGTGCGTATGTTCAAAGTGTTGCCTCGCGGAGCCGTCTCCTGTGCAGCGCCCACTATTGTCTGAAAGCGGCACTTTTCTGACCTCTGACCTCACTGGACGGCCCGCCACTTTTTGTTTGAGCCCCGCCTGGCTTAGCGGAGAGTGTGGTGTTGTAGAGGAGGTCTCCCTGAACGCGTGCATATGTTCAAAGTGTTGCCTCGCGGAGCCGTCTCCTGTCCAGTGTCCAATTTGTATAGGCTATGCATTCCTTTGAACAGCATTTATCCATTTATATAAATGATTAATGTTTTAAATCCTTTTTTGTTACACAGAAACATAATATGTGTTGTATAGAAACATAATATGTCGTTTAAATGCTTAATTTATAGTTTTAATGTGCAAATTAACCGTTCTTCAATGGCTCCTTTTTGATCTAGAGGGTACTCTTATTCTGAAGAGATCGTCCACCGGAAGTCTTATCGTTGCCACCTTATCGTTGCTGACGGAACACAGCTCCCTTTACCCATGGTTCACAACACGCTCGTCTGTCACAAGCGTCATGGGCCCACTTGTTCTTGGTTTAAGAATTTTTCACATTCACAACTGCTATATCTACATAAACATTAAGATTTCAAATATAAAGTGCTCACCCCCATGCCACGGATGTAACAAGTTGAGCCGGCAAAGGTTTAAGTACCTGTATATTCCGTATTGTTCAATAAAAAGCTTTTTAATCCGATCGCCGGCCATTTTTTCTGAATGTTCTCAGATGCTTTCAACTGTGCGACACTACTGGTAGGGAGGTGTATTGCACTCTGATACATTAGACAAAAATATATAGAAAATCGCCGCCTATCGGATTAAAATGCTTTTTATTGAACAATACGGGAGATACGGGTACTTATCGCAGTCCGGCTCAACTTGTAACATCCGTGGCTCGGGGGTAAGCACTTTATATTTGAAATCTGAACGTTTATGTACATGTGAGAGTTGTAAATGTAAAAAAAACAAAAAACAGGAACAACTGGGTCCATGACTGTCATGGTATGACAGTCATGTTTCAGGTCTACCCACACCTGCTCTATAGCAATGAGTACTATCAGAATATAGAGCTAAGTATTTAATGCTTGTTTTAACAAACAAATATCACTTACCTTACCTTTAATGTTGTATGTAAAGCGTATTGAAATATCTTGGTGTTGAAATGTAACAATAAACTTGCCTTTTTTTCCGTTTTTCTACCAACTCTGTTCTTCACTGGTGGAAAACTTTAGGACGTTGTAAAGTTTCCTTTAAAACGTCACAAATAACAGCAAAAACTTCTGCTCAAAAGTCCCTCCTGAGACCAACAACAGATGTGTTCGTTTCTTCTGACATTTAGTTTGACATTAAATTGTTTAAATGATTGTCGCTTGAGGCTCACAAACGCTATTGTCTTAGCTTAGCCGCAGCTGTGTTCCGTGAGCAGAAATATCGGAGCAGAAATAAGACTTCCGGTTGACGATCTCTTCAGAATAAGAGCACCCTCTAGAGTAAAAAGAAACCATTGAAAATCATTGAAAAACGGTCCATTTGCACATTAAAACTATACATTAAGCATTTAACCCTCTAAGACCCGGATTGTTTTCAAGTTGTGATGATTCCTGGCTCTGTGGGGGGTATTTATATGCAAATATCCTGGCCAATGGCATTGTAAGACTAAACAATAGGACCCATTGAGGATTTTATTTTTTGTATAAAATATAATTGTTGCCAAAAAGCATCGCTGGGTCTTAGAGGGTTAAACGAAGCTATATAACACATATTATGTTTCTGTGTAACAAAAACGTTTTTTAAAACATTAAAACATTATCTAAATGGATAAATGCTGTTCAAAGGACTGAATAGCCTATACAAATTGGACACTGGACCGGAGACGGCTGGCGATGCCAGCACTTGTGACATACACACACGTTCAGGGAGACCCCCTCTACAACGCCACACTCTCCGCTAAGAGGGAGAGGTGTAAAAAAAAGTGTGGCGGGCCGTCCAGTGAGGTCAGAGGTCGGAAAAGTGCCCTTTTCTGCCATTTTCAGACAATAGTGGACGCTGGACCGGAGACGGCTGCCGATGCCAGCATGTGACATACACGGAACGGAACGGAGCTCTAAGCCGCTACACACCCTCATGACTTCCTGTTGTTCTTCTTCTTATTCTTTCGTGTTTTTTGGCAGTTGGCAACCATTTAAGGAGCATTACCGCCACCAGCTGGACTGGATTGTGAACTGGACATGTACAGTAAACCAATAAATAAAAATAAAACTATATTCTATTGACTAACTGGGTTTCTCTTGTGTATCTAATGATGTTATCGTATACTTTCCCTGCTGCTTTCCCTAAGAGACCTGACAGTGTTAAATCATGATGTTTCCCCTTTTCCAACTCCTGATATAATTGATTCCTCCCACATTGGAGAAGTACATGTTCTACTGTTTCTTGTTCATCACACTCTGTACATTTCCCTGTCGGGTGTTTCCCTATTCTATGTAGTGAATCATTCAGCCCTGTATGCCCTATTCTCAACCGTGTGATGATACTCTCCTCCTTCCTCTTCCAGCCCACCGCCCTCTCAGTACCGACCTGCTTTTGGATGTTGTATGTGTCTTCCAACCTCCCCCTCATCCCAGTATTCCTGCCACACTGACTGTGTATAAGCCCTGATCATTGGTTTAACTTCACTCTTACTTAATGGTACCTTCATGTCTATCTGTCTAAATATTAGTGTTTGTTTGGCCAGGCTGTCTGCATGCTCATTTCCCTCCACACCAGCATGAGCTGGGACCCACAGGAATTGTGTTGTTATTCCTTTCTTTTCTGCTCTAAACAAAATCATATATATTTCATTTATAAGGTCCATTCGGCATGCAGATCTCCCTGATCTTACGCTCTCTAATGCTGAGAAGCTATCCGACGCTATGACTGTGTTGTTGCTTTTTCTTCTATCCATTGTAAGGCTATGATTATCGCCACCAACTCTGTTGTATATACAGACACATGGTCTGTTAGTCTTCTCCTGATATTTACCTTGCTTACTGGGATGTGCACAGCTGACCCTGCACATCCTGATACAGGGTCTTTGGAGCCATCTGTATATAAGAACACTGAGTCTGGATACTGCTGCTCACAATATGTCTGGACTGTGTACACTGGAGTAAACTTTGGCTTGCTCTTTATCGCCTGCTGTACCCCAAGGTCAACACACGGCCATGTAAATAGCCAGGGAGGTATGGGAGGGATTGTCACTGTGGGACTGTACTCCAGTTCATTTAGCCCTATACTTCCTGCCTTTGCATTACCAATCCACCCAAAACTCATGCAGTTCGATTCATGCTCCCAGCAATCCACTAACACACTCTTTGTAGGATGTATGTTACTCTGCCCCTGGAGGTTAACCCAATATGCCAGCATTAACTTCACTCTCCTCATCCGTAATGGCATTTCTCCCATTTCCACCTGCATGGCTGAAACTGGTGAGGTTTTAAATGCTCCACTACAGATTCGCAGGGCTTGTGCCTGTACTACATCGAGCATCTTGAGGTTTGACTCTGCTGCTGCCATAAAGGCTATACACCCATAATCCAGTACAGATCTCATGAGTGCCCAATAAATACCTTGCAGCGCTGCTCTGCTTGCTCCCCAATCCTGTCCTGACAAACACCAGATAATATTCATGACTTTTTTACACTTTCCCTTGACCTTCTCCAAATGAGCCTTCCATGTTAATCTTTCTTCGAACCACATCCCCAGAAATCGTATCACTTTAACCTGCTCCAGCGGCTGCCCATACAGTTTTAGGGATATTGGTGCTAGCTTACGTCTCTTTGAGAAGCATATTACTTGTGTTTTTGCAACAGATAATTTGAATCCCCATTTATTTGCCCATCTTTCAACTTCACCTATTACAGCTTTTATTTTCTTCTTTACATAATCTACATTCCGACCCCTTATCCACAAAGCCCCGTCATCCGCGTACAGCGATTTCCCCACACTCTGTTCAACCTGGGAAAATATATCATTAATCATTATGTTGAAGAGCATCGGACTGCATACACTCCCTTGCGGAGTTCCATTTTCCACTGTATATACTTCAGAGTATTCCGTGCCTACTCGTACTTGTATTTTCCTATCAAGAAGAAAACTCATTACCCAGTTATACACTCTACCTCCAATTCCTAAATTCTTCAATTTTATTAACAACCCTTCTTTCCAGAGCATATCATATGCTTTCTCTACATCAAAAAACACAGCTACCACTACTTCCTTGCAAGCCTGTGCTTTCCTGATGTCTGACTCTAAACACAATACAGAGTCCATTGTATTCCTACCCCTACGAAATCCACTCTGATATGGGGACAGCAGCGCTTTGCTTTCTAGGAAATATGTCAGTCTCTCTGTAACCATTCTTTCCATTATTTTACCTACAGTAGGTGTGAGGTTAGAGCAAAGGGTCTGTAGCTGGATGGGTCTGATGGGTCTTTCCCCGGCTTTAATATTGGCACTATTATCGCTTGTTTCCACACTGAAGGAAGCTGCCCACTATCTCATATTCTCAGGGCCGTGTTTATGCACAGGCAATGTAGGCACATGCCTATGTCTTGTCGGGGGGGGGGGGGGGCGAAAAATGCCCCCCAAAAAAAAAAAAAAAAATTAAAAAGTTTTTTTTATTTTTATTTTTTTATTAAATAACATAAGCCTAACCTAACCCTAACCCTAACCCTAAAACCGAAATAAAGTAACAAAGAAACGCCCAAAAACGGCCACAATCCGCGAAATAACCGCAAAATTTCGCGCACATGCACGCGCGCGTGCGCTGGGGGGGGGGGGGCCCGAAAACTGTCCGTTGCCTAGTCCGCATTCTGACATTAACACGGCCCTGCATATTCTGTTATACAATCTTAATACCACTCCCAGCGCTTGATTTGACATGTTTTCCAGCACCTTATAACATACTCCATCTTTTCCCGGAGTGGTCTGCCGAGCGTTGCCAATAGCTCTTCTCAGCTCAAACATGCTGAATGGTAGGTCTAATAGATCCTTAGACATCTCCCTTTTTTCCAATACTTGGGGGTTCCCCATTAACACTCTGTTTCTACACTGCTTAGCCTCTTCTGTTAGATTTCCTGAGCTATGAACTTTCTTAAATGTTTGGGCCAAAAGTTCCGCTTTCTCTAGGTTGTTAATAGCGACCCTCTCACCACTGGCAACTCATAGTTCCTTCTGACCCCCCCCCCCCCCCCCCCCCCCCATTCTTCTGACCATACCCCATACTCCTGACAGCTGCACCTCTCTTCCAATACTGCTGCAGTATTGCCTCCAGTGTGAGCGTTTTGGGGTTTTTATTGTTCTTCTTACTACTGCCTGGGTCCTCTTATACTGAATCAGAGTATCCATATTATGCAGCTTTTTGAGTTTCTTAAACGCCTTATTTCTGTCTTTAACCGCTTTGCTACAGCTGTTGTTCCACCAAGGCACATTCTTAACCCTTCTAGCTCCTGTACTTTTTGGGATTGTTTCTCACTAACTATTTCCTCATTTAGTATATTTACATCCATCTCATTCCCCTCCTGCACTTTCCAAAGCCTGACTGCACTTACCTCCATGAAGGTAGTCTCGCGTCACCAGACAACTATTCCACAATCTCTGAATGCTATATAGAGTCTGGAACACCACTTCCCGAAATCTGCTTAACGGAAGCTACTCAGACCGGAAAAACATTCGGGAGGCATGCGTTAATCCGACAGACCTTTTCTCCGACTATGTGGCATCCGCGTGCAGTTAGGGTTAGGGTGCGGGTTTGGTTCGGGTTTAGTATTGGAAACGTCGGAGCGCTGCGCTGTCGGAGGAATGCGCTGTCGGACTAACGTACTGCACCCAAAACATTCGACCAATCACGACGCGGTGCCCGCGGACCTGTAGTCCCAGTGGAAACAGAACCGAGGCGGAAGCATAGAGTCATAGGTGGATTCATGTTATTTTGCGAGGATTGTTTATCATTATATTCATATATTCATCTATATGATACATATATATATTTATTTGTATATATATTCATACATCATATTTATATTATTTAACACTTTTGTTTTGATTCCAGTCGGACTCCTTTGCGCCACTGCACAATGCTAAAACGGAAGTGGGTAGGGGAGGGGCTTCCGCTTTCCACTTAAGCATAATCAGAGCTTCCGAGTCCCAGACTGTATGCCGGAAACATTTGTAAATTGTGGGAGGCAACAGTCTGGCCACGCGAGACTACCCTGAAGGCATCCCAGTTAGCCTTATCTAATTTCCATTTGGGGATTGTCTTACCTGTCTCATAGTGAACCTCTGTGCCTATTTTAGTCACGACTTCCTGTTGTCCTCTTCTGCTTGGGTGGCAACTAGCGGTGCATTGCCGCCACCTACTGTGTTGGGGTGTAAACCACAGTAAAAAAATAAAATAAAATAAAAGTTAAAATGATAATACAAATAATAATGCATAATAGGCCTAATGATAATATATATTTGTTGATCATTACAGTTTCCACATTTTTACAAAGGTTCTGGAAAACTTTCCAAATGCTTCTAAATAAATAGAAACCCTTGTATTAAATCTGGACATTTTTATAAAGTCCAAAACACAAGTAAGCTACATGGTCTTGCTTCTCTATATCATACGTTTCAGACTGTATCAACTTTTAAATACCTAGGTTCGTTTTTGTTTTGTTTTTACTTGTTGACAGCTTGTCTTTAAACCACAAACAATAACACATTTTGAAAGTAGTTAAGAAAACAACAACAACAACAACAACAACAACAACAACAACAACAACAACAACAACAACCACCACCACAACTACAACAAAAACAACAATAATAATAATAATGATAAGGGTAATAATAATAATAATAATAATAATAATAATAAGGGTAATAATAATAATAATAATAATAATAATAATAATTGCTCAGATTTATATAGCGCTTTTCTAAGTACCCAAAGTCACTTTGGGTACTTAGAAATAAGGAAAGGAAAAGAAGGAACCAACTTGAATAAGAAAAAAACTAAAACAATAAAGACACAAATGATAGATTAAAAGATTAGGCCTAAATAGTTAAATGATTAGATAGTTACATGTCGTTGAAAAGCATATAACATTGACCTAAAACCTGGAACCTGAGAATATACATTTTATACAGGTATGCACGTGATGCAAAGGTCAAATAATATCAAATATATGTTCTTGCCAACAATCAGATTACTATGACTTTCCAAGTCTTTATATTCAAAGTCATTTGGATTGTGTGTATGGTGTATTTTGGAGAAATGTATATAGTTTCTGAACTAATTTAGTACACACTGTTGTGTTATAGCTGTTGTCCCGTACCCCCATAAAGGGAAAACTAAATTATAACTGGTGTTATATAACTGCTGGTAAAAGAGAAGGAAACTGGACCCACCCAGTGTTCTTTGAGAAGGAATGATTACTGAAGGCATGAGGAAGAAAACAGAAACATAATAGAACACTGGTAGAGTTTGGTTGCCAAGAAAAGCAACTACATTTGCCAAAGAAATGTCTTCCTCCATCTCTGAACATCAGGTTGAACGTCTAGTTTGGGCGTTCATGCTCTCATTGGTTGACAAAGTAATGCTGTTGTAGAAACACTGCTTGTCTTGCTGGGTTGGATAGACATACAACAATGCACACCAGCATTGTAAGCAGAACAAACACTGATTTGCAGGGATACTTTGGTCAGTGTTCTTTCAGTCTTGACCAGTGATTCTTAGGGCAGGTACACATTGCAAGACCTTAAAGTGGTCGGGGGGTCATCTGATCGTTAAGCATAACACACTGCAGGAGTTTATTTCTTGAAATCGGCTGTCATAATATCGTTGTGGTCTTCACAACACGATTGATCCCCGACAAGGGCTGACACACTGTAGGATAGTTCACTAGGATGCTATCTCCAGAGTCAGACCCAATACATACATTTTTGTTTATTCCAATTCATTTTAATCTAGGTATCCCGTGATATGCCTCTCCCACCTCTCTCTCTCTCTCTCTCTTGCACGGCAAGTGCGCTAATTCCGCTGTGACAGAGTTGCCATGTCCGCTTATTATAAGCGACTTTGGGATTGTTTTTCTGTAAAGTTGCTTGAAAGTGTAGTTGCTTTTTTGGCCTTGTTTCCTAATGTTGTTTGAACCAGTTGTTCTCAAACATTTTCATGGCAAGGACCCCCAAATTAATATTTGTCCGCAGAGGCGCAGACCTCCCCCTTCTGAAAATATGTTGTGCCATAGACCCCCATACAAGATCTGTGTGGATTTGGAAAATACTCCACAACCCCCCCCCCCCCCCCAAATGTCTTCTTTAAAAATAGCCTATCTACAACGTGAGCTTGTAGATTGGCTATTTTCAAATATCCAATGTATTTGTAAATAGGTTTAAAGTGCTCAAGTGGCCTTTTCTTGGGCTTGTTTTCATAGCCCTGGTTGCTTATTTCTCTCGCAACATCTGGCAACGCTGTTCAGACACAGCGTGTGTCACAGGCATGCTGCACTCACAGATACATACACACACACACACACACACACACACAGAGAGAGCTCTCGCTCTGTCTCTCTGTACAATTCCTCTAAAATAAACAGCCCACCAGGCTCGCTCACTCTCTCATTTAGTTTTATAATGTTAACTTAATACAGGACTGGAAGGTAATATTGTGGTAGGGACTGTTTGTTGTGGTCAGATCCAGCGACGCTCCCCTAGCCACGGTTGCTGTAATGTGCTCTCATTGGCTGCAGCGTGGATTTGCTCGCAGAATGGTCTCGGCTCCTTTCACACTGTATGATATTGTCTGTTGTCCTGTCCCAGACAGAGATGAATATCTAACAATTTAGATATCTGAAAAGCCGTCGCAGAGCGGAGAATCGCGGCCACATCGGGTTGCAGAGCCTTTCACACACACAGAGCATTTTCTCGCCGATCAAAGGCCGATCTGCGTCAGGTCGGGAGGTTTTCTCGGCGAGCGCCAAAAAATGTCGGGTACAGCAATATCGGACCTAATGTCTTGCAATGTGTACCTGCCCTTAGTCTCGCATGGCCAGACTGTTGCCTCCTACAATTTTCAAATGTTTCCGGTCATACGGTCTGGGACTCGGAAGCTCTGATCATGATTAGAACATAAATGTGAAGCCTCCTCCCCACTTCCGTTTCGTCTTTACAGTCGCACAAATTTATCTTAATATAAATACAAATCGTCTAAGTGTATTTAGCTTGCTGCTTAGCAAAAATGGAAATTAAAAAGTAAAATGTAAAGATATTTTAAAATATATTTTCGTGAACGGAAGTGCCAGTTTCCTCTCTATATAGCATTCAGATATTGGGGAATAGTTGTCTGGCTACGCGAGACTATGATCTGAGGCATTTTGTTAAAAACATTTGTTTCGCTAAATTAGACCTGCTGGTGGCGCTATAACAGGCCAATGTTAAAAGGGTGGCATTTTTTCCTCAACATAGTGAGAATGTGCGTGTAAAGTTTGACCGCAATCGGACGGTGCGTTCAGGATTTGCGGAATTTTGTTCAAAACAAGCCAATAATGCAAACTTTAGATGTCAATCTTAGCCAATCAGTATGGAATATGAAAAATCAAACACATCCGTCGTGATCAAATGACTATAGAGATCATGTGTACCGATTTGCGTAAAATGTGGATTAAATTGGAAGGAGTAGTATAAAATAATGTGTTTTACATAAGTCGGCCTCCTGGTGGCGCTATTAAAGGCAGATGTGAAAAATCAGGTCAAAGGTTTTTCCTTGACCTCTAGGGAGTGCGCATACAAAGTTTTACACAGATCGATGCAGTTATAGGTAAAAACACAAATCGGCCTGTTATAGCGCCACCATGAGGCTGATTTGAAAAATTAAAATGGTAGTTCTTCCTCGGCCAAATGGGAATGTGCGTTCAAAATTTCACGAAAATTGCATTTTGTGTTCATGATTTGAGGCATTTTGTTCTAAACGGAGCACTCCTGCAAACTTTGGAATACATTTTAAGCCAATCAGGATGGAATATGAGAAATCTGAAAGACTTGTTTCGTTTAATGACTAGAGATACTGTGTACCGATTTGCGTGATTTTTGGACAAAATCTGTAGGAGTCAAAAAATATGTTTTGCACAAATCGGCCTCCTGGTGGCGCTATAAAAGGCCCATGAGAAACATTTGGGGCAGAGGTTCTGAATTGGCATCCAGGGAGTGTGTGTGCACAGTTTCGCTACGATCAAGCCGACGGTGCCGGAGATTAGCTGGTCACAGTCGGACGGACGGACACACGGACACACGGACAGACGGACGGACGGGGTGGAAAACATACTCTCTCGCCATGCCTGTCGGCCTGGCGGAGACAATAAGAAAATAACAAAGACATACATGCTAGATTGCTAGATTAAAAGATTAGGCCTAAATAGTTAAATGATTAGATAGTTACAGTACTGTACATGTGGCTGAAAAGCATAACATTGACTTAAAACCTGGAACCTGAGAAAATACATTTTCTACAAGTATGCAGGAGATGCAAAGGTCAAATAATACAAATCTCTGCTGTCCGGCCGGAACCAGCTAACTCCAAAATGGTAATTGTTCAGGAAATGAAAAACAAAATATAAATTTTTCAGAAAATGAAGAAAACCTTATAAATTTAAAACAAAGCAATACTGCCTCATCAAACTTGGTATTGTGACTTTATGTATTATCAAATACTTGCATGTGTCATTATATTATCACCACTTTACCCAAATCCAGCTCAAGTGGAGTTAGGAGGTTTTGTCCATCATTGAGTGGAGTTAAGAGGTTTTGTCCATCATTGATAAGAACAGCTGACAATGAATCTCAAAGCTCACAACACATCACAACGCATTGTGAGCTTGGAGATCAGCTATTTATGGTGTGCGCCATCCTCATATACTAAGTATAGATCAAGCTGAATACTGTACTTAAACAACTTTTATTTTAACATGCATTGGAAACATCCATGGATCTAACTGTTACCACTGTTGTTCTTCTACAGTTGAGTACAACAAACAATTCTGCCTCAATACTCAATACTAAATGTATTTAACAAAAGCAATAATGGCACACCAACAATAAATAAATGGCATATCAATAAAAAAAAATACATTCATGAATAATAGAATCTGTAGCCTATCAAATCTGTAGCCTACTGCACTAACAATAACAACCACAGTTGCATTTACCTATCCATCAACATTTTATAGTTACACTGTTGTGTGTTGTGTGTTGCCTAAACCTTCCAGTCACTGGGTTGGTGAAAACACCCCGCAAAACGGTGACCAAAGCCGAGAGCAAATGACTGTTCACTTAAAGTCTCTGCTAAAGGTGGAGGGTAAAGCATGAATGCAGTCTGACATGAGTGATATTCAGTCACATCCTGCATATTGGTTTAACGCTGAAATTACGCAGCGCAAACTGTCCAAATTTATATCTGACAATTGGTCCAAAAAAAAGTCTGAATTACGTTTTTTTAAATCTGTAGTATTTATATTTGACAATTGGCAAAAACCCTGTGTATATAGACGGATTTCCGCGCGACGTCATCACAGAGCAGAATGCGCAATCTGCGCATGCTCGGGGGAAACGAATTGTTGCGCCGTTCACTCTGTTGTTATGTTCGGGAGTTAGATAGCCATAATTCTGCTATTATAGGCATAATAGGCATAATGCTGCTATTATATACAAACAGATCCAACTTCCAACAAATCATTTTTATTGAGTAAACAAGGTATTACAAACTGCATAATTTAATCTACTTTCATGAAACCCGGTGAAGATCATTTCTTTTATGAATGGACATTTGACCAGAGCTGCTGCGGGTAATGGCGCCCTCTATAGGCTTCCCCCTCCTCTGCGCGGTCATATCCTCTCATGTTTACTAACAGGAAACCTGTCTATAGTATGCAGCAGTGGAGAGCATGAGAGGAGGGGGCAGTTGTTTGTTTTTGACGGACAGTTTGAGGATCCAATGGAGTTGGGAGTTTTCGTCAGAGGCGCTTTTTAATACTTTTCATAGGTTATTATAAAAAAAAACTTTACACAGATGTAAAGGGGGTTCATTAGCATTGATTTATGAATAAAAATCTGAAAATGGAGTTAGCTGGTCCCGGCTGGACACCGACGAAATATATGTTCTTGCCAACAATCAGATTACTATGACTTTTCTAGTCTTTATATTCAAAGTAATTTGGATTGTGTGTATGGTGTATTTTGGAGAAATGTATATAGTTTCTGAACTAATTTAGTACACACTGTTGTGCTATAGCTGTTGTCCCGTACCTCCATAAAGGGAAAACAAAATTATAACTGGTGTTATATAACTGCTGGTAAAAGATATGGAAACTGGACACACCCAGTGTTGAAGAAAACCGAAACATAATAGAACACTGGTAGTCCAGGGGCCAACACTGATATTTTCACAAATTGGTACCACCTAAGGTGACCGTAAAGTTTTTGTATTTTTGTCTTCCTACATGTCTCTAGTTTATATTTTGTCTTGTAGCTTAATGGCAGTTATCACTACCTACAGGCTAATGTATCCGGTAGGAGACACAAAGTAGAATCTTTGTGTCTCCTACCGGAAATACAAATTATTGCGACAAAAAACTAAATATATCCATGTATTCAAGGCTTCATGGGGTGTTTAATTGATAGAAAATAAATATTTTTTTGGGTTAACTCCTCCTTTAAGTTTCCCAGGGGGACTCTCTACCCATTCAGCTATGACCACCCTAGACCGAAGGAAGGTCAACTTTTACAAGCTTATTGAAAGCAGTCTTTTTGCAAACACCAACAATCTGAGAAGTTATCAATTGCACACCCCATGAAGCCTTGAATACATGGATATATTTTGTTTTTTGTCGCAATAATTTGATGCCCGGGTGTATTTCCGGTAGGAGACACAAAGATTCTACTTTGTGTCTCCTACCAGATACATTAGCCGGTAGGTAGTGATAACTGCCATTAAGCTACAAGATTGGAAGGGTTATCATACCAAAACATAAACTAAAGACATGTACTGTAGGAAGACAAAAATACAAAAAGTTTACGGTCACCTTAGGTGGTACCAAAATATGTCTTGGCCCCTGGACTATGGGTAGAGTTTGGTTGCCAAGAAAAGCAATTACATTTGCCAAAGAAATGTCTTCCTCCATCTCTGAACATCAAGTTGAACGTTTAGTTTGGGCGTTCATGCTCTCATTACAGGTTGATAAAGTAATGCTGTTGTAGAAACCCTGCTTGTCTTGCTGGGTTTGGATAGACATATACAACAATGCTCACAAGCACTGTAAGCAGAACAAACACTGATTTGCAGGGATACTTTGGTCAGTGTTCTTTCAGTCTTGACCAGTGTGATTCTTAATGTTTCAACTGAACCCAAATTTTGTGTTGACCAATGTATTATATAAGTATAAATATTGTCATCTGTATTTGTTAATATTCTCTGTAGCATCAACCTCTCTCGATCGTACACTGAAGTGAAGCTTTGAAAAGGAGGAAGTTAGAAGTCATTATAATTATGCCAACAGGAATGTTTTTGTTCATTGTTGATGCCAGGGTTACATGTAGTTCTTCCTCATTCTCAGTCACACCACAACATCAAACATTCTTCCTTGTTGTCAGGGGAACATTTAAGTTCAGTTTTACTTAGGTGTTTTTCTGTTACAGTTTCCTTCGGCCGATATTTTGTTCAGGTCTATAGTTGGTGTATAGTTTACTTAAGGTCCAGACAACTGACATTAACTTCAATGATTTGTTTTATTTTTACAGTAGATGCAAAGTTATATAAAATAAACCTGATCAAACACCACTGCATACAAGATTCCAGTTCAAAGTTACAGAAAAGTGCGTAAAGTACGGTTACTGTTGGACAACTTCCTTTAGTAAAGATTCAAATTAAGAATTAAATAAACTGTCATAAAATATCTGAACTGTCATAAAATATTTGTTGTTCTGACATTTCATCACGTAAAAAGTATTCTTCAACTTGTATAGGCCATGTTTACAATCTTTGCAAATAGTGCCACAAATATAGGTTAAATTAATTCAATTATGGGTTAAATTAAAATACATATTTAATATAAAAACATAAAGATGATAAAACCATCAATTAAATAAAGGCTACTTTAACTGTTTTGCACCCTCACCCCTCTAGTGTGAACTGAAGCACAAAGTCAGTGTAGCACGACTGAAATGGAAGCAGAAAATGTGTCAATTAATAGTGAAATATTCACTAAGCTGTGTGAGTGCATCTGTTTACTATATTAAAAATATAACTGACGGTACAGTAGTTACTTATTCATCAATCTAAACAGGACAATGTCATGAGCATAATGAAGTAGTATTAATTTCAGGCCAAATGTTTAGCTTTAACAAGGAGGAATGTTCCAGTAGTGATGCCCAGCAGACCCAGAGTCAGACCAACTCCACAGAAGACAGCTGGAGCAGAGCTGCTCTCAGTGATGTCAGGATCTGTGAACAACACATCAATGATACACCATGGAAAATGTGTAGTATGAATGGAACTGCATTCATACTACATATTTTACAAAAGATGAAGTAACTGGATAATATATTAAACACGACATTATCTATCTCTTAAAGGTAGGGTAAGTGATATTCTTTGGTTAAAACAAAACTTTTGTTAAAAGATTAAAGCACTATATTCTGAGTAATCCTTGCTATAGAGGGTTTGTTCAGTAATAGGTCTCCTTGTCTCTCCAGCTCTCTTTGATAAACAGAAAATGCATTTTCAGGTATAGTGACAAAATGTCATTCAATCAGGAGAGACTACCCATTTATCAGCTTCATTTTATGGTGTTCTAGTTCCAAATTTGTCTGCACATTTCTTTGTGTCATCACTTCCAATTTCACTTGTTTAATCTGTATTAGGTGTTTACTGAGTTCTGACCTGACCTACCCTGAAAAGTCATTTTATGTTTAATAAAGAGCTGGAGAGACATGGATACTTGTGTTACTGAACAAACACTCTTTAGTAATGAGCACTATCAGAATATAGAGCTATTTAACACTTATTTTAACCAAAGAAAATCACTAACCCTACCTTTAACAACACACTTTTTATTGTATTTTATTTGATTGTTGGGATATAAATTGTTACTGGCCATCAAAACTTTGAACTGGCCAGATGCTCAGGTGGTGCAGGGGTAAGGTAAACTGCCCACCACCATGAAGTCTAGAGGCTAGAACCCACTGTAGTGAATCCGTCATGGACGAGCGCCAATAATAAGAACATAATTTGTCCGTGTTGGGGAGGGAAGTCGGGTGGCAAGGGTGTTCTTTGTCACTACACTAGCGACTCCTAGCGATAGGTTTGGGTGGATCCTGTTAGTGGGGACTGTTGAACGGGAGGAGTAGGTGGGGGCTCCTCACTGTCAGGTGAGCCAATAATGTGCACTGGCAGTGGAAACACCGAAATGTGTCGGGAGGGCTAATTGGCATTACGAATAAATTGGGAGGGGAAAATGGGTAAAAAAAAAAATCACACTCATGTCACCATGACTCAGCCATAACCATATAAGGACTTCCCAATGCAGCTAAGCCCAAATATGGAGTGTTGACGGGTGAGTGGGGAGAGGGGGGAAACGAGCACTCTCTTTTCAATCTGACTGGTTTTCCAATCATAGGCTACTGTAACATATAAAACTTTGAACGTGTAAGGTTCTCACCCCAAAACCTGGTCTGAGGCTCCTGCAGAGCTTCATGCTCCACAGTACAGGCATAGACGTCTCCCTCCTGGGGGGTGAAGGTCAGGGTGGAGATGTGGTGATAGGTCCCATCAGGATTAGGTAAATATGAGAGAACACGATCTTCTACAGTGACTTCCTCATCATTCTTGGCCCACTTCACTTTGATGGAAGGAGGGAACAAGTTGTTGACAAAGCAGATGAGAGTATTCTCCTCCCCCATCACCGCTTCATCTTTGGAGTAGATCACAGTTTCAGGAGCATCTGATGGTTAACAAGATATTTTGTTTGGCAGATTATTGACTATTTAATTCATCATAAAATAGTTAGATTATGTCTGTAATGATGCAGTACATATAAAGTGTGCTATCAATTGACCCTAACAGTAACCTGTTGGTTCATAAAACTTGACTTACCTTTGACTTGTTTCACAGATTTGTCATGTTCCCAGAAGTGCTTCATGTCTAGGCATTGAGCCTGGTGTATGAGCACACGAGCGTAGGCATAGGGTGTGCGTGCATCTAATGGGAGCCTAGCGGCCCACTCTACCTTTCCTTTCTTATAGTCTGCGTAGAAGATTTCATCATCATCCAATGTCAAAGAGAGTAGCGTATCACCAGACTCAAAGCACCCATAGCTATTTTGAAATACATGAATTGCTGAAAAGGAAGAATTCACAAATTATTTACCAAAGTACTGTAGCTCTTACAATCATTTTACGTGACTCTTGTGGGCCAGCCTGGTCACCAGAGAAGACATGGCACTGTACATTTTTGCAATCACAAGAGACAATTACACTGGAAGTTCATTTCTTACCTGAAAAATGTTTAAGACCATGTCAACTAAATCCTAGATTCACATTAAAACCATATTATTTATTATTCTGTGCCTATTCGGTATGCACATCTCTCTGCTCATCGCCTCACTCTGGGGCACCTGCCAGGGCTCAAGCATGCTACTAGTCATAGGCGATTTTAGCCTCTGTCAGTAGGGGGGGGGGTGGGGGGGGGGGGGGGATAAAAAAGCACCATCTGTGAGGAAGTAGCCTGGCATGGCCAGACTAATATCACTGAATAGATATTAGTCTGGAACCTGATTGGTACCCCACGGGGGAAGCTAAATCACCCCCCCCCCCTATTAAAAACACCAGTGGTACCAGTTGTTTGCAGAAAGGAACAACAGCCTGATTAATAAATGCATTTATTATTAATATGTTGTTATTTGGCCTTTCTGTGGCTATTATAGGCCTATGGTTAAATCAATTATGAAATTATGAAAATGTAATCTGACTCATAGACACAGTGGCCCTCATTTATCAATGCAGCGTAAACAAAGGCTTATAAGTCACATTTATCAACGAATCCTATACAGCCAATCCTAGCGTACATCAAAACAAGCAAAATAACACGCCCTTAAATATTCTCGAAATAGATTTTACAACATGAAGAACCAGAATACGACCAAACAAAGCATGGAAAGCCAATAAGAAAGAGTTTCACCGGCTCGCCTCGCCTCGCTGCCTGTCAAGTCACACACACACGCACGCACACGCACACGCAATTTAACAAGTCTCAACAAGTATCTGACGGTTTACAACTTTCGAATGTTGACGACCGCAGGGCTGTTGCAGACGGTGGACCAGCATTGGTCTCAAGGATGCTTACTTCCACATCCCGATTTACCCTCCGCACCGGAAGTTCCTACGCTTCGGTTTCGAGGGGAGGGTGTACGAGTACACTGTCCTCCCCTTTGGAATGTCCCTAAGCCCCAGGGTGTTCGTGAAATGCACCAATGCGGCTATAGCTCCACTGAGACTGGCTTTTGGCAGCGGGCTCGAGGGAGGAGGTGATGCAACACACGAGTGTGGCCATCTCTCACCTGACGTCGCTAGGCTTCACCATCAACGCCCAGAAGAGCGTGTTGGTCCCGTCCCAGCGGACCACCTTCATAGGGATCACTGGACTCGACCACGCTCATGGCGCGTCTGTCCCAAGACAGGATAGACAGCTTTTTGGCCTGTGTGAGGTCTTTCCACGTGGGGCGTCAAGTCAGTTACAGGCTGTGCATGCAAGCGGCGGGTCTCATGGCTTCGGCTATACACCTGGTCCGTTTGGGCAGGCTCCACATGAAACCTTTTCAGAGGTGGATGCAGGCTCTCAGGATCCCGTCCACTCTGGGTTCTCGGAAAGTTCTGGTGCCTCCACGGTGCGTGGAAGCACTCAGACCGTGGTCACAAGCAGCTTTTCTGTCCAAAGGGGTCAGTGTAGGCGTTGTGATATCGCGGAAGGTCATCACCACGGACGCCAGTCTGACGGGGTGGGGTGCCGTCCACGAAAGCCACTCAGCCAGGGGGGTGTGGGACATCAGTCTACAGACGGCCCACATCAATTACCTGGAGTTGTTGGCGGTGTTTCTTGCTCTCAAACACTTCGAGACTCTCATCCGCGGTTGTCATGCCGCGATCAGGACAGACAACACCACGACCATGTGCTATATCAACAGGCAGGGAGGCTTGCGCTCCCAGGTGTTGGACAGCCTGGCGTGTGAGATGACGCTTTGGTGCAACTCGCGCCTCGCGTCAATACGGGCTTCTCATGTACCGGGTCTCCTGAACAGCGGAGCGGACTTGCTGTCCAGGGGCAGGCTTTGGTACAAGAAGTGGTCCCTCAACCCGTGGGCCTCCAAAGAGAACGCGAAGTGTTCTCGTATTTTCTCAGTGAAGGTGGGGGACCCTTCCCTGGGCCTTGACTTTGTGTGGCCTGCCCCCTGATGTGGTAGCTACCATCCAGGGCGCGAGGGCCGTTTCCACGAGGGCTGCGTACGACGACAGGTGGAACATGTTTGTGTCTTGGTGTCTGGAACAATCACCACCATTGGTGGCTTTCCAGGCCCCGGTGCGCAGCATCCTCATCTTCCTGCAAGACAGGTTGAGTCAGGGTCTGGCTTTCTCGACGGTTAAGGTGTACCAGGCGGCCATTTCCGCTTGTCACGAGGGTTTCGATGGCATGACGGTTGGCTGACATCCTCTGGTGCATCGTTTTATGAACGTGCCAGGCGGGCCAGACCGGTTACTAGGCCTCTTTTCCCGGCCTGGGACCTGGCGGCGGTGCTGGATGCACTCTGCCATCCACCGTTCGAGCCTTTTGAGTCTGTGGATCTGAAGATCGTTTGTCTCAAAGTCCTTTTGGTTGCTTTGTCTACAGCTAAACGGGTCAGCGACATGCATGCGCTCTCAGTGAGTTCGGAATGCATGAGGTTCTCGGGCGACGACAGAAGGGTTTTGCTTAAACCCAACATGTGTGTCTGATTGATTTTTCTTTATTAAAGTGTCATGCTTCCAAAGGAAGCCCAGCCCATATGGACTTACAGGACACTAGCATTTCATTTGACAAACGATGAACCGACATTATAATTCAAAAACAATAAACAAACAAATAACAAACTAAAACACTCAAGCTTCCTGCCCATGGCAGATTACATAAATACAACTTAAAATACAACATTGGGCCTGTTACCTCACATCTTAACAGAGGACCGGACAAGAACCTATTTGAAGAGATGAGATTGTCTTCTACTCCAGGCATTAGAAACAAAATGTGCCGTCTTAAATACCTCATAATTAAACATGTGTCTTGTGTATGTACAGTATGTTTACTGTGTTGGAGTTTCTTACTATCTGCTGTAACATAAATTGCCCAGTTTGGGACATATGAACTTGAACTTGAACTTGGCGTTTGTTCCCAAGAGCGGGGTGGTGACCCAGGCCCCGGTTGGGCTGGTAGGTTTTCATCCACCTCCTTTCGCTTCAGCGGAGGATAGACGGCTGCACTGTCTCTGTCCGGTGGGCTCTAAAGCTCTATGCCAGAGGACAGCGATCGGCCGGTCGTCGTCACAGCTTTTTCTCTCCTTTGGCCCAGGTGGTCGGAGGAAGGCAGTGGTTAGGGCGACACTTTCTAGATGGATCTTTGATGCCATTAGGCTGGCCTACGTCAGTGGTGGCGCTCCAGTTCCAGAAGGACTGAAGGCTCACTCTACTAGGGGCGTGGCTGCATCCTGGGCCCTCTCCAGGGGAGTTTCGGTCCAGGAGGTATGTGCGGCTGCAAACTGGTCGTCTCCATCGACTTTTGCGGCTTTCTACAGCCTGGACGTGGCGGCGTCATCAGTGGCGCACGCTGTCCTGGGCATAGCGGCTGTCTCTAGCTAGAGTGGGGGAGGTTGGACAGGTTTTTGTTGCCCTGTCTTTTCTCTATCCTGGCTTCCTTCTCCTGAGTCCCCTCGGGACCACCGTTGGTAGGGTCCCAGGGGAGGAGGCCCTGTTTCCTTGTGTTCACTTATGGGACAGACTCGTGTCTGTTCATTAGTTGAATAAGGCAGACTTGGTCTGTCAGGGTTTACTATCTTTCTATATCCCGCACCCTGGCCCGGAGGGCCGGGGCGCCCGTGAGGCCACAGGTCACGCACGTGAGGGCGGGGCCTTGGGGCTGCGGGGCGTGCGGGACTGTGAGGGTTTTGTATGGCTATAGCCCCAGGGGAGTTTATGAATCCCGACAAGATGGTCGGGAGTCCCGAAAATGGGGTTTATGACTCCCGACAAGATTGTCGGGAGTCGAGAAAAAGCTCTGGCAGAAGCGCTCGTATTTTTACGTTGTTTTTCAGGCTCTGTATTTGTGTAATGATGATTTTGAACTGTTTGGTGCTATTTTATGTGTTTATGAATTGAATACAAGGACTATCGTGATATATCGTTGGTGAAATTTCATGCAATATATCGTGATATCGCAATATATCGAATATCGTGATATTATTGTTATCGAGGGCCTAATATCGCCACAGATATCGTATCGTGAGATACCCATATCGTCCCACCCCTAATCTGCATGCAGAGAGTTGTTGTTAAAGAGGATTAGCCTACGTCACGCGAGGGGCTTTATACCTTTTTTATACCTTTGTCACGCGACCATTCCGGTCGCGTGACATACCCTTCTCAGCCAATGAATGGCCCAGGAGTTTATGGTATATAGCTCTGTCCATCGCCAGGGGGCGCTGATATCCCATAGTGAGTATGTTACTCCGAATTTAAACAAACCGGGGTTACATTCGTAACCTCGAGTTTATCCTTAACCCAGCCAGGTTGTGTAGCCAATATAACTCTCTATGACATAACTCCATACCATAGGACAAGCTACTGTACGTTTGTAGACCTCACTGTCCATGAAAAGATGGTCGGGAGTCCTGAAAATGCTCTCGCAGAAGCGCTCGTATATTTTGAAAATAGCAGATCTACAAGCTCACAACGCATCGCACCGCGACGCGTTGTGAGCTTGTAGATCTGCGATCTTGTAGATCTGCCATTTTCATCTTGTAGATGAGCTTGTAGATCTGCTATTTTCAAATAGCAAATGCAGCCAGATCTGCAAGCTTAACCGAATGGCAGTTAAAGCAGTTTGTTTAAATTAGTTTATAAAATGTTATATTTTTACAGGGATTATGTATTAGTGTAGATATACATTTTGGAGTGGATTATGTGTCCAGATGCCTGTCAGAAAGTCAGACAATGCTGTTCTGCAAGTCTAGAATGGAATAAACGGCATGCCAACGTCAACAACTGCTATATCGACCAGACGTGAGATCTCAGTGTACCCTAGGCTGAAACCAACGTCAGGATATATTGATAAATGCCGAAAATTGCGATGATCTCGCCGTACGCCCATTATTTGGTCTGCACCGCGTTGATAAATGAGGGAAAGTGCATCTCACTGTAGAAAAATAGAAACCCATTTACACACAATGACACTAATTATCTGCCTACCCATGAAAAGTTTAGAGATTAATGTAATATAGCCATGAATCATGATAATGATTTAAAAAATCGGTATATTTGCAACTAGCACTAGTGCTCCTTTTTTAATGTATTGAAACGATACATCTGAAGTTACTCAGAAGTTACTCAGTGCTTGAATAGTTTCTAAATGCTTTAAGTTTACTAAGTCATTATTTGGATAACTTTTGGCTACACTACCCACCTCTGTTTATTAAATGAAGTTACTGGATCACTTGCAAAACTAAGATTAGGATAGAAAATAATCATGTACTTAGTTTATTCATAGGTGCAAACAGCTGCAGAGAAAAGAATAATTATTTCAAAGTACATTCTATCGTCTTGCTGAAGTGAACTCAAGAAAAGGAAGAAGTTACTTGATCTCTTTGTGGCGCGAACAGGAAATGATTCATGCAAATAAGGCTGTAGTTTTTCCTCATTATTGTCTCCGCCAGGCCGAAAGGCATGGCGAGAGAGCATGTTTTACCCCCTGTCCGTCCGTCCGTCCGTCCATGTGTCCTGTCCGTGTGTTACCACCTAATCTCCTGCACCGTTGGCCCGGTCGCTGCGAAACTGTGCACACACACTCCCTGGATGCCAATTCAGAACCTCTGCCTCAAATGTTTCACATGGGCCTGTTATAGCGCCACCTGGAGGCCGATTTGTGCAAAACCCATTTTTTAATATTACTCCTACAAATTTTATCCAAACGTCATGCAAATCGGTACACAGTATCTATATAGTCATGTGATCAACACGAATCTGTCCGATTTCCCATATTCCATCCTCATTGGCTAAGGTTGGCTTCCAAAATTTGCAGGATTGGTCCGTTTTGAACAAAATGCCTCAAATCATGAACGCAGCTTGCAATTTTCGTGAAATTTCACAAACACATTCCCACTAGGCCGAGGAAGAAATGCCACTTGACATTTTTCAAATCAGCCTCATGGTGGCGCTATAAAAGGCTGATTTGTGTTTTTAACTATAACTGCACCGTTCTGCGTGAAACTTTGAACACACACTCCCTAGAGGCCAAGGAAAAACATCTGCCCTGCATTTTTCACATTTGCCTTTTATAGTGCCACCAGGAGGCTGACTTATGTAAAACACATTTTTGGATTTTAAGCCTCCCGATTTTATCCAAATTTCACACATGATCTCTATAGTCATGTGACCAAGATGGAAGTGTTTGATTTTTCATATTTCATCCTGATTGGCTAACATTGACATCTAAAGTTTGCAGAAGTGGCCCGTTTTGAACAAAATGCCACAAATCATGAACACAGTGTCCGACTGAGGTGACACTTTGCACGCACATTTGCACTATGTTGAAGAACAAGGTAGCCAGGTATCTTTATAAACACCTGTTGTTTTAAATGATTTCACTTTACTGAAAATCACTTTACTGAAAACTTCAGAGGATTGTTTTAACAGATTTAGTTTTTCCCTAACAATTCAATTAAGAGAAACTTAGAAGAAGTTTAGATTCATGCTATATATTTTCCTGCATATTAATTTATATGTATATATTTTTGCTGCCCTCTCATCACCACCAAGAGCTTACATTTAAAAAAAAGACTCCCTTCCTCCCAACCACCGTTTGTGGGAAAGTATGCTCACAAGTCAGGTCTTGAAAAAACCCTTTAGAGTAGGCATTTTTGGGGAAAAGTACTTTATGTGTTGTTTATATGATTTGTAAGTGCTGAATCCATTTCTGCCATATGCCGAGTGCTACGAGTCACCATTTCGTCATAATAATAAGCGAATGTAATATCACTTAAACCAAAAAAAAACTGATACAAAAGGGTTTTCAAATGATTCTGGTACATCTTGGTGCATGTGCTTAAGAGCAAATTGGGGGTCAGGGAATGCGCTTGAATCATTGAAATTACCATCAGTTATTCATTTATTGCCAAATCCAAAATGCCCAAATCCAAAATGGCATCCATCCCAAGGTAATAAAAACAACAAATGAACCTTTTAAATTGAAAATTAACGCAATAACTGTCTCATTTAATGTGACAGTTATTTTGTTTGGTCTTAAGCACACCTATGCTGACCGTTTTGTTATATGTTCATAAGCACACCTATGCTAATTTATGACGAAAATCATAAAGAAACAACACAAAAGTCATTTTCCTCAAAAATGCCTACTCTGTCATTTTCTAAAGGGTTTTTTCAATTTCCAGACGTGACTACATTGTTGACAGTGCCATTAGTCAAAATAAAAATGTACCCTTGATCCGGGGAATCACTTTTATCGGTCCGCTATCAGGGGCTTTGGTGTCACACTCTTCTAGTTAAATGTGATTTGCTCTCTGCACGTCTGCTCCACTTTAGGAATGTTCAGCCCCCACTTCTCTGTGACAGCTTGTCACTTCGAGAGGGGATTTTCCCGGATTTTGTTCATGAGGGGATTCCCAGAGAAATGTCTCAGGCTTTGCCGTAACACCGCTTGATAGAACGCCTTCAACTGAGCTGTTGACCGATACGTCTTGATCACATGACAACGTGGCATTTCTTCCTTGTGATTGTGGGAATGTGCTTGGTGTCTGAAATGTTCAAACAAATCTTCTTCTTGAAACATCTCATACTCTCCCCCCTTGATCACATGACTAGAGATAACGTCACCCAGTCACCAACATTTGAGGGAACCTGACATGGCATGCTATAGCCTACTTTTTATTTGTGTTTTTACTACATTTGTAGTAAATCACTATTAATTAAAGATAGGCATTGAGTACATTTAAACAGTAGAGAGTCAAAGTTTATGTTTTGCAAAAAGATCAGGCTGGCCCCAATGCCTGGTGGCACTTAAACAGTCTATGGAATCAGTGTGTCCTCCTAACGATATCATGACGTTGACGTCATGACGTTTACTGTCAGTTTTGGTGTAGCTCCGAAGAGTATACAAATGTAACCAAATAGACTCCGAGTCCTCAGAATTTCATTAACTCTGGATAAATGAAACAAGATTGAAAAGTAATTTTCAGACTTTATTATTTAAGGGAAATTCAAGCGTTATACTCAAAAACATTGCATTTCAATAAACATCCCTTAGTAATAAGGAAGTCATAATAAATAATGAACATATTAGATTAGTAGATATTATACACATAGAGCTCTTCAAGGGTTCAAAATGACGGACCCAACCCCTAATGGACCCCGTAAATTGGTTCCGAGATCCGAGTGGAGCCAACATAAAAAAAGAAAGACGCACCCGGACGGCACCCATTATTTTATGGACCTGATAAACCTAAAATGCTGTTCTAACACATGTCTGCGAGATGGCAGCTATATTCCATGTGAAATCTAGCCTAGCTGTAGAAGACTACAATGAGAGACATTGACAATGAAATTAAATTGCATGTTTTCACCTTGATGAATAAGGAATCCATGATCACACATACCACGGTGCACTTTCATTCCACGGAGGTATAGTTTGATGCGCTTTGAACAACTTTCTTCCCCCACATATTGCGCTGCAGTAATCTGATCCCTGGTCAGTCTGTCCATCATTGCAGAAGTTGATTCTTGCAGCCCGAGGCCCGCAGGCATCTGCTTCTTTCACACCTACAGCCAGCATACAAAGATCAACGATGTTGTGTATTAGCGTGTCCGGCACCTAGTTGATCGAGTTGAGACAGCAACTGCAGACAGTTACAGAACCAGAACGGTCATTGCGGCGAGAGCAAAGAATGCATGCCAATACACAACAACAACTGTGCATGGGGCATGGTGGCGCAGTCGGTAGCGCTGCCGCCTCACAGCTAGAAGGTCCTGGGTTCTATTCCCGCCGGGGACGCTGTGGGCGCTGGGGGCGTGTCTTCTCTTCTGCGTCATCAGCGCCCATACCCTAGGTGGGGTTGGTGAAAGGGCCTACTCTGTGTGGAATTTGTTCTCCCTGTGTCTCCTAGGGTAGTTACCCTCACAAAAACATGTAGTAATCCTGGTCGCTATACTGCCTCCCCCTGGTCAGCCGGGGCGCCTGATGGAGGGGAAGGGAACTGGTTGTAATAACATGTTCCTTCCACGCACTACGTCCCACCGGGGAAACTCCCCCCTGTCAGGTGACAAGAAGGCCAGTTGGCTCTCATGCATTGAAGGAGGCATGAGAGGCATGAGGCCCTGAGCTCCCTAGGCTGGTGGGGGGAGTGTAGCGCCCAGGATCACTTAGAATTGGCACGGGGTGGCAAAAAGGGTTACAAAATCGTGGGATAAAAAAATAAAAAAAAACAATAAAAAAAAACAACAACGATTGTGCAACACAATGGGAATGGTGGGGTGCTAGCCCAGCACCGGTCGAGGATTTTTTTTTTTAATAGACCAGCGGTCGGTGAGATTATCAAACGTATAAACAACATAATAAAGACATGCATTTTAATATCCACAATCCCTCAGACGTCTGCTCAGATGTTTCCAATGCTCATTTGTTAATTGCATAGCATTGTTTTTTCTCAAGTTGAGTCTATTTTCTATATTGCACATTGCATTAATTGGCCCCCGTCTGGGAAGAGGAGGAGGGAAGGGGGAGAGAGGTGGAGAGGGAACTAAGCCTATTGCTAACTATAGCAAAAAGAAAGGTTTTAATCTAATGATTAATTTGTAATGTTGGCATTAATAATGATGTTGAATAGACAACCCTCATTAGGCCTACAGTAAATTAACACATTATTATTAACAGTGCCTGGGAAAAAACACAGATATACCCAAGAAACCTAGTCGTGCTTGACTTGACTTTAGACCTCACTAGTGATGAGTGTATTTTATTGTCACATTAAAGGCGGAGTCTCATTGTGAGACTGCTGCAACTTTCATTCATTTCCTTATTATTGTTTCATCGTCAGTACTGAGCTCCTGTGCACAAGTTAACATCTCCTGACACAGAACCTTTTTGCTGGAGATATTTATTGATATGAAAGCATGTATATCAAGATTTGTATTACTTTTTCTCTTCTCCGTCTGGGTGAGTGAAATTACTTTCTACGTATCGAAGAAATATTAAATGAAAAAAGGCAGTATTTCTTTCTTGTAAGTTAAGATATTATTGAGATATAGATACTATATTATTATATTAGTTGATTGATTAGTTTTTGGTATAAATAATAATATAAATATATGTGTGTCATTCCATTACAGTTTCTTCAAATGGAAATTTCTTTCAGGCATTTTCTTACTGCTCAATCAAAGGTCATGATCTTGGGGAAATCGAGTACATCATAAAGTGGGGTTTGAACAAAGAAACAATAGTGACCTACAACAGTACCCAAGGCTACTGGACAGGGCACACAGCCTTTGCCATAGAACAAGTGAAATGGATGAACAATCCTCGAGAAAAACTACACAGAAAATTTGAGAAGATCGAAATGTGCAATGTCAACATACCAGGAATAAGAAAAAACTTAGGTAATGAAGAATAAATGCCATGTGTGTACATAATATCTAATAAATCTCAGGGAATACAAGGGTGCTGAAAATTGTTAGCTATATATTTCTATTGCATATCTTGTTTGTTTCAGATTTGGGAGCAGCTAAACCAAACATCACAGTGAAATCAGTGAAGCTGCCCAGTGGCAGACATCCATCCATGCTTGTATGCAGTGCATACAACTTTTACCCCAAACAAATCCTAGTCACATGGCTGAGAGACGGACAGGAAATCACTACAGATATCAGTTCATCTCAGGTGTTGCCTGATGGAGATTTCTATTATCAATAGGGGTGTGCCGATATATCGTCCCGCGATATATCGCGATACGTTTTCGCGACGATATGTATCGTTTTGGGGGGGGAAAAAAACGTTTTTGAAAAAAAAAATTTTTTTTTTTTTTTTTTTTTTTTTTTTACTACAATCATAATAATCAGGCATGCAAACGTCCCCGAAGTGAAAAGAGTGACAACATGTTTTTTTTTCGGGTCAGGTGTCATACTATTTGGATTCAAAACGGCTATTGTAGCTGAAAAGCTACAAGTTTGCATGTCTGAATAATGCAAAAACAGAATTATTTGTTTGCATTTTCTTTTTTTCTCCTCCATATATTTTCATAATAAAAAAAGTGCGTATCGTATCGTATCGAAATCGTATCGAAGTTGTGAGTCAAATATCGTATCGTATCGTTTCGTGAAATTAGTGTATCGGCACACCCCTAATTATCAATTCCATTCCTTCCTGGAGCACACCCCAACATCAGGAGAGAGAATTACCTGTATGGTGGAACACCCCACCCTCACTGAGCCAATGTTTCAACACTGGGGTAAGAGTATTTTATAATTTGTGTTTATTGAATGAGCTCACGTATGATTCAATTCAATTATTGTATTGTCATTGCTGGGTTAACAAAATTAAAACGTTCAACTCATGAGTTATTGCATTAAATAATATCCCCAATTTTAAGAGTTGGTGAAGTTGCATGGTGTACTTAGAGAAGGGGGGGTGGGGGACAGTATGAGATGTTTCAAGAGAAGATTTGTTTGAACATTTCAGACTCCTCCCTTCCTGAGTCAGACAGGAATCAAATCGTTGTCGGATCAACTGGTTTGCTGCTTGGCCTGGTCTTTGTGTTCACTGGATTGATCTACTACAAGAAAAAGTCTGCAGCACACATCACTCTGCACCAAGGTAAGAGAAATGACCACAATCACACCTAGATAAGATAACACCCTTCACTAATTAATCTACTATTTCTAAATCTAATATGAAGAGACAGCAGGCAAAATTGTTTTTGAATTACACTAAAGTTTGAATCAACTTCAAACATGTTTTTTGTGCTGCTACATATCATGATCAGGCCTCCCTATAATACTTTAATACGTTGCTGGTTACATTTTAGGTTTTAAAAAAAATAATCTTTCAACAGTGTTATATATTTACAATTCTAGAAAATAATCATGTTCAACCGATTTCAACAGATCAGGTGTTGGTTCCTGTTGAAGAATTCCTTCCAACTGGAGGGATGGATGAAGCTTCAGGTCCTGTTGAAGAACTCCTTCCACCTGGAGGGATGGAGGAAGCTTCAGAACCAGAACTGCAACTGGTGCATGTGAGGTCTTATTGTAATAATCTGAAAAATCATAATATGCTGTTGTAATATAAGTAAAGCCTTGCCGAGTCATATGGCCCATAGGGCAGGAGCCTATCTCCTGTTTCTGTAGCGTGAGGCAGCCATGATGTACTAGTACGCCCCCTGGACATGACGTTAGTATGTCACAGAGATTTACCCCCAATCCAACCCTTGATGTTGAGTGCCAAGCAGGGAGGCATTGGGTCCCTTTTGTATAGTCATTGGTATGACCCGGCTGGGGTGTTGTAATATGGCCAGATGTAAATGTGATTTAGGTCATTATTAGGGAAAAACTAAATGATGTTCTATTGATATTATCAAATAGTGTATACTGTATAATAGTAGCCTACATTGTTTAGTTTTTGTTTAGTTTTTTCCCTGCTGGTAAAGAATCAGCTTTATTGTCACATCACAGGTTTACAGGTGTAAAATAGAACATAATGAAATCAGTTTTTGTGCAAGTGTCATCGTTTTTGTTATTTCCATAAAGGGAAGAAGAAGAAGATGAGGGGGCAGGGGGAGGGAAGGGGAAGAGAGAGAAGATAAATAAAAAACAATAATGTGACCTCAAATGTCCCTGGATGATATCAAAGTTCAGGACCAGAAGTTATGAACCTGTAAGTGTACCTGCGTTTTGTTGAGTTTGGAACAGATTTTAGTACCAGTGACAGCTCAAGTAGTTTGGAGTTTTGTTATATGAATTTATAAACTTCAAACCGTTTTTTGAATTGAAACTGTTATAAAAGAGCACTTTGTGGAGTTTTGTTACACGGTTTTGATTGATTGATTGATTGATTGATTTATTGAGCACGTTATTGAAAATCTATTCAAAAGTATAAAAACACAAGAAAGCCTGAAGGCTTGTTTCCATTGTGGTCCTTTCAACACTGTGCATCAGTGTGTTTTATTAAACAAGGAATCAAACAAGTTAAACAAATTAACTGCAGTCAGGAAACGGACAGATACCCAAAAGATAGAGAACTAGAAAATTCCAATCAGTGGAGTGCTAATCTACCCAGGACTGTGTAAATTGTGGGTTGTAGCCGTTATGACCTGAGGAAACAACAGGTAGAAATAGCATTGGTGACAATAGTGGCTAGAGGCCTTATTGAAAAACTGTTGTGGTTATTTTTGGGATGATTCTTATTCTTTTCTAAAGTTCTATTATTGTATTCATATAGCTTAGTGAAGTTTTTCTCTTGTGTATTATTTAGTATCTAGTATAAAAGACATGATCTTAATGCTTTGTTTTATGTTATAATTAGTCTGTATACAGAGTGATGATTTGATCTATGACAAATATATTCGTATTTGTATTATTAACACATCGGGTGCCAAACACGGTCTGAACCGTGTGTTTACATAGTGGCGGTTCCGAAGCTTCGGTGCCGAACACGGTCTGAACCGTGATTTCAGTCTTTTTGTTTTTTTCGTTTTTCTCCGCGCGGGCGGGGCTAGAGCAGCTCTGGGAGCACCCATTGTAATCCTGCGAAGGAAGTGCCAGATCGCTCACCGGAAACACTTTTTTTCCCCCCATCCGGTTCCTGTCTATTTCCTACTTTGAAACAAGGAAGATTTAGAAAGGAAAGGACATACTACATCCGTTCTCTAGATATATGACGTGACACTCACGGGTGGCAAAATCGCACCGGAAGTTCGATGAATAACATTGCAGTGGATGGAGCCGGCTGGAGCAGCTCATGAACAAACATTATTTGTGAATGATTGAGACCATTGTGAAATAATCGCTTCAGGAAAATAAAAGAAAACATATCACACATTTGTTTCTGCTGTCTTGTTTTTCCATTTACACTCTACATCATTTTATGTAGGTATCCAAAGAGCAGAGAGAGAGTAATCTCTCATAGAACAAACAGCAGAGGTCGCTGTTTTTCATTTTCAGTTGGGTCTGGCTACGCGAGACTACAGACAGAGTAAAATTCTCACTGGGCAGCCCCCAACTCCCAGGTGTTCATAGATTGATTGACAGGCATTGATTGACAGCTGTCTGCCAATCAATCAGTCAACACCTAATCACAGCTAATACATTTTCAGTAGGAGTTTATGTAATTTCAGTAGGAGAGTAGGAGTTTCACAAGCAACAAAGTAAGTTGTCCTATTGGTAATTGTGTTATGGAAATGTTTGTAAATACATATGAAATTAATTTAAAGGACTGACCTGCAGTGGCAACTATAAGCACATTTACTAAGGTCAATTCATTAAAAAACAATGAATTGACCTTAGTAAATGTGATTGGCAGACAGCTGTCAATCAATGCCTGTCAATCAATCTATGAACACCTGGGAGTTGGGGGCTGCCCAGTGAGAATTTTACTCTCTCTGTAGTCTCGCGTAGCCAGACCCAACTGAAAATGAAAAACAGCGACCTCTGCTGTTTGTTCTATGAGAGATTACTCTCTCTCTGCTCTTTGGATACCTACATAAAATGATGTAGAGTGTAAATGGAAAAACAAGACAGCAGAAACAAATGTGTGATATGTTTTCTTTTATTTTCCTGAAGCGATTATTTCACAATGGTCTCAATCATTCACAAATAATGTTTGTTCATGAGCTGCTCCAGCCGGCTCCATCCACTGCAATGTTATTCATCGAACTTCCGGTGCGATTTTGCCACCCGTGAGTGTCACGTCATATATCTAGAGAACGGATGTAGTATGTCCTTTCCTTTCTAAATCTTCCTTGCTTTGAAACGCCTATATCTCCGAATCTGTTTCCTGTGGGGAAAAACGGTCATGCGCGATGCGCGATCCACCCCCCGTTGTAACTCGGCAGGGTAATGTTATGGTTCCAGCCTGTAGCCAGGCTCATGGCAGAACATGAATCGATGCTTTTTTTTGCGTGGATTTGCTTGTAACGCACATGGAAACAACAAACAGCAAAGCGCAGTCAATGGGAGAATGCTGGCACCCACGGTATGTTGTTATGAAAAAACGCTGGCACCCGATGTGTTAAGTTGAGACAATAAAACATAAAGCTGACTGATACTGTAATTTGTACCTTAACAGCATGGCATTTGCTTGTCTGCATTTTGTCTGAGACACTCATTAATAAAAAGCTCTCTCTTTTTAAACCTCCTACACCAAACACCTTCTGGTTTGAAAGTGTTAAATGGGTGAAATGGGGGCATCTCTCTCTTAGAGCCCCCCAAAGACAGACATCAGTTACAGTAGCCATGATTTTAACTTCCCTCTCTTAACACCAGACAAGAGCATTTCAGAGAGTTTGGGGTCATCAATAATAAGATAAATTCAATCTGGTGAGTTATCAAGGTGCATCATGGTGTTATGAGCAATAAGCAAGCAAGTTAATAATTATTATTATAATAATTGCTCATATTTATATAGCACTTTTCTAGTACCAAAAGTCACTTTACATAAGGAAAGGAAGGAACCAACTTGAATAAGAAAAAAACAAAGACATACATGCTAGATTAAAAGATTAGGCCTAAATAGTTAAATGATTAGATAGTTACAGTACATGTCGTTGAAAAGCATATAACATTGACCTAAAACCTGGAACCTGAGAAAATACAATTTCTACAGGTATGCACGTGATGCAAAGGTCAAATAATATCAAATACATGTTCTTGCCAACAATCACATTACTATGACTTTCCTTGTCTTTATATTCAAAGTCATTTGGATTGTGTGTATGGTGTATTTTGGAGAAATGTATATAGTTTCTGAACTAATTTAGTACACACTGTTGTGCTATAGCTGTTGTCCCGTACCTCCATAAAGGGAAAAAATTATAACTGGTGTTATATAACTGCTGGTAAAAGAGAAGGAAACTGGACCCACCCAGTGTTCTTTGAGAAGGAATGATTACTGAAGGCATGAGGAAGAAAACAGAAACATAATAGAACACTGGTAGAGTTTGGTTGCCAAGAAAAGCAACTACATTTGCCAAAGAAATGTCTTCCTCCATCTCTGAACATCAAGTTGGACGTTTAGTTTGGGCGTTCATGATCTCATTACAGGTTGATAAAGTCATGCTGTTGTAGAAACCCTAGCTTGTCTTGCTGGGTTGGATAGACATGCATACATACAACAATGAGCACAAGCATTGTAAGCAGAACAAACACTGATTTGCAGGGATACTTTGGTCACTGTTCGTTCAGTCTTGACCAGTGATGTTTCAACTGAACCCAAATTTTGTGTTGACCAACAATTCAGGGCCCAATGTATTATATAAGTATAAATATTGTCAATCAATCTGTATTTGCTAATATTCTCTGTAGCATCAACCTCTCTCGATCGTACACTGAAGTGAAGCTTTGAAAAGGAGGAAGTTAGAAGTCATTATAATTATGCCAACAGGAATGTTTTTGTTCATTGTTTATGCCAGGGTTACATGTAGTTCTTCCTCATTCTCAGTCACACCACAACATCAAACATTCGTCCTTGTTGTCAGGGGAAAGTTCAAGTTCAGTTTTACTTATGTGTTTTTCTGTTACAGTTTCCTTCAGTCGATATTTTGTTCAGGTCTATAGTTGGTGTATAGTTTACTTAAGGTCCAGACAACAAACATTAACTTCAATGATTTGTTTTATTTTTTACATGAGATGCAAGGTTAAATAAACTAAACCTGATCAAACACCACTGCATACAAGATTCCAGTTCAAAGTTACAGAAAAGTGCATAAAGTACGGTTACTGTTGGACAACTTCCTGCAGTAAAGATTCAGATTAGGAATTAAATAAACTGTCATAAAATATTTGAATACATTATTTGCTGTTCTGACATTTCATCATGTAAAAAGTATTCTTCAACTTGTATAGGCCATGTTTACAATCTTTGCAAATAGAGCCACAAATATAGGTTAAATTAATTAAATTATGGGTTAAATTAAAATACATATTTAATAGAAAACATAAAGATGATAAAACCATCAATGAAATAAGGGATACTTTAACTGTTTTGCACCCTCCCCCCACTAGTGTAAATTGAAGCACAAACTCAGTGTAGCACGACTGAAAAGGAAGCAGAAAATGTGTCAATTAATAGTGAAATATTCACTAAGCTGTGTGAGTGCATCTGTTTACTATATTAAAAATATAACTGACAGTAGCTACTTATTCATCAATCTAAACAGGACAATGCCATGAGCATAATGAAGTAGTATTAATTTCAGTCCAAATGTTTAGCTTTAACAAGGAGGAATGTTCCAGTAGTGATGCCCAGCAGACCCAGAGTCAGACCAACTCCACAGAAGACAGTGATGTCAGGATCTGTGAACAACACATCAATGAAACACAACTGTTTGATCACTCCTTTTACCTTACACACTAGCACTGCATTCATACTAAATATTTTACAATAAATTAAGTAATTGAATAATATATTAAAAAAATACAACCACATATCTATCTCTTAAAGGGATAGTTCACCCCAAAATTACTTTTTTTCTATCAATTAGTCACCCCATGGAGACTTGAATTCATTGATATTTTTAGTCACCTGCCAGTGCTCCTCACTGGCAGGTGAGCCAGTAAGGTGCACTAGCAGTGGCAACACAGATATGTGTAGGGAGGGCTAATTGGCATAACGGATAAATTGGGAAGGGAAAATGGGTTACAAAAATGTCCTACTCTAAATTATTGTAAAGAATATATAACTTTGAACTTGTAAGGTTCTCACCCCAAAACCTGGTCTCAGGTTCCTGCAGAGCTTCATGCTCCACAGTACAGGCATAGACGTCTCCCTCCAGGGGGCTGAAGGTCAGGGTGGAGATGTGGCGGTAGGTCAGATCAGAATTGATCAGATACGAGAGAACACGATCTTCTACAGTGACTTCCTCATCATTCTTGGCCCACTTCACTTTGATGGAAGGAGGGAACAAGTTGTTGACAAAGCAGATGAGAGTATTCTCCTCCCCCATCACCGCTTCATCTTTGGAGTAGATCACAGTTTCAGGAGCATCTGATGGTGTCGTATCTGAGGACACATACATACAGCATAGTCACACAGATACGGACACATACACACACACATACACACAGGCACACACAAGGCCCCACACACACACACGCACGCACACACACACACACACACACACACACACACACACACACACACACACACACACACACACACACACACACACACACACACACACACACACACACACACACACACACACACACACACACACACACACACACACACACACACACACACACACACACATTTCAGGCCCCTCACATACACACACACACACAGACCCACTCCCAAGCACACACATGCCTAGACAGATTGATGATCCCCCAAACATTAACATACACACACACCCACACGCACGTATCACGCACCCACATACACACACACACACACACACATACAGTATCTTATATAAGTTAGGACACATACACACATTTACCCATAAAGCAGACAACACTACATGATTTACATTAAGAGTACATACATGCACGACACATGGACGCACGCACAGGCTCACTCCAAGGCCTTGTAGGGACAAATACTGCTATCTCCATCCATGCACGTTTGTCTAATACACACACACTCACTCGCACATGTATGCGCCTCTTCCTCACGCACAGACATCTTACCCCACACACATGTGGACAGTGAGAGCACATACATACACACACATGAACAACCAACATATAAGTACCTCAGACAGGACAATAGCCCCAGAGAGCCTTACCACGAGAACCTTGCCCGGATGTACTAGAGAGAGACAGCCCGTTAGACTGACCATGTAACCTTTTTCTTCAATAAACCCTATCCTTATTGTAACCTCACTTTTGCCTGACTGACTCGCTCATTTTCATAGCCACCATCCTCTCCAAGGCCAGACTCTAAGATACCACATAACATGGCGCTGCGAAGCAGGGTAGTTTAAAACTTTTTGAGAGCAGAACTTTTTTTCCTGTGAAGTGATCTGCAAGCGGGTGAGTTGATTATATTCATCCATATGTTTGTGAATTGCTTTTGTGGGAGAGGAGACTGTTTTCATTGGGTTACTATCAAAAAACTAGTGGTTGAGTTTGGTCTTGGAGGGGAGTCTAATTTAAAAAATATTTTTTTTTCTCCCTATTCTTTGGTGGCAAATGATTTGGTGGGTGGGCCAAAGTGGGTTTATATTATTATAGAGTACATTGGCAAAGTCATCAAACGTGACCATAATAGGTCAAGTGTGCACTTTTAGATGCACACAAGATGTTTGCAAACACAGTCCATTACATGAGGAATAAAACAAAATAAAGGATTTGTTAAAAGGAACGTCAATTGCCTACACAAAACGGCGCTGAGAACGTCAATAGCTTGGCCCAACCTTAAAATGATGCTGCAGAATATATAACTTATGCTCTTCATATAATATACAAAATAAAGGGATCTGTCTAGGACCAAGTTCATTGCTTAGCAGATCGATTGGGGATCGAGTCAATTGCCCTAATCATCCTAAAATAAGAATAAAATGACAGAGCATAGGCATAGGTTAGGTATGATATTAATACTGGTGTAGGACGAACGTTAAAGATTTATTGCTTTGGATTAGTGATTTGCCGTCCGCAGTCAGTCGATTTAACGCATCGGATGTAAGTCGTCACGTCCACCTTTAAATCTCTCGTTTCCACCCCGCATTACGAGAGCAGTATTAATGGAGTTTAGTGAGTGAACTTGTAAGTCTGTGGTGTTGTCTCATTGTGAGTCACAGATTTAAATGCTAAAATGTAAGCCGGTTATGTGTAGTAGGCCTATTAATACTGGTGTAGGACGAACGCTAAAGATTTATTGCTCTGGATTAGTGATTTGCCGTCCGCAGTCAGTCGAATTAACGCATCGGATTTAAGTCGTCACGTTCACCGCTAAATCTCTCTTGTTTCCACCCCGCATTACGAGAGCAGTATTAATGTAGGCTAGTTGTGCCGAATTTCTGTGGTGTTGTCTCATTGTGAGTCACAGAATAAAAGGCACAGCGTTGTTAGGTGCAGAATCCTGGCTATCGATTTATGGAAGTAATTACCCCATAATGTGTCAGGCGGGGATGTTAGATAGATTGCTTGACTAATCCATGGTTTGTGTAGGTCTGTTCAGTATGTCTCAGAGTGAGTGACAGACCTATATTGATTCATGATTCGTAACAGATCCATTATTCTAATATTCCTGGGAAAAAGTTCTGCCTATAGGTCTGTTAAGTATGTCTCAGAGTGAGTGACAGACCTATATTCCAGATCTGGTGTCTGATAAGTATGTCTCAGTAGGAGTGTCAGATTTAGCGTCCAGATCTGGTGATCGTTTAAATGTGATGATGTGTTACTTTAATTACTTTGCCGAAATTGTGGGCCCACATAACTATAGTCATATTGTTCTGTAGTTATTTTCGGTAAATGTTGGAGGTAGAATGGTTACTTACTATTTTGCCAGAATGTTGTGAGAAAAGCGCTGAAAATTGCAGCGTTCAGGCTTGTCAGCTGGCCAGCAATGTATTGGAAGCTTGTCATGAGTCTGTGATTTATTCTGTGGGTATTTATAATAGGTGCATTTTGACTCAGAGGGTTGTCCCTCAGAATTGGGTGCGTCTGTGGGCAGTGTTGTTGATTTTTTATGTTGACTTTTGTTTCATACATGTTGTCTGCATGTAAAGCCATACATGTGTACAGATGATGAGATGATAAGGCCTATGGATCCATTTGTTTGTTTGTCTGTCAGTATCTGTGAGTGTCTGACTGCACGCGGCAGTGAGCGGTGAATGTGCCTATACGGTATGTGTCTTATCTGGCTTTGCCTGTTCGGTGTCTGTGTCTGTGAGTGGCAAACTGTCCAGAATGTGGGTTTGGGAGTCTGTGTGTCTATGTCTGAATAATATGAAAATGATTGATTAGGTTAACCGTTTAGCGTAGAGACAGGAGTGAGTATAGGAACTAATAATAAGGATTACGGACAATAATTGTTACTAAAGTTGTACTTCTCTCTCACTCGTCTGCTGGTCTTCTCTCTTTATTCCTTCTCTGCCTGTGTGGCTGAGGGGGGTGGAGGGGGGTCCACACACACAGACCAGTTCTCCTGGCTGGGGAATATTTCTACCCAAGTAGTTGCTAGTGATGGTACTTGAGTACTCCGGTCTCTCTTTCCTGCCCGCTCTCCTCTGTGTGTTTCTGAAACCTGATGCTCATGTTTCAAGGGGGGAAGCAGGAGAGATGCAGGAGTGCGGGAGTATTTTTACTTGAGTAACTCAGAAACCAGGATGCTCTGATGTAACCAATCATAGTGTCCCATTCCTCTGAGCAGTGGGAGCGCAAGATGTGCACCATTAGAGCCCATAGCTGGCTGAGTTAAAAGTAAAGAGATGATATGACAAAACACCAATTAGATTAGGTTTGGTATTATCAGTGTCGAAGTTACGTATAGAGACAACACCAAATTAAGTGGAGAGATTAAGTTACAGAGACTCTCCAATAGAGCCTCGGCGCACGCAAAAAGAAGTCAGACGAAATAGAGAAACTTTTAAGAAGAGGCCAGTTCACAGAATAAGGTCGAAATAAGATAACTGCGAAGTTAAATCATACATGCACTTCCACTCCATCTGTGGAAATAGAACTAAAGAGAGAATAAATACGTCATTTGCTTGTCTTATTACAGACATATGGGTTAGTTAGTATAGTGCAGAGGACTAGAATAACAATTATTCAATTATCACTATATGATTTTGAATACTGGGAGTATTACACTCCAAGATCAGTTGTTGGTTGAAATATATGTCTGTCTCTATATGTGGGAGGATTCATCTCTGTCATATGTCTGTGTGTATGAATGAATAAATAATATAAGGGATATCTAATTTTGTGAATGTGTGAGTTCCGTGCGTGTCTGTGTTTACTCTATCTGCCTCACACTGCCTCCAAAGTGTGTGCGAGTGCTCGGGCCTGCAAAAACCTGACCTCTCTCCCCTTTTTTGTGTCTTCCTCATACATACTGTCTGTCTCTCCCTCTTCTGTGCGAGTGCATTTTGTGTCTCTTCTTCAAGTTTGAGTGAATGAATGAGAGAGTTATGAGTTATTCTGCTTTTAATATAGTGTAGTGATTACGGTGTGAAGAGTGAAGAATTGAAGAATTAACGCTAATGAAATTGTTTATGTTCTTTTTTGTTTGATCATACATGTGCTGTGAGGGAGTTTCCAGTGAGAATGACACCACTGGAAATCAAAGCCAAACCCATCTCCCTGATACAACGACCCCCGGGCCAAACAGACCACACAGAGGCCTTTCGTCTGGATGGACAAAAGCAGACGCAGTCCATGACCTGAGGGATGCCTGTCCATTGTATCACATAAGATCAGTTTGGCCCTAAAACCATTTGTCTAACAGTAGTAGTTTGAAATTGATCATTTGAGTGTGTTTGTGTAGGCATGGAATCGACTCATTGAAATAGGTAAAGCGATCTCTTTTTTGTTTTAGTGGTGAACATGGCTAGGTGCACTTTACCAGGAATCAGAATCATTCTGGAGTTTTGAGTGCCTTGAAGAACTATGTTCGCCTGGCCGTCGAAACCTGAAGACATAGGGAGGAGTTAGTGACAGTATACGTTTTGGGGTAGGCAGAGAGCCATGGGGTTCAATGAAGAGGTTACATGCCGGTATGTGTGAAGTCATGGATGAGTGAAGGTATGATTACATCATGTATGAAAGTAAGGGAAGAGCGAATGCATGGGTATGCTTGGTGAGTGAATGAATAATAGAGATACTGATACAAACCAACTTTTTAGTAGTAGCTGCAGTACTGAATGGAAACTATTTTTGGAAGAGATGCTTGTAAAAGTTACAAGGGGGGACCACCTTAAGAGAAAATGAGTAACAGGTCCAAATAACATAGTGTATTATTATTATTGATAAAAAAGGTAAAGCCAAATGTGAGCAACGTTCGAGCTACAGGGATAAAATTGTGCAGATTATTGTTTGTGAGGGGTTTGCCGATCACTCGCAATAATCTGCATCCATGTAACAGTTAAATAAAATTAATAAATATAGGTGCTGGAGAATAACCGAATAATATTATATTGAGTGAGGTCACAGATACGTACTGTGCTGATAATTTGATTATACTGACAACACAACTTAATAAGAGAAAATGTTCATCGGAGAATGGTGAAACATTTATATAATACATTTCCAGGCGTACAAAAGCAAACACCTAAGTGATTCAGCGGGCACCTGTATAGAATTACGATTGGAGAACGCATACTCTAGGGAACCGTCATTACATACACAGAAATAAGTGAAATTGAACAAGAGGCAAACCCATATTATAGGTTCTCATCTGAAGTAATAAACAAATAGTGAATTGAATGTAGTAATTGTATTCTGAGTCTGATGTCTTAAGTGATCGCAAGGAGCAGCTTGTTGAACAGGGTATTTGGTGTGGACTGAAACAATCACCGGCCTATATGTGTGACTGTGAGTTATGTGAGGACGTGGAGGCGACGGCTGACACGCCCTCCCTGGGACTCACAGCGGACTGTGGGGCAGGAGAGGACGCTCTCACGCCCACATGGTCTGAGCACAGATCCGCTGGTAGCTAACTAATGCTGGGGGGGACTAGTGGAGTCTAAGTTGGCCCCCACCTCCGAGAGGTGGCGCTTCAACCAAGGTTGTGCATTAGGGTTAGAACTGACAGAACAATTCTGCCTCTCAGCCAAAACCACCTGTCCTACCCTGATCCTCAATACAGTAGGTTGTTGTCTTGACATCAGTGAGTTTGTAGTCTCAGTGACACCTTTTAGGAGTAACACATGGTCATTTATATTTGAGTACCTCATTCGTATTGATTTACAGTTACAGTGTAGGTTGTTGATCAAGGCTGTACAACTGCCCACCTACGCTTTATTCCCCATTGAAGACATATGCAGTTTAGCATTGAACACTATTGGTAGAGTTGTACAGTGCACCCTGGAGAGGAACCACTAATGACATTGGAGGAGACAGTGAATAAGCCCAAGTATCTACAAGGGAGGATAATTCCATACTTTTGGATAAGGGAGACTGAAGCACAGACCTAGGGTGGTAGGAAGGACTTTGCCCAAAATGCCACCTTTACCCTTCCTGCCCCGTTCTCCCCATACACACATACACCTGTCCATTGCTCTATCTTGTCTACACAATGCACACACCTGTCTCACCGCTCTATCTTGTCTACAGCACACAAGTCCCCATGCACCACATGGTAAGGTATGCCAGCTGGCGAAGATTTGCGCGTTTTTTAGTTTAGGCGATTTTGTATTACTTTTGCAGGCCAATGCGCATGGATAATTCCAGAATGCATGGTTGATTTGAGTCGTTTTTGTTTGTTTTGTTTGCCTTTTCGGTTGATGGTTATTTGTTTCATGTCTGTTTCTGTTTGCATAAGTCTGTCGTTATTTTATTTTTGTGTTTCTGTTTCCATTCATTTGTTTTCCTGTGTAACTCCAAGCTATGGTCAGGCAACGTTCGGTTACTGTTGTGCGTTTGTTACAATGCTCTCGTTGATTGCACGGATTGATGATACCAGGTGGGTGCTTCCTCATGCACTTTGCCCGGATAATTTGTGTTACTAGGTTGGTGATGTTTTTTTTTATTATTGTTTTTGTGTTTTGCCCATTCTGAAAAAGAAGAATTTTGTGATGCTAATGGTTGCCCGTTGAGGGTATACGTAGTTGATCTTTTTTTGTTTCTTTTTTTTGTTGTGTTTTTGTCTTTGTTTGATGTGTGTTTGGTTGAATTGTGTTTTGTGTATTGTATGGATTTTAGCATGATAGGGTATTGGTTGTGTAGAATTTTATAGACGATTACGTTACCTCTTTTTGTGAACGACTGTGTCGTTCAAGGGGGGCTATGTCGTATCTGAGGACACATACATACAGCATAGTCACACAGATACGGACACATACACACACACATACACACAGGCACACACAAGGCCCCACACACACACACACGCACGCACGCACGCACACACACACACACACACACACACACACACACACACACACACACACACACACACACACACACACACACACACACACACACACACACACACACACACACACACACACACACACACACACACACACACACACACACACACACACACACACACATTTCAGGCCCCTCACATACACACACACACACACAGACCCACTCCCAAGCACACACATGCCTAGACAGATTGATGATCCCCCAAACATTAACATACACACACACCCACACGCACGTATCACGCACCCACATACACACACACACACACACATACAGTATCTTATATAAGTTAGGACACATACACACATTTACCCATAAAGCAGACAACACTACATGATTTACATTAAGAGTACATACATGCACGACACATGGACGCACGCACAGGCTCACTCCAAGGCCTTGTAGGGACAAATACTGCTATCTCCATCCATGCACGTTTGTCTAATACACACACACTCACTCGCACATGTATGCGCCTCTTCCTCACGCACAGACATCTTACCCCACACACATGTGGACAGTGAGAGCACATACATACACACACATGAACAACCAACATATAAGTACCTCAGACAGGACAATAGCCCCAGAGAGCCTTACCACGAGAACCTTGCCCGGATGTACTAGAGAGAGACAGCCCGTTAG
The DNA here is from genome assembly GCF_963454915.1 of Gymnoscopelus microlampas. Lineage (NCBI taxonomy): Eukaryota > Metazoa > Chordata > Actinopteri > Myctophiformes > Myctophidae > Gymnoscopelus > Gymnoscopelus microlampas. Next base: position 50,661,859 of record NC_139940.1, on the reverse strand, counting down.
ACTGACCATGTAACCTTTTTCTTCAATAAACCCTATCCTTATTGTAACCTCACTTTTGCCTGACTGACTCGCTCATTTTCATAGCCACCATCCTCTCCAAGGCCAGACTCTAAGATACCACAATGGTTAACAAGATTATTTGTTTGGCAGATTATTAGACTATTTAATTCTTCATAAAATAGTTAGGATATGTCTGAAATGATACAGTACTGTACATCTAAAGTGTACTAATATGAATGGACCCTAACAATGAAAAAAGAAACGTACCGTTGACCTTTTTCACAGATTTTTCATGCCGTTCCCAGGAGTGCTTCAAGCCTAGGCAATAATACATTTCTATATGCATATCACCCTAGGCATATACTGTGTGCATCTAATGGGATCCTAGCAGCCCACTATACCTTTCCTTTCTTATAGTCTGCGTAGTAGATTTCATCATCATCCAATGCCACAGAGAGTAGAAAATCACCAGAATCAAAGCACCCCCAGGTATATTTAAGTACACGACGTGCTGAAAAAGAAGAATTCACAAATTATTTTCCAAAGTACTAGCTCTTTCATGTTAGGTTACTCTTGTGGGCCAGCACTGGACATGACACTGTACATTTCAGCATGTTTTTTTTTACCTAAAACATGTTTATAGACTGGAAACATGTCAACTAAATCCTAGATTTACATTAAAACCGAGAACGTATTGTGTAATCTAGCACAGACAAGAGAAACAAGGGAAGTAAAGGCAGTCAAAGAGAGAGTGAGAGAGAGAGAGGGCGTGCGCGTGCGTGCGCACGAGCGAGAGAGAGAGACAGACAGAGAGAAAGAGTTGTTTCTACTCGGCCAAGTCGTCCCCGCACTCCTATAATAATAATGATAATACTACTACTACCACTACTACTACTACTAATAATAATAAGATTGATTTTAATTTGATACAAAAATAAATCAGTCACTGACACTTCCCCCACACAGGTTATGGTGATTAATGCTTGTTCCACCTCACTACACATCTTGGATGCTGCTTACCATGTTGTATTCATATTCATTAGCCATTAGGCCTATTCTGGTTATAGATCACTTACCCATCATTTACCCACTTTTGAATGAATGAATGGTTTATTTCGGTCTTTTTCTTTCACAACAAATCAAAACAATTGTGTGGACTTTACAAAACAAAAAAACATAAACAAAACAAAACAAAAAATTAAAGTCAGCTCACACACAAAATCCAAAATCAATGACCGAAAAAGGAATAGGCTGAAGCAAAATGCTTATTCATTGCCTATCCTTTACAATACTTAAAAATAAAATATATTTTAATATTAAAACAATCTTAAAATATACTGCCAAAAAAGAATGAATATGTTTTACTCAAAACTGTACTCCTGAATAATTAAGACTTTTTAAGGCTTTTTTAAATTTCCCCTGAGATGTACACAACTTAAACCCATCACTAAGGCTATTCCATAGTTTAACTCCCAAAATTGAAACACATCTAGCTTTAAAATTAGTTCTTGCTTTTTTACGCGTTTTAAAAATACATAAACCTCTTAAATTATACTTTCCTTTTCTTGGTTCAAAAAGACATTGAATACAAACTGGTAGACAATTTCCAAGGTTTTTATGTACACCATGTCTACACATTTTAATGTGCTGGACTTTATGAATAATGGATTTGTTCAAGGTAACTTGCTCTGTTTATTATTCTAGCTCTTTTCTGTATTTTAATAATATAATCTATATTTGTTTTGTATACATTCCCCCAGACCTCAACACAGTATGACATTATATGGCACTACAAGTGAAAAATACAATATATGCAAACATTTTTGATTCAACAGCTCCCTTGTTTTGTACAGAATGCCAACAGATTTGGCTAATTTACCTTTGATGTATTGAATATGTGGCTTCCAAGTTCCAACAGAGTTTGTGATCTATAATCACACCTAAGATTTTTTTTTCATATATTCTTTCAATTTCGGTTCCATTTAAATTAAGTTTAATTTCACAGTCAGTAGGAACACCACCAAATACCATAAATGTAGTTTTGTTTTCATTAAGTGACAACTTATTCCTATCAAACCATTTCTTTAACTTTATCAATTCCCTTTCTACTGTTTTCAATAATTCTTTCATGTCCTCCCCTGAACAAAGTAAATTGGTATAATCAGCAAATGTAACAATTTTCAAAATATTTGATACTGTAAAAATGTCTTTTAAATAAAGTATAAATAACTTGGGTCCTAAAACGGAACCCTGTGGAACGCCACATGTTACTCTCCTGAGATGTGATTCTGTGTTATTAATGTTTACATATTGAAATCTATTATTTAGATAACTTCTTAACCAATGGTGAGTGACACCTCTTATTCCATACCGTTCCATTTTTTGTAGAAGCAGGGAATGATCAATTGTGTCAAACACTTTACGTAAGTCAATGAATACACCTATTGAAGGTTTTTTTTCATCAATTGCTGTTGATATATTTTCCACAAAATCTATCACTGCTAAAGATGTTGATCTATTGCTCCTGATGGTCACTCATTAACCCATATTTCTCAATAAAGCCATCAAGTCTATTTACAAAAAGAAATTCGAGTATTTGAGGTAGCAATGATATAGGTCTGTAATTTGATATAGTTTGTATGTCACCACTTTTCAAAATTGGAATCACCTTGGCCATTTTCATTTCATCAGGAAAAATACCAGTTAAAAAGGATTTGTTACATATCGTCGGTGTCCAGCCGGGACCACCTAACTCCATTTTCAGGTTTTTTGTTTTTTTCATAAATCAATGCTATTGAACCCCCTTTACATCTGTGTAAAGTTTTTTTTTAATAATAACCTATGAAAAGTATTAAAAAGCGCCTCTGACGAAAACTCCCAACTCCATTGGATCCTCAAACTGTCCGTCAAAAACAAACAACTCCCCCCTCCTCTCATGCTCTCCACTGCTCCATACTATATATACAGGGTTTTTGCCAATTGTCAAATATAAATACTACAGATTTTAAAAAAACGTAATTCAGACTTTTTTTTTGACCAATTGTCAGATATAAATTTGGACAGTTTTCACTGTGTAATTTCAGCGTTAAACCAATATGCAGGATGTGACTGAATATCACTCATGTCAGACTGCATTCATGCTTTACCCTCCACCTTTAGCAGAGACTTTAAGTGAACAGTCATTTGCTCTCGGCTCTGGTCACTGTTTTGTGGGGTGTTTTCACCAACCCAGTGACTGGAAGGTTTAGGCAACACACAACACACAACAGTGTAATAATAAAATGTTGATGGATAGGTAAATGCAACTGTGGTTGTTATTTCTAGTGCAGTAGGCTACAGATTTGATAGGCTACAGATTCTATTATTCATGAATGTATTTTTTTTTATTGATATGCCATTTATTTATTGTTGGTGTGCCATGATTGCTTTTGTTAAATACATTTAGTATTTAGTATTGAGGCAGAATTGTTTGTTTTACTCAACTGTAGAAGAACAGTGGTAACAGTTAGATCCATGGATGTTTCCAATGCATGTTAAAATAAAAGTTGTTTAAGTACAGTATTCAGCTTGATCTATACTTAGTATATGAGGATGGCGCACACCATAAATAGCTGATCTCCAAGCTCACAATGCGTTGTGATGTGTTGTGAGCTTTGAGATTCATTGTCAGCTGTTCTTATCAATGATGGACAAAACCTCCTAACTCCACTCAATGATGGACAAAACCTCCTAACTCCACTTGAGCTGGATTTGGGTAAAGTGGTGATAATATAATGACACATGCAAGTATCTGATAATATATAAAGTCACAATACCAAGTTTGATGAGGCAGTATTGCTTTGTTTTAAAAATATAAGGTTTTCTTCATTTTCTGAAAAATGTATATTTTGTTTTTCATTTCCTGAACAATTACCATTTTGGAGTTAGCTGGTTCCGGCCGGACAGCAGAGATATATAAGTGAATGGTTTGAGGACACAGTCAAAGACTTATTTTATAGTTGACATGTCAATGGTATTACAATCAGTAGATGTTTTATTCTTAAACTTTCTAACCACTTCTAGCACATCACTCTCACAAACTCCACCAAGGAACATTGAGTTGCTGTTTGTAGGTGAATCAAAATAGTTTTCCCCCTCTGCAGGGAGGTCAATTTCCTTAGCCAAATTTGGGCCTACATTTACAAAATACTCATTAAACAGTTTCCTATATATTTTGAGTAATTGAATTGTCATTTTTTTCAAAGTATGTTGGAAAGTCCTTTTTACCAGACTTTTAAATCATGTCATTAAGCACACCCCAGGTAGCCTTAATATTATTTTTATGCATTTGCAACATCTGATTATAGTAGTCTTTTTTTTTGGATCTCATAATACATGTCAATCTGTTTTTATAGTTTTTGTACTTGTCCTCCTTATCCTTTGTTCGATGTTTGATAAATTCCCTGTAGAGCCTATTTTTCTTAATGCAAGCCTTTTCCAAACCCTTGGTAAGCCATGGTTTCACCCTCTTTTTAGGATTTTGACTGCACTCCTTCAATGGACAATGTCGGTCGTAATGTGACAAAAATGTACCCAAAAATGCATTGTATGCCTCATTGGTATCCTCTACATCAGAGGTCTTCAACCAGTGGTCCGGGGACCACCAGTGGTCCTTGAGGAGGTTCAAGGTGATCCCCCAGCTAAATGTAGAGTTGGTAACCAAATGGACCCTTATAGATCTTTAAGTCTTGGGAGCGTAAAATGAAACCAAATGGACCCTTACGGGTCCATTTGGTTTCATTTTACGCTCTCAAGAGTTAAACTATTGTTAAACATCTGCATTACTTAAATAATTGTTATTTTGATCAACGTTTTGCCTGTTATCTCTCCTATGGTACCAACATCAATACAGCATGGAATTGTGGAATTGTATCCAACAATGACAAAATATTCGAAGTTTTGGGTCTGAGAGGCTAAATCTCATCAAACGGTGGTCCGTGGCTCAAATGCAGAATAAATAATGGGCCTTGATATGAAATGGGTTGAAAACCACTGCTCTACATAAACCTCCTGCCAATCATGACTCAAAAGGTCTGCCTTAAGTGCCAGTATTGCTTCTGGTGATTTTTTTCTAACCAAATTGTATGTATGCCTATTTGTTCTTAATTTTAATTTATTCTTCATTTCTAGCACAGCAAAGACAGGCAAATGATCACTTACATCGGTCACTAATAATCCACTTATTATCTTCTCCTCCATAATATTTGTAAAAAATATTGTCAATTAGTGTTGCACTGTCCTTTGTTATTCTGCTAGGTTTTACAATTAAAGGATAGAAACTCAGACTAAACATATTATCAACAAATTCTTTGGTTTTTATATGTTCATTAGATTTCATCAAATCAATATTGAAGTCACCACAAACAAAAATCACCTTGTCCTTATTCATTTCATATAATTCAGAAATCTTCTTATTAAATTGATCAATACAAGACCCTGGTGTTCTGTAAATGCAACTAATTCATATATTTTTGGATTTTTCAACATTGATTTCAATGGTTACACATTCCATCAAATTGTCAATAACCGTTGTCATATTTTCAATAACTTTACACTTAAAATCAGACTCCACAAACAGGGCAACACCCCCTGCCCTTTTGTTGAACCCGTTTTGCGAAAACATTTCATAACCCTCTAATCCCCCTTGAAGTTCTTTGTCACTTCTCAACCAAGTCTCAGAAATTGCTACTACACTAAACTTATTTTTAAACTTTTGAAGATACTTTTTAATTTTTGAGAAATTACTGTAGAGACTCCTACTATTGAAATGAATCACTGAAAACCCCTCCATTTTCACTTTTGAATTGAACTTATCTTCGGAATAATATTCACAATTCAAATCAATGTTCTGGTAGAAGTTGATCTCTGGATCAACGTCATCGCCTAACTCTTGAAAGTCAAAAGACTTTAAATCTGTGTATTCACACATTGTCTCATGTCAGATTTTTCACTCACAAACATTTCACAATCCACCCAAAGTACAAAAGAAAACAAAAAGAACATGTGACCTTCCCTAGTCCACCACTTTGTCAAAGCATTTGTTATTTTCATTTATATTGATCAAGTTCTTTTATGTCTCTGACGGTTATATACTTTGGCCTGTTCATCATTCAGCCGTATCATTACTTTACAGTTCCTTGTCCAAGTGTCCTTGATTCGATTTGCCTTTCGCAGGATTCTAGCTTGTCTTGCAATTTCACCATTTCTCTTTGTGAGATGGTCATTTACATATACACCTGTATCCTTCAATTTTCTCCCCATCTGTAGCACCTCAACTTTATGTTTTCTACTCACAAATCTGATGATGATGTTTGGCCTGTTGTTTTGTCTTTGGGGTTGGTTAGAACTGTTGTTTTGTCTTTGGGGTAGGGTGTGACAAGCAGCTATGTTTCTGCTGTCCAAAGGGATGTCTTTGCTGTTGAAAAAATGAATGACTTGCTGTTCCAATGAATCCTGCATGCTCTTGTCTTGGTGCATCCTCACCCAGGCTGTCCCCTGCTGTGACCCTTGCATAGCTGCGGTGGGTTGTCTCAAGTCCAGATATCACAATGTCATCAACCTCGAGTACTGCTCCAGATCCTCCACTCTTCTTTCAAGTTCAAAAAAATTCTTGTCTTTCTCCTGGATTACAGCCTTGAGTTGTCGCACTTCATCAATTAGATCCAGCAGGCCGGCCGTCTGTTTTGTTACCTTGGAAAGTTCCTCTGACATGTAGTTCAGAGACTTTTTCACCTCTTCCATTTCTTCGGCTAGTTTTTTGGTAGCCATTTATTTGGTTTGTGATGAACACACACTGTGGCATGTATCATCAAAAGTAGCACCAAAACTTCAAAAATAGCGGAAAATAGTCACCCAAGTTCGATCTCAATGTCCTTGTTAAGCTTTAAACTTCACTTGTATGCTTGGATGGCAAGCCGCTTTCAGGATTTTTGATGGATTGGCATTTGTTTGTTAGAGCCAAACACACAGTGCATCTGACCGGTGGCCATCTTGATTTTCCCATCCAATCAAGATACTGGTCAGCTGACTTTTTGAAGTCAGCTGACCATTAGCCTTGGTACCCAGGCTTTTTGTTTTGTTTTGTTTAGCTGACCATACCTGTCTGCCTGTAGGATGCTTGGTAGCCTATTACACCTTCATCTATAGCTCAATAATTCATTGGTCAGCACCTTTTTACATTGGTTCATAAGTTACCATTACATCAAACCCATTGCATACGATCACAGGACTATTTACATTGAGTACCTAGAAAAGCGCTATATAAATATGTATTATGTACTGTATTATTATTATTAGTTATTATTATTATTATTATTATTATTATTATTATTACATGCCTCAGCAGAACCTGTACTGACTTTGAGAAAAGAGCCATCATGTAATTTGCCACCTTTTTCCTCTAAAATGACCTTTGAAACTGCAAGCTTTTACTCTATTAAACTGATCTGATTTTAAAGCTCAAGTTATAGGCATGCTAAACGATGAGATGGGAGAAGGTTGATGGTTTATTGGGTAGTAGTGTTGTATAATCATTTTTTTTCCCATTATTTTCATTAGAGAGACCTTCCCCAAGCAACCTTAAAATTGCACCTTGAATACGTCTTAAAGGTTTCATGACGTTCAGTTTTACCACACATTAAAAGTCTTTGTCATGGTCCTTCAAACGTGTATAGAAAGTTTTAACAAAAAATTCCACTCCATTGATCCATGGCAGGTGTTTTTCTCTCACATTTCTAAAGCCTTTTCAACTGCAATGAAAAAGAAATCTTTGCCTGCGGGTGTCGCTTGTGAGGGATTTGCCTGTCAATCATCGCCTCTGCGAAAGGAAAGGATAGGGGAGGGGAGGGGCAAGGAGGAGAGTGCGCGGGATTAATCGGCCGTGACCTCACTGCCGAAGGGCCAAGCTCAGATTACTTTTCAGCCTAATTATTCAGAAAACCCCAGACCACAGAAAAACCACTGAATGTTCAAAGTTCAGATTTTTTGGGTAACTGAGGTCAATGAAAATGAATGTCATAGAACCTTTAAATCGTCCGAACTGCTCCAGTGCCTTCCTTTACTGCTGCCGAGTCCTGTCTCTGTGACGCACCAGACCTGCCTTTGCCTGGCATGAGGCGTGGTGGACCTCCCTTTGTCACTTTGACTGGCAGTTCTGCCATGGTGCTGTGGCAAATGCCAGGATGAAACTCATTGTCTCCCCTATACATAGTATTACAGTCAAGCACCTAGCAGGGACCCCCCTGAATCTATACATTTATGTTACCATGTGCACCTAACAGCGGAATGCAATTCCAATGGTGAAAGCTGTGTTGTTTCACCTGAAAAAGTAATGGCGGATTCGGCCACGCCCCGAAATACCCGTATGTGTGTCTCAAAGAATGTGTGTTGCTTTAAAACGAACAATGAACAACTTGCTCTTATTCCTCTTGTTTTTAAGTGGCCTACACACCAAACATTTAACTAGTTAGTGACAAACAAAACCTTCTTGATTATGATAAATTCCAATCAACATTATAACACAAAAGTCATGCTGGGAGTGGGGCTTTATTATTTTAAATCACATAAACAGACAATCAAAACGAAAACCCTTTAACGTTTTAACCATTTTAATTTCAACAAATACAAAAACAACAGAACTGTCGAAGACAAATGATTGAAATGTGAAAACATTTCAAACAGCACAACAAGGTTGGTTGATACACTTACAAAAAAAACATGTTATTATTTACATATCCCGACCTGAAAACAATAATGTTTAGTGCATTTCTCCAGGACTCGTAGTGCCCTGTGTGGGCTGTTGCAATGTCATGTAATGTCGAACTCACAGGTTTTCAAAGTTGGGGGGCCGCAGCCAGGGGCTCTGGCTATAATCGGGGGTCCTTGGCATGTTAAAGTTTGTGAAGCCCTGGTCTAACTTTGTAGTTGTGGTCCCAGCTCTGTAGACCAGGTCCCTGGGTGACTTTGTCCAAGAGATGCCCTGATGAAGAGGTGGAACCATATGGCTCTTTCTGGCTACGAAGGGTAACCAGGAACCTCCCATCACCTGGAACTTTCCAGAACCTCTGAAGTTCTGTGAAGTTTTTTTTGTTTGTTTGTTTGTTTGCATTTCCATTATAACCAGGGGAGGTACATCATAAAAAGAAAAAAAAAGAAACAAAAGACTCATAAAAAAAGCGAAAATAGTTGATCTACAAGCTTGTGAGCCTGTACATTGACTATTTTCAAAACATTTTTGAAAGTATAAGTTCTGATTTCTGGGTTTGCAGAACCCTGAGTTCTGGGTTAAGAACTTAGGTTTAGTACCACCTCCTGAGCAGGGCCCAAATTAGGTTCTGAGAACCTTATCTGAAACCGAGCCGTTACACGACGCGGCATGGTTCGCTTAGCTCTTGTAGTCAAAAAGAACCAATAGATATAAAAGTACAGATAGGACAGATTAAGTGCCTTACTTCTGTGTTCACAGTCCCCTACTTTTCTGGGTGTCCTGAGCATTGCTATAGATGGAAATGTCCAGTCCATGCTTTTATTTCTATGGGCGGGACTCCCATCTTTCTGGTTGTTGTCACAAACAGAAGACGAGTGTTGTCATGGTAACAGTAGGAGCTGCAGTAGGAGGGGCTAATCTTCGTGGTCAGCGTCCTCTGGTCTGTTTTTCCGCATGAAGAAGCCAAGCTGGTAGAAATATGGAGGAATGAATGAATTAACTGTTTCATACAAAGACATTCAGTGTTACATCAACACTTCCTGACATATCTTGTGTGTCCCTTGTTTTAACACAAAATATTAAGCTGATGAAATATTAAGACATTATTAAGATGTTACAACGTTGATTCTGAAGCAATCCGGAACATAATTTAATCTGAAATTCTACTATCCCTGATCTTTCAAGGTTCCTCAGAATTGTTCCACGTGTACAGTGGGAGCCACTAGGAGTCTTTGGCTGTAAACCAGTTGTTCCCAAATGGTGCGACAAAATACTGGGTTGATGTGAAGTAGACACTCGCTAGTAAAAAACAGTCACATTGATGTGGAATGGTTATTATGAAAAATATGGCAGTGAAAATTCTAATGTATAAAAAAAACTAAGAATTGATGTTTTTATGACGTTATTAAATCAACTTCACGGCCACAGTGTTCAGTCCCCTACTTTGCCGGGTGTCCTGAGCATTGCTATAGATGGAAATGTGTTCCTGTGATACTATAAGATGAATATGTGTTTGACAAGTGATCCTGTAGAAGTGTCAGAAGGATGTGAATCATGCAGCCTATAGTTGCTGATGTTTACTGTAGCATTATGTTACCTTCCAGAGTATGAAGATGATGAGGGCCAATAGCAGCAAGCCTCCGATGATGCTACCAATCAGAATCCACAGAGAGATGGGAATGGACCGCCCCTTCAGCACCTCCAGTACCGTCTTAACCAATGAGAACGACAGGAGAATTAAGAAGATTACAAAGTGCTTTTGAAGGACAACACCGAGGAATATTAACACACGATTCATAAACACACACACACACACACACACACACACACACACACACACACACACACACACACACACACACACACACACACACACACACACACACACATATTGCAGTAATGGTGAGGTTTGAACACAACATTCATACCTCTCTTACGATAGGGCCTGAGCCCAGGGTGATCACACTAGACTCCTGGGCAGCGAGCTGATATGTTCCTACTATCCTCACTGCTTTGTACTTGGCCTAGAGGGAAGTACAACATATATTAAACATATTAATATAGTACATGAAATAACATCCATTGAGCATATTAAAGGTAGCTATAGTAGGGTTGTCCGATATTGTCTTTTTTACCGATAACCGATATACCGATATTGTCCAACTCTTAATTACCGATACCGATATCAACCGATACCGATATATGCGGGGATTATTGTGATTAGGGTAAGCTCAAATTTCATATCACACACACCATATACAGTAAGAACTCCTGTAACTTATTTATAAAGCAAAAAAAAAAAAAAAAAAAAAAAAACTTTTTTTTTTTTTTCAAAAACCGATACCGATATTTTCCCGATATCAATTTTTATGGTAATATCGGCCGATAATATCGGGAGGCCGATAATATCGGACATCCCTAAGCTATAGTGTAAGTTATATTTTTTTTGGGAAAAAAAAACGTGCTCTGTTCAAAAGGTTAAAGCTCTATATACTGATTCTGAGAGTGTTTGTTCAGTTAAGAGAAATACATTCTGAGGTGGGTTGCCAGTTTCAGCCAATGAGGAGAGAGTATCCATCTACTACAGTATCAGCTTCAGTTTTATAGTGTTCCAGTTCCAATTTTGTCTGCTCACTTCTTAGTCATCACTGCCAATTTCCCGTGTTTATCCTGTTTCCTTGTGTGTGTGTGTGTGTGTGTGTGTGCGCGTGTGTGCGTGTGCGTGTGCGTGTGCGTGTGCATGCGTGCGTGTGTGGTATCTCACCTTTCGGAAGAACTCATCGTGCACCCTGCGGCTGATGCGGACGAGCGCTGCCTGGCCTCTCAGCAGTTCCTGCACGTCACACACCACCTCCGTACACCACGACCTGCTGCAGTTCTACACACACGCGCGCGCACACACACACACACACACACACACACACACACACACACACACACACACACACACACACACACACACACACACACACACACACACACACACACACACACACACACACACACATCAAAACATAGAAACACAAATACACAAACATCAACACGCTCAAACACTGACAGATTGTGTTTGGGTGTTTTCTCTCTCTCTTTCCGCTGAATGGCACAAGTAGGAAAACCTGAAATTGCCTAGTCAAAACCAATATCATATGAAACCTCTGTACAACACAACCTGCTATATACTATATATCGTCGCTGTCGGGTGGATGTCCAAAACAGTTACTTTTCAGGAAATTGAAAAAAAAAAGAACCTGTGTTCCAATGGATCCAATGTAGCCATTATTTAGTCACGAGGTCTTGATAATACTTTTGACTGGTTAAATATGTATAAAACCCACTGACACACTTTACCACTTAAACTTTCAATTACAATTTCAAAATGTTTGAAAAACATAACAGCTCTATACAACGCTCTATACAACGCATTATAAAATCCCACATGTGTCTCACCAGTGTGTCAGTGTGCATCATGTCCTCTGGGTGGAGCAGTCTTACGTCTCTCTGTCTGCTCTTCAGCTGAGCTGGGTCACTCACAATGCTGCAGTTCACCCCTGTAACCTGCAGGGGGGGCAACATGGTTACAGTATAGCACTCCCCATACAGCACCTCAGGTCAGTTCATAACAATATAGCTTTACACTGTATTCACACCAGCAGCACCAAGCAAATTTCCACAAGGGGGGTTCAGCTAAATGGGGGTGTTCTAGGTATGAGTTAAACCCTTGTAAATAACGTCTCTGTTAGGTGGAAACCTCATTATGTCCAAAACAGTTACATTTCAGGATTCCGCAGCAGCTGAAGCTCAACAAGCTTGTGGAACTGCTACTTTTGATGCTTTTGTGTGACGCTGTAGGATGCTCAAATTGGGCGTTTACGGAAAAAAAACACATAAAGTCAAAATGTGGAGAATGACAGGTTTCTGCCAACGATAAGCTAGTCGTGGTCCAGCAACAGCTCCGGTGGTCTGGGAGGATCACGTCAGCACAGCTGTGCCTGGCAGGAGAGGAGAGCTCACAGACACGGAGGAGACGTGCACTCGATGCTCGTCTCTTGTCATTAAGAAATAGGTCATGTAAATTTTAATACTTTTTTTTTCTCACAAAACTTTGTTATCAATATTTGGTACTTCCATAACAGTAGTCTGTTTCTGTCAGTCTCAATAGGTGTTGAGTGTGTACGTTTAGTCCATGGTTACTGAGACCACCGCGTTTCTGGTTGGCTTCTGCCAACCAGAATCTCACCACACTGTGGCAGAGGCAAAGTTTAACTATTCTCCTCAACTTTGCCGATCCGCTTTTCGGTGCTGCAGCAGTGAGGGTTTCTCTAATCTGAGATCCCAGAAGTTTTCACCAGCTCTCGCATACAAACGGGAGGGGCGAGGAAACTTCTGGGCCAGAACCCTGGTATTTGTGGGCGGGATGTAACTTACGCTCAGAATCTGACCGGGTCTGAGAGCTGTGCAACTCGTCTAAACAGTCCGACGAGAGGCAAACAGCAGTACACAACAATGGCGGCCGCAATTTCTAAAGGAGAAATTGCTTTCCGTCGCTCCTATTTACATGCAACACCCACTGCATGTGGATCCCGCCCCCTTTTCTTCATTGGCTGTTGATTTGAATCAGAACGCAGTGGCCGCGCCCCTGCTGTCCAGGCTCTGAGGCGAAGTCTCCCAGACTAGGGTTTCTCAGAATGCAGAAGCGAGGTACATTACATTACATTACATTACAGTCATTTAGCAGACGCTTTTATCCAAAGCGACTTACAATAAGTACAATCAACAAAGGTAGGGAACGAAAGCTACTAATCACCAGAGGTTATAAGTGCATTTTCTGCAATAACAAGCAACCAAGAACATACCTAGCGCTAAGGTAAAAGTGCAATATATCAGCTACATATTTCCTTAAACAGATGAGACAAAATAGCTAAATCAAATGAGCAGGAGCTAAAACAAATAATTGTATTGACTAAACAAGATCCAATAAACAATTCAACAATAAAACAAGCATTCGTACAACTAGTTAACAACAAGTAGGCCAGGCAAAGAGGAAGGGTAGTGTTTCCTGAAGAGGTGGGTTTTCAGCCTGCGGCGAAAGATGGGCAGTGACTCTGCTGTCCTGACATCAGTGGGAAGTTCATTCCACCACTGTGGGGCCAGAACAGAAAAAAGTTGTGACCGTGTCGATCGACCAGAAGGACCGTTGAGTGGCGGGGGAATCAGTCGCCCCGAGGTGGCAGACCGGAGTGGTCGGGCAGGGGTGTGGGCATTGACCAAAACCCGGAGGTAAGAAGGAGCTGTTCCTTTCACTGCCCTATAGGCTAGCACCAGGGTTTTAAACTGAATGCGAGCCACTACGGGGAGCCAGTGCAGAGAACGGAGAAGGATAGTAGTGTGAGAGAACTTGGGGCGGTTGAACACAAGACGAGCCGCAGCTTTCTGAACAAGCTCCAGAGGTCTGATGGCAGATGCCGAAGCACCAGCCAGGAGCGAGTTGCAGTAGTCCAGGCGGGAGATGACAAGAGCCTGGATGAGTACCTGGGCTGCCTTCTCCGTGAGGAAGGGGCGAATCCTCCTGATGTTGTAGAGGAGGAATCTGCAGGACCGTGTCACTGATGCGATGTTAGCCGAGAACGACAGTTGATCGTCCAGGGTCACACCCAGATTCTTCGCAGTCCGAGTTGACGTCACCACAGCGTTCTCAATGTCTCGGTGAGGACAGCCCTTCCCCGGGATGAACATCAGCTAGGTCTTGTCCAGGTTGAGCTTCAGGTGGTTCGTCGACATCCACTCCGAGATGTCAGCCAGACAAGCAGCAATGCGTGCCTCCACTTGTGTGTCAGAGGGGGGGAATGAGAGGATCAGCTGGGTGTCATCGGCATAGCAGTGGTAGGAAAAGCCATGGGAGTGGATGACAGCACCAAGAGATGTAGTGTAGAGACAGAAAAGAAGCGGACCCCAGTAGTGAGCCTGTGTGGTTCTGACACAGACCCTCCCAGCATCACCTGGTAGGAGCGACCCGTCAGGTAGGATGCAAACAGAGAGAGTGCAGAGCCTGAGACACCCATCCCCTCGAGGGTGGAGAGGAGGATCTGATGGTTCACTGTGTCGAACGCTGCAGACAGGTCCAGGAGTATCAGGACAGAGGAGAGAGAGTTCGCTCTAGCGACATGGAGCGACTCCGCCACTGCCAGGAGGGCAGTCTCTGTCGAGTGACCCACTTTGAACCCAGACTGGTGGGAGTCCAGGAGGTTGTTCTGGTGGAGGTACGAGGACAGTTGTTTGAACAGTTGTTTGTTGTATCACTGCTGGTGGTTTAATTCAGCATACGGCAGGCTGCAGTTTGGTCAGGCCTGGTCATTATTGGTCATCAATAGATTTCATACCTCAGATGAGTTTTCATTTTCCTTTTTCTTTTGTTCTTTTCATTTTATAATAGGTAATAGGTAATAACATTAATTGGGGGGGGGGGGGGGGGGTTCATTTGTGAGAGTGTTTTTTCTCCCACTGGAATACCAGTACATTGCTGGGTAAGACAATTATCATAATTTGCACATAAGGCCACCTTAATGGTAAAGTATGGTCATGTGACTGTTCCCATGTTAGATGAATATAACAGGTACAGTACTTAATGATCGTGTGAGAGGTGTTTATAAAGTTAACGTAACTCTACTCCATCTCACTGCTGACCTCCCACACCAGTTAATCTCCTCTCTCTCTCTCTCTCTCTCTCTCTCTCTCTCTCTCTCTCTCTCTCTCTCTCTCTCTCTCTCTCTCTCTCTCTCTCTCTCTCTCTCTCTCTCTCTCTCTCTGAGCTAACTCTGTGAGTTAATTTAACTCACAGAGTTAAATGAACACAGTGAACTGCAGGTGAGTTTTCTATGTAGTGTACTTGGTAGTATTACTCACGTTGTACGAGAAGACCTCAGTGACGTTCATGAAAACTCGCCCTCCTGCGGCCACAGACGGAAGGTGGATTCTCAGCTCCAACTTACTGACTGAATAACAACCCAGGTTCTGCAACTGCACACACACACACACACACACACACACACACACACACACACACACACACACACACACACACACACACACACACACACACACACACACACACACACACACACACACACACACACAAACACACCATCTTCCATTAAATCTACCGTATATTTCACTCCCAAGTTTATGGGCCCCTGGGCCTGAGACTGGACCACCAAATGGACCATTACGGGTCAGTTTGGTTCAATTTGTGCACTCTCAGAGTTAAATTAACACTGAGGATTGTGATGCTGGGTGTGAGCGGGACGGTTTACCCTCAGATGTGTGTAGAACTCAGGTCCGATTCCCTCTGACAGGGTGCGGGTGGGATGGACCTCATACCGGTTTAGGTTGGACTCACTGCACAGGAGAACACACATTTATATGAAGAGATAGAGAGAGAGAGAGAGAGAGAGAGAGAGAGAGAGAGAGAGAGAGAGAGAGAGAGAGAGAGAGAGAGAGAGAGAGAGAGAGAGAGAGAGAGACACACAGACAGACTGACAGACAGAGAGAGAGAGACAGAGAGGGACATTACCTGCTCACAAACAGGTCGGGTTCATACTGAACGAAACTCTGCATCTGAACACTGTTGTCTTCCAGAGTAGCTTCTCTCTCCACGCTGTCACTACACACACACACACACACACACACACACACACACACACACACACACACACACACACACACACACACACACACACACACACACACACACACACACGTTATCATAACATGACTATGTACTGTATAGACTGCATGGACTCCCGCATGGAAAGCCAACCTCTTAACCTGATAATAGACCAGCAGTTCTCAAACCTTTTCATGTCAAGGACCCCTATTGTTGTATCTATCTATGTATTTGGCCGCAGAACCCCCATCTGAAAATATTTTGTGCCAGGGACCCCCATACAAGATTTGTGTTGTTAATATGTTTAAAAAAATTATTCCAGATTCTTCCAAAAGTAATGCAGCTATTTTCAAATAGCCTATGCATATACAGTATAGGGTTAAAGTAAACTATATTATGCTAATATTAACTAATTTAGCTGAGGACCCCCTGGAATCTCCTCAAGGACCCCTGAGGGTCCCCAGACCCCACTGAGAACCACTGGTGCAGACATTTCCTCCAAACACTCTCTAATTGTGTTGCAGACAAGACAAAAGTCTTGGACAGCTGGTTGGCTAGAATGGGTCGGGAATACAGAAGCAGTATTGTTTTTATTCTCTACATAACTACCGGACATTATAACATAACAGCTGACCAACTGTGTGTGTGTGTGTGTGTGTGTGTGTGTGTGTGTGTGTGTGTGTGTGTGTGTGTGTGTGTGTGTGTGTGTGTGTGTGTGTGTGTGTGTGTGTGTGTGTGTCGTGCATGCATGATTGCGTGCGAGTGTTTGTACCTGGAAGCAGTGAGTTTGATCTGGACTCTGCTATGCAAAGACGTACAACTGAACTCAAACTCCAACATGAAGTTGACCTGCCAGGTCACGTTGGCACAGGAGAGAAAAAACATTATGAAACCATATAACATAATACAGTATTATGAAATACGATTGGTTGTTTTTGTGATCAAGTACCTTGGAATGGGAGCGAAACACTGGGTAGCTGACATTACAGGAGTGACTGTTGGAACCGAGCGCTGTGCACTCGATCTTAAACAGGGAATCCTCCTGCAAGGAGAGAGGAGATGTTAAGCCGGATTTGTACTCACTAGACCATACCCGGTGAAGTGCGCAGGCGAAAGTAGTTGCAAACGTGGGGTTATTGCACGTCCTGTCGCGCGTCCTCCCCGTGCGTCCTGTCCCGTATATATATATATATATATATATATATATATACACAAATATATTACATTATGTAAAATATATATATATATATATATATATATATATTAATATATTTAAAATATATATATATATATTTAAAATATATTAATGTTATACTCTCATTGAAATCTTGCAATACCCTCACGGTCCACCAGGGGTGAGAATCGCTGACCTAGTTCATTAATTCTACATGTAGAAATGATTTTCACAGTGTAGAAGCGGTGCAGTTACCCTGATGCTGAGGCTGGAGAAGTGCAGGTTCCGTGAGTAATGCAGCGTCAGGCTGGAGTTGTAGGCGTTCTCCAGTCTGTTCTGCAGCTGCACCTCCACGGCCAGACGTCTGCGCGGGCTGCGGATCACATAGGGCTTCTGTCTGCGGGGGGAGGGAACAGACGCACACAACGTTTATTCAACACTTAAAGGTGTAGTGAAATGAAAAATATGTTTTTCACACTTTTAGAGCATATCCGTGGTCATCATATGGGCATACCTAACAATAGATGCCAAAAAAAAAAGAAGAAAAAAAATATTTTTGTGTATTCTTATATCTAAAGTCCCTAAAAAGCCAATCTTAATTACTTCCTGTAAACGAAAACGTGCTGCGTGATGACATAACGCAGCCTTCATGAATATAAATGAATCTTGATTACATGCACCTGTTTGATTCCCATAGCTGCACGTTCTTCAAACACAGCTGATTTTAATTACAGAGCTACTCCGTTTTTAATCTCATTGAAGATGAGTGTATTACTCATTTTAAACTTCATCTGCACACTAAAATATGTATCTGAAAACATTATAGGTTAGAAATAAGCCAGGTAGTAGCAAACATGCTTCACTGGCCGTCTCTCTCTCATTTGTAAACAAACACTAGCCGTGTTGCGCACGGCTGAAGTGATTGAGATCCAACGTCCCATAGAGAGGTTTCCTGTTAGTAAACATGAGAGGAATATGACCGCGCAGCTGCGGGGGGAAGCCTATGGGTGCGTTTGGAAATTACGCACCGGAGCACACTCGCCTATTAGTTTGTATTGGCCAGTGCGCTCACTGCCGCTCAGGGCTGTATTTTCGAACGCGCCTTTCCCCCAGGCATGCGCAGATTGCGCATTCTGCTCTGTGATGACGTCGCGCGGAAATCCGTCTATAGCCTGAAGGGATGGGACCTTCTGATTGGTTTAGAGTCGGTTGAACCGGCGTTTCAGACTGAACCTTCAAAATAAAATGACCGAAAATGTCACTGCAGTGCGTCTTTAAACCCTCTGGTCTTAGAGAACTGGACTAGAGTAGCCTGGTAAACCCCTCCCTCCGGAAATCTCTAGAGTTACAACTGTACTTTTGACTGTTTTCTTCTTTCTACACCAGTGATTCTCAAAAAATGATTTCAAGGACCCCAAGTTTGATATTATGCATTATGCCATGGACCCTCATTTCGTACAATTTTCTACCGCTGGGACCCCAATCTATATTGTAAAATCCTAACTCTGAGAGTGTACAAAATGAAACCAAATGGACCCGTGAGGGTCTCACTCTCTGAGTTACAGACCCGTAACTTCTCAAAGACCACTGGGGTTCCCCGGACCCCACTTTGAGAACCACTGGTCTACACCACATCTCTTTGCCAAGAATAGCCGATCTGCAAGCTCACAATGTCTCGCAAACCGCTGGGGTTCAAGTGATTATCGTTTCGCCAAACAAGTCTTCTTCATTCTGAAGAAGACTTGTTTTGTCGAAACGTTAATAAGCTTTGACTGGGAGCAGTTTACTTTTACAGTGAGCAGACTCTATTTGATGTTACCTGCCGTGATCAGTTTGTCCTGCACCTGTTTTTATAGTGGATGTGCGAGCTCTTTATCTTTTAACAGTCAATCATATATCATGATCTTGGCCTACTGGCATCATGCACAATGAATGTGGCAATGGCACAGGTATGGACAAAGGAGCATAAATGGGCATACATACATGCATGTATATCAGGGGTTATCAAATATTTTCATGTCAATGACTCCCAAATTGATGCATGTATTTGGAGGCGGACCCCTACAGTATCTTAATAGGAGTTGTGCCAGGGACACCTATGAGAGAATATTTGTGTAGTACAGAACGTTTTCAAATGTATCAAGATGTTTCAAAGAATTTAAAAAATAAAAGATGTGCAAGCTCATAACGCGTCATATCACGACACGTTGTTGCCTTAAATTTGTGTTATTTTATAATATCCAAAGTATGAAATAGGGTTTAAGTGGTTACGCTGTTCCTCATTTTCCTGGGGACCACCTGGAACCCACTCAAGGACCCCAGACCCCAGGGCAGATGGTTCAAGTTGAATTTTAAGGACGTCACTGACGAGACGTGATGAGGTGTAGAGCTGCTTACCTGGTCCCAGAGATCTCCATATGAGCCTGCAGTACCAGGTCTGTCGTACAAACATCATCTTCCCCACAGTCCTTAAAGAATGGAATCTGTAGCAGACAGGAAATATAGTTCATTTTACAGAGGATATAAACAGTAGACACAAAGTAGGACATCTGAGAGGGAGAAAGTGTAGGAGAGACAGACAGTAGGACAACTGAGAGACACAGTTCAGGAGAGACAGACAGACAGTAGGACAGCTGAGAGGGAGAAAGTATAGGAGAGACAGACAGTAAGGCAGCTGAGAGGGAGAAAGTGTAGGAGAGACAGACAGTAGGACAGCTGAGAGGGAGAAAGTGTAGGAGAGACAGACAGTAAGGCAGCTGAGAGGGAGACAGTGTGGGAGAGACAGACAGTAGGACATCTGAGAGGGAGACAGTGTTGGAGAGACAGACCGTAGGACAGGTGAGAGGGAGACAGTGTAGGAGAGACAGACAGTAGGACAGCTGAGAGTGAGACAGTGTAGGAGAGACAGACAGTAGGACAGGTGAGAGGGAGACAGTGTAGGAGAGACAGACAGTAGGACAGCTGAGAGTGAGACAGTGTAGGAGAGACAGACAGTAGGACAGCTGCGAGGGAGACAGTGTTGGAGAGACAGACAGTAGGACAGGTGAGAGGGAGACAGTGTAGGCGAGACAGACAGTAGGACAGCTGAGAGGGAGACAGTGTAGGAGAGACAGACAGTATGACAGCTCAGAGTGAGACAGTGTTGGAGAGACAGACAGTAGGACAGCTGAGAGACAGACAGTGTAGGAGAGACAGACAGTAGGACAGCTGAGAGGGAGACAGTGTTGGAGAGACAGACAGTAGGACAGCTAAGAGGGAAACTGTGTTGGAGAGACAGGCTTTGGTGGAATTTTAACTTCAGTCCAGCAGGGGTCAGTGTGGCTCTATAAACACTCACAGATTTCTTGACCAGGGTGGGCCAGCCCTCATCCAGCACGGGACCACTCTCTTCTGTGTCGTTAATCTTAAAACGCAGAGAGAAGCTGATGGGACGGATGTAGTCTGCTGTGTCCTATGAGAGACAGGGGGACACATGATGTCATGGCATCACGTGAGACATACTTTATACACACACACAGGATTCAATTTCTTGAAAAAACAAATCAAGCATTGTCTTAACCACTTCAGCCTTATAAACTTTGTTGTATGACAATTAACGAAATTAGCAGATCTACAAGCGCTTTGTGATGGTGTGTGTTTGTGTGTATTGTAAAGATTCTGGTAAAGCTGAGATGCTTACGTAAACGTGGAACGGCAGGTTGTAGCAGACCGTTTCTCCGGTTTGAACTCTGACCCCCAGCTGGGTGTGTCTCTGGGAGCTGTCGTCAAACAACGCCCGCGTGGAGAACTTCCTGTCATCCAACATGGCCGCTATCCACAGCTCTAAGCAGAGAGAGACAAGAGTACATGTAACTCTGATGATACAGTATCCGTATTAGTTAGTATTATTGGTATTATGGTATCAGAGATTCATTGCAAATGTAACACAATATCTAACACAGACACATCACCTCTCTTAATGTGACTTAGTAGCATTACGGCATTGTGTGACTTTTGTAACATCCATCTTTATTGTGATGTTATTCTTCTGTGCCTATTGTGCTTCTATGCCCTGTATCTGTAACCTTTACTGCTGTGCTGGTACCTTTATTGCGTGATCAAAATAGGTATCTATCTATCTATCTATTGATTGGCTCAGCAGCAGATTTTAACTGGAAACACATGTGAAGGTGTCGTATGTGTTTCCCAGTCCAAACCTGCTGCTGAGCCAAAACAAACAAAGCTATGGGAAAATGAACCGAAACAGGAAACGGGTATGCCAACCTTCTAGAAACCCAGGACTACAGTTATGCACAGAGATTGGTGTGTTAGATTTAGGGGTGTCAATACTGACTGAATACTGACTGAACTACTGTCTTTGCTTGAACATTGGCACGTCTAAATCTAACACATCTAACCTATTATTAATTTGATTAGCTGCAGCTGTGTTGCTTACTAGCCTGCCATGTTTTTAACTTGCTCTAGTTTTTAACCTGAACTGGAAAGCAGAAGACGAAATCAGCCATTCGCTTTTGAGCCGTATAAATACTTTGTCGTACAATGCAAAGGACAAATTGCGGATCTCCGCACTCTCAAGTCACTACGCATTGCATCCCGATGCATGGTGGGGCTGGTAGATTTCTAATTATTTTTGAATTTCTGTGTATAACTTTTGATTTTTTTTGCCTATAACGACATGCACAAAATGTGGTTGATGTGGTTGATGTCATACCAAAGCTAATGCTGTTAGGACTAGGGGAGCGAGAGACGGACATGAAGCAGGCGGTGGCGTTGAGACAGGCGGAGTCCCTGACCCCTCGCAGACATGTCTTCTGGATGACGTTGATGGAGTGAGGCTGGAAGGACAGACTGACGTTGATCTGGACGATGCTGCGAGAGCTGCAGGTGACATGGAGGGAGGATAGACAACGTTCAGTCATTAGATGTCACACTGCACTCCACTTCACAACACCTGGCATAACGTTCCTTATTTCCATGAGTTAAAGCTGTATGTAACTTTTGTTGTGTCATTACAGTGCTATTTGGTCCAATCTGTATGTTAATATAATACATTTGGTCTGCCTGCTCTTCTATTGAGACATTTAGATCCTGTGTTGGTTTGACACGACTGATTGACAATTGGGACTACCTAAAGGTCAAACTTAAATTTCTCCCCTGAGCAAGCAGGCAGGTGCTATAAAGCTCAGGTATGATTTTCAGCAGTTGAACAGGAGACAGGAAAGTTACAGAGGGTAACATTTTACAGAGTGATGATCCTTTTTACCAGCTCAGTGGCCTTGTAGTTAGTTAGTATCCACTGTGAGACTGCAGGGAGGTCGGGGCTCAATCCCCTGGCCGAGTCATACCAATGACAATAAAAATGGTACCCAGTGCCTCCCTGCTGGATTAGGGGTAAGTTACTGCGACATACTAGCATCATGTCCAGGGGGCGTACTTGTACATCAAGCTGCCTCACGCGACGGAAACAGGAGATAGGGCTCCTGACCGATGGGTCTCATGGTTTCTCAACTGGCTGCTAGACGGTGGTTCTATCCACACTCACCTGAGCAGCACAGCGTTGCCCTGAGCCCCCACCGCCACGTCCAACAGCTCGTCTCCATCCAGGTCCAGTCTGGCGCTCACACTGCGACCGAAGTACCGCAGAGACGGGGAGAGAGACGACCCCGCGATGCGCTGCAGAGACACACACACACGCACGCACGCACGCACGCACGCACGCACGCACGCACGCATGCACACACACACACACACACACACACACACACACACACACACACACACAATTAACATGGAGAGTGAGAGGCAGACAGAAAAGGAGAGGGGGGACTGACGGCTCAATTTGAAGACTTTGTATAATAAAACATACAGTATGACATACAACCGCCAGACAGACATGACAGACACACCGCAGGCGGTGATCATGCCTTGTTCACCATTAGACTGCTGAAGGCTGGACTTGGACTTGTTGCTCTTCCTCTTGGACCTAACTGGACTAACAACTACTGGACTTTTTTTAACAAAACGTTTTCTTAATTCTTCTTGGGCCTGGTGTGTGTTTGGCCTTTTTTTTTTGTCTTTGCCCTGTTTTTTTTTGTACCTAGTTTTAATTTGCCCCTTTAGTTTAGCCTAGTTGGGTCCCATGTAACTGTTTGGTTGCCTATGCTGTTTTTATGCCATGCTTTTAAACCCTGTAGCACTCTGAGATTCGCAAGAATGTAAAGTGCTTTATAAATAAAATGCATTATTGTTATTAACTGTAGATTATACCATTGAAAGGTACCTTATGTGGACTATGCGGTCACGCACTGACACACACTGACACATCGCACCTGAATCCCACGTACAACACGCTGATTTGTATTATTATTGCACCTTAACTATGGCCATATCATTTACAGTATATCTCTCTCTCTCTCTTCCCCTTACTCCCCCTGCCCTGAACTTCAGGGCTTGATTCTGTCTTGATTCTGAAGACAAAAACAACACACACAGACAGACAGACAGACAGACAGACAGACAGACAGACAGACAGACAGCATACCTGCTTGTAGTTGTGATTGATGTGGATACCGTCTCCGTGATACACATAGAGCGCCCCCCTGTGGTCGTCCTCCAGGGGCGCGCCCACCAGCAGGTCAGTGTATCCGTCGTGGTTGAGGTCGGGGACGGGCGCCAGCGCGTAGCCGAACCTCGCATCCTGAGACTTATCCTCCGCGTTCAGAGTACCGTTAGATACAAACACCTCCTCCTAGAGGCAGAACAATAATATTTTTTTAATTTAAAAGGCTATTATAGTAGTAACACGAAGAACCATCACCTACTAAAGAACAGTTTCATTTAGTGAACAGTTCTTCATGTTCCTCATTATGGTTCTAGAGAATCTTTTCTTGTCAAAGTTCTTTGAGGAACCAGGAATGGTCCTCCTCAAAAGAGCCGTCCTATGGACGGGAGGCATGCGTTAATCCGACAGACCTTTTCTCCGACTATGTGGCATCCGCGTGCGGTTAGGGTTAGGGTGCGGGTTTGGTTCGGGTTTACTGTTTAATGTCGGAGCACTGCGCTGTCGGAGGAATGCGCTGTCGGACTAACGTAGGGTTAGAACCATTAAACTAGCTCTGAAACTATCAATGATCTTCTCTTACTTTTTCAATTCATCAAATAATCGAGAAGTACTTTTATTTTTAGATATATTTTTTATTAATGAATCGACACAAAAAAATCTAATACACATTTCTATCATCTACTAAGTCGATTAAGCCCTATTTTATATGCAGGTGTACGCAAAAATAGCGAACAGAGTGACAATAGTGAAAAGAACCGACCTACAAGCTCACAACAAGTCGCATTGCAATTTGTAGGTAGTTTTTGCTATGTATTTATATCGATTATTTTATTGATTATTTATACTTTTTATAATAAATAATCATTGCAAATGGGCCTCAACATCATTGGCAAAGCACTACAATTTGAATAAGAATAAAACATGTTGTGGTATTTATTTTTAAAAGCTTGAAAAATGTCATCACTGTGATAGCAATAAATATGAACTTAAAGTATACTATGATGGTTCTGCCGGAACACAAGTGAAGTGCTGAAGTGCATTACGAGTTTATCAAAAACGGATTCAATTTGACTGATCGTTAGAATAAACATTGGTGTGTGGATGTTCTTACGCCGCTCAATGTATAGATATTGTCGCTGTCGGGCGGAAACCTTGTATGTAAAAATACATTATTTTTTGTATTATTACTAAAAACAGTGAAAACAGCAGATCTACAAGTTCAAACTTGTGAACTTGTAGATCGGCTTTTTTCACTCCTTTTGTGACTCTCTTGTACGACGAAGTAGGGCAGTAATCTGTAATCTGTAAGAAAAAATAAATAGCCAAAAAAATAAATAAAAGGGTGAAATATGGAGATAAGACCTGTTCTTACCCCACTCAGTGTGTAGATGTAAACTTTGCCAGCTTCTTTGTTGCCAGAGCCCAGGTACATGGGAGCTGCCACCAGCAGGACGTCAGTGATGCCATCCTGATCTATGTCCAACCCACACAACTCACTGCCATAGTATGACCCTATCTGTACAATACACAGAGAGGGGGGGGGGCAGACAGACAGAGAGAGAGACAGACAGAGAGAGAAAGAGAGAAAAACAGAGAGAGAGAGAGTTATAGGAGATTAGATAGATTCTTGATCCCGCAGGTTGCCAAGAGGCAGCACAGCAGTTACAGATAGAGTGAGGAAAGTACTGTCGGATACAGCAATACAAAAGAAGCACCATCAATAATGAACAACAGTATACAATAGTGTATGCCTATCCTGGCAAACAGCAACACAAGGTTACAGTGTACACAGTATCCCCACAATGTAACACAACCCCAGTATGTAGGCATAAGATATACACACAATTACCCCAAATACAGTAGCCTACACTGTAGAACAAAAAACAACCGCAAGTCACGGTTGTCCATACCATGACTTGCCCTTGCTTAGGCAACAAAGTGTCGGTGAGAGAGATGAGAGAAAGTGCAACAAAGTGTCGGTGAGAGAAATGCACAATGACTTTGGACCCAGGACCCTG